>NC_138774.1:241471302-241995665 GCF_965119305.1 Pelophylax lessonae | reverse complement strand
GAAGTGGTTAAACTGAATTGGTTGTGATTTACAATCGTTTTAGGCTGGATATCACATGTTGCTGCTTTCTACCTGTGGTATGTATTATTGTACTTATGTAACTTTGTGTTTTTTTGGGGATTTTTTTTTTTTTAAAGAATCGTACTTTACTAGGTGGATGCTACATCTGTTCCCTGCTGTCTCTAAGACAGAACCGAGAGATTAAACACCGCTGATCGCTAGGTTTTCAGAGCTGCGTGAGCAGAGAGCTGGTGACTGTCAGTCACCACTGTCTGCTCTGCCCCCCTCGGTGCTCACTGGAGCGCTGGGTTGTCGAGGGGGTGGGATTAGCTGGCCCAGGCTCTCAGTGGCTCACTGAAAGGCTGAGCCAGGTACTGGTCCAGGGTTCTGGGCGGATCCCAACCATATGGCCATGACCTTTCCCCAGCCTGGCCCCGCTCTATGACATCAGCTTACAGCGGGCTTCAGCCCGCTGTCTACTGAAAACGAGTCATCTGAGTGAAGAACGAACTGCACTCCTGTGATCAACAGAAGAAGTACAACCAAAAGAGCTTTGGCTGTACTTCTCTTTTAACCTCCCTGGCGGTATTGTGGCTCGTATTGTGGCAGTGTGGCTCGGGGTGGAATTTCAGTGACATTAGTGGTAACCCCGAGCCACACTCGGGGTACCACCAGGGAGAAGTAGCTGGATCCTGGAAGAGGTTACTTACCTTGTCCCCAGGATCCCGCAATGTATTTTGGCAGTGTACGGCGGCCGGATTTTCCACCTGATGCTGTTTTTCCCCCGGCTTCTGTTCCCTGCGAGCGTCGTGTCGCAGGGGGGTGGAACCGTCGGCAAATTAAAAAAGTAAAACACACTGATATATTGTAATCCTATTGCATTACTAAATAAAATAAATTGACCTTAGTTTGCCCCCCAGTGCCCTTGCCTGCAGTTTTACTGTACACACACACATATATATATATATATATACAGTGGGTACGGAAAGTATTCAGACCCCCTTAAATTTTTCACTCTTTGTTATATTGCAGCCATTTGCTAAAATCATTTAAGTTCATTCTTCTTCCTCATGAATGTACACATAGCACCCCATACTGACAGAAAAACACAGAATTGTTGACATTGTTGCAGATTTATTAAAAAAGAAAAACTGAAATATCACATGGTCCTAAGTATTCAGACCCTTTGCTCAGTATTTAGTAGAAGCCCCCTTTTGATCTAATACAGCCAGGAGTCTTTTGGGGAAAGATGCAACAAGTCTTTCACACCTGGATTTGGGGATCCTCTGCCATTCCTCCTTGCAGATCCTCTCCAGTTCTGTCAGGTTGGATGGTAAACGTTGGTGGACAGACATTTTTAGGTCTCTCCAGAGATGCTCAATTGGGTTTAAGTCAGGGCTCTGGCTGGGCCATTCAAGAACAGTCACGGAGTTGTTGTGAAGCCACTCCTTCGTTATTTTAGCTGTGTGCTTAGGGTCATTGTCTTGTTGGAAGGTAAACCTTCGGCCCAGTCTGAGGTCCAGAGCACTCTGGAGAAGGTTTTTGTCCAGGATATCCCTGTACTGGCCGCATTCATCTTTCCCTCAATTGCAACCAGTCGTCCTGTCCCTGCAGCTGAAAAACACCCCCACAGCATGATGCTGCCACCACCATGCTTCACTGTTGGGACTGTATTGGACAGGTGATGAGCAGTGCCTGGTTTTCTCCACACATACCGCTTAGAATTAAGGCCTAAAAGTTCATCAGACCAGAGAATCTTATTTCTCACCATTGTGGAGTCCTTCAGGTGTTTTTTAGCAAACTCCATGCGGGCTTCATGTGTCTTACACTGAGGAGAGGCTTCCGTCGGGCCACTCTGCCATAAAGCCCCGACTGGTGGAGGGCTGCAGTGATGGTTGACTTTCTACAACTTTCTCCCATCTCCTGACTGCATCTCTGGAGCTCAGCCACAGTGATCTTTGGGTTCTTCTTTACCTCTCTCACCAAGGCTCTTCTCCCCCGATAGCTCAGTTTGGCCGGACGGCCAGCTCTAGGAAGGGTTCTGGTCGTCCCAAACGTCTTACATTTGAGGATTATGGAGGCCACTGTGCTCTTAGGAACCTTAAGTGCAGCAGAAATCTTTTTGTAACCTTGGCCAGATCTGTGCCTTGCCAAAATTCTGTCTCTGAGCTCTTCAGGCAGTTCCTTTGACCTCATGATTCTCATTTGCTCTGACATGCATTGTAATCTGGAAGGTCTTATATAGACAGGTGTGTGGCTTTCCTAATCAAGTCCAATCAGTATAATCAAACACAGCTGGACTCAAATGAAGGTGTAGAACCATCTCAAGGATGATCAGAAGAAATGGAAAGCACCTGAGTTAAATATATGAGTGTCACAGCAAAGGGTCTGAATACTTAGGACCATGTGATATTTCAGTTTTTCTTTTTTAATAAATCTGCAACAATGTCAACAATTCTGTGTTTTTCTGTCAGTATGGGGTGCTATGTGTACATTCATGAGGAAGAAGAATGAACTTAAATGATTTTAGCAAATGGCTGCAATATAACAAAGAGTGAAAAATTTAAGGGGGTCTGAATACTTTCCGTACCCACTGTATATACACACTTTAACTTATTTATATTTATTTATTATATTATAATTTATGATTTTGTGTTTCAAACTTTATCACATCTGGGATGTCTATTAGAGTCTTGTTTGGTCAGGTTTAAGTAAGTAATTACTAAGAATTGTAGGCCTACAATTCATAACAGATTTCCATGCAAAAGATTGTACCGCTTCTGGTACAAAATTTCTGACAATACCGCCAGGGAGGTTAATAAAAATGGATTTCTGAGCAGTTAAAGCATATGTCTTATAGTTAAAAGTAATATCCCTCCATTTCATATCCTGACCTCCTAATTCCACTCTCATATTGAAATATGATATATGTTGCACCCTTTTTTGGTCAAGACAAAAAATAGGAAAAAAAACTTTGTTCCTAGCATTTTATGTCTTAGGGTGACAATGCTCTTTTTCTATGCACATCCCCATGGCTAACAACAAATGGAAATGTTAGAACAAAGAGTGCTAGAAAGTCTAGTCTCATCCTCCGCAAACACTTCTTCCGATCCACCCACCACAAGTCTGATTGACAGCAGATCCCGGATAGAGGACTTAAGAGGTAATTAAGGGAGTTTATCTTAATGCTTTCTATGCATGAAGATAAAAAGCCTTCTGTGTGTAGCAGCCACCCCAGCACACCCTAATACTTATCTGAACCCAATCTCTGTCCGGCCATGTCAGCGAGTCCCTCGGCTGTCCGGGACTCTTCCTCCTGATTGGCTGAGACACAAAAGCGGCATCATTGGCTCCTGTGGCTTACCATCAAAGTCAGTCAATCAGGAGAGAGGGGGTGGGGGCTGAACGGCAGCTCTGTATCTGAATGGACAGATGGAGCTGCAGCTCAGCTTGGGTGCCCCCATAGCAAACTGCTTGCTATGGGGGCACTCGACTGAAGAGAGCAACCTGGAGCTGCAAAGAGGGACCTGAGAAGAGGAGGATCCAGGCTGCTCTGTGCAAATCCATTGCATCAGAGCAGGTAAGTATAACATGTTTGTCATTAAAAAAAAAAAAAACTACTTTACAATCACTTTATTCTTTTTAAATAGCCAAAATAATGCTTTACATAGTGACAATCATGTAATGGAAAGTTTACTACAGGAAGCTTTATTTGTGAATTACACCTGACCTAAAATATTTCTAAGGTAGTAAAGAGTGCTAAACTGGTACCTGCATGTACCCGTGTTAGCCCTTTCTCCCTGTACATAGGGCCTCTATTGACCCTAAACCCTGTCAAATGCTAGAGCCTCTACTGCCCATTGACGCTTTAGTATTTAGAGTAGATTCACACCAGGTGTGGTAGGACGTAGTTGGGTTGTTATTTGAGTGCAGGCCCACCGCACAACAAAGCAAAATGCCTCGTCTCCTACCTGTCTGGCCGTTTTGGTGGTATAAGCTGACAAAAAAGTGTGCATGCCGACAGAATGCTACCTTGTTTTCTGTGCAGTGCTAGGCAATTCACTGCCTCGCACTGTGCTACAGGCAATAGAAACTAATAAAAAGTCACTATGTGACATTTCAATAAACTTTGTTCAAAAAACAAATGGTAGCAAGGTAACGTGGTGCAATCACCATCCAAGTGTAGATTTTTTGAACCACATAAAAAGGATAAAAATACACTCACACTTGTAGAAGGGTAAAGGCACATCAAATCATCCTCTAAGAGTCTGAAGAGTTCGGCAGGGGAGCCACCAGGTGTTGCAAGGTGACGCCTGGAAGGGTCTGTCTGTGCAGAGTTAAGGCAAGGAAGTGCCACCGGGCAATGCAGATCTGAGTCAGGAAGCAGCCGCTTCCAAGTGTTACTCTGCAACACTCGGTCACTCCCCTGCCGAACTCTGCAGGTGCTTAGAGGAAGATTTGATGTGGCTATACCTTTCTACAAATGTGAGTGTATATTTAACCATTTTAATGTGATTCAATAAAATCTACACTTTTTTGGTGCCCCATCTTTTCATTGCTTTAACAGTGTACAGAGGATTATCCATTAGTCTGCCAGAGAAGCTGCAGCCATCTTAAAGTGAGCATTTGGAATTATGGACATTCCACCCATGGATATTTAATGTGGTTATCTTTTCTGGATTTACATTTTTACTTTGCTGACCCCCCTTCCTCCTTGCGCCAGAAAAAATTTCTGCTGTTTGGAATATACCCTTAGAGGCAGGCTTCAGTTCAGGTCAAAGCCTAATCATGACTTGGGCAGAAAAAAAGGGCCCAATTATACCCTGGGCCTAGGATTCATGGGGGCTCTACAGTGACACAGGCATTCGACACGGGTACTTGCAGGCACCAAAAGATACCTGCATCTTGGCATTGATCCTACCTTGGAAACATTTTAGGAAGGTCAGGTTCAATTTCACCTTGCCCACAGTGCCACTCAACTGCATTTCTCAATCTTGTATATTTTCAATAACTAAAAATACAGAGTCAGGTATCTTTAAAATATTAAAGTGTTATTCATTAGAAACAAACGTTAATAAAATATTTTGGAGCTGAAGTGTCACCAGAGGTATACAAAGGAAGACAAAAGACAAGCACTTATCAAAATCATCAATCTAACTGCAACTTTCCTTCTTAATTGTGACAACATTAAATATAAGCACTAATGCACAGAGGATGCAGGCTCAGTATGACCTAACTGGTAACTTTGCCTGTAAATATCTAAATATGTATGGCTACCATTAGAGGTCTCATTTCATAATGTGTATCTGTCCTTTCTGTTTTAAAAGCACAAGGCAGGCTGTTGTTGATGGATGGTGTAGGACACAGATAAAGGATGGTCTTCTGTGTTCGTTCATTACACTGTGCTTTTTTACTTAATGCACAGACTGGCTGTAGGACTTTTGCAATTTGTATCTTCCTGCTCTACCTGTGAAAGCCACATCCAACCTGCCATGTACAAAGCTGGCAGTGATAAGTTAAGCCTCCTCCTGTCTTTAATGATAGCGATCATTCTTGACTAACGGGTCTCTTCATCTTCCTTTACGGCCACTGCCTATTTCAGCCAGGGCAAGGAGGGAAAAGGATGGCGGGGGGTTGGAGGAGAAGAAATGTTGCTGCAACATGCCTCATAGACCAAGTTCAGATATTACTAATCAACAGGAGGGCAGGAAAGAGATACAATGGCAGGCAAGCCCTTTTTACTGATCAGTGGAGGACCATTGTATCTTGCACAAATATATCTATTATATACATGACAAGAAGTCTATAATGTGCCTTTTCTTAATTGTACCCTTTATTATTTAATATTTTACCTGGTAATTCTGCCAAAAAAAAGCCTTCTCCTGGACTTTTTGAAGCAGGGAGACAATGATTGCTTTCAGAGTCTCAAGGAGGCGAATCAGCGTCACCCTACTCAGTGTGTTCCTTATCTTAACTATAACCTGATGTTCAGGTAAGACTTACATGTAAGTGTTGGCGTAAGTGTCAGCACAAAGACATGCATATTCCTGGCTCCTTTCCTTCAGTAATGCTCCCATCCCCTGCTTTCCCAGCACAGAGACCTGCCCATTCACCATCTCCTCTACTTTTGCAAAACAACCCTTGCTTTGAATAATGCCAGTTGACAGACCAGCAGATACAGTGCTCTTCCAAGTCAAGCCTCTGTTCTTCATGGGTATGATGTGATATGTAGTTTAGAGACACTCACAGCTATGGCGCGCACTCTCAAAGAATAAGCAGACAGTCATAGCCACTGCATTGTGCACCATACACACAGAATTTTTGTAGCCGAGTTTAAATAAATTATATATATAGCTATATATCTATACACATATAAATGTTTTTTTTTTTTTTTTTTCCCCTGCATAGGAGATTTATCTGAACCTTAAAATTATTTTGTTTGAGTGATCACAATTTTACTTTAAAGAACAATTTAATAAATAAAAAGTCGCTATTGTTAGCTTAAATGAAAGAACAATGAAAAATAGCATATGAGCTCATTAACGCACTTCACTTCAACCACTGAGATGTTATCACATCAACAGTACCTGATCCCTTCACTATGTGTCTGTGTTTAAATACAATGGATTCGAAGCACAGGAGCGGAACAGGGACATATCTGAAATTTTATTTTTTTGTTTCATATTGCATCTATACATCCCTGACAGCACAGGTAGTAGGATTGACCACAAACAGAAGTGAAAAATAAGTAAAATTAATGATAAAACTTTTTTTTTTTTCCATTTTGGATTGAGGATATAACTCCTGTCAGGTTATTTTTTTTTCTTGTCCTATTGGAGAGATTTGCCTTCACTTCCTGTCTAAAAATCCTCCAAAGTGAAGGAAATCCCTTGTTATCACAAGGGTCGCCATTGGAAGATCTCCCCTCCGTTCGTGTTCTGGTTGCAACCCAAAATTTTGGTTTTTCCTTCACCTTCATTTTTAGTGATAACAGTAAAAATGGGATTTTTGACTTACCGTAAAATCCCTTTCTCTGGTGCTCATTGACGGACAAAGCTCTTCATCTTCATGACCATAGGGTTATACTGCCCACTACAGGAGTAGGAGACTAGGCAGAGGAAAAAGCTTGAGCAGGCATATGGGGCAGTCCCTGGGGGTATACTCCCGCTTCCTGCTATAGGTATTCAGTTTTGTAACAGGCAGTGTCCGAAGAAAATAACCCAACTCCAAAGAGGGGGCGGGTGCTGTGTCCATCAATGAACATCAGAGAAATGGATTTAACGGTAAATCAAACATCCTATTTTCTCTTTCGTTCATTGACGGACACAGCTCTGCATCTTCATGACCGTAGGGATGTCAAACATGAGGGTTGGGAACAGCAGCAAAAAAACTTCCTCAAGGCTAAACATAGTCAACCAGGTAACTTGGAGCTCAACTATTAACAACTAGAGCTCAACTAAAAAAAAAAAACACCCTCAAAGGAGGACAATTCCTCTAAATAGTAGCCTGCAAGACTTTACGGTCAAAATAAGCATCTACAGATGCCAACAAATCCACTTTTTAAAACTTTGTGAATGTGTGTACAGATGACCAGGTGGCCGCCTTGCAAACCTGCAACACTGATGTCTGATGACGGAAGGCCCAGGAGGCACTAAGCGCCCCCGTAGGGTGCGCCCTGACAGGGAAAGAGGAACCCAACCCTTAATAGAATAAGCCCGAACCACTGTCTGTCTTATCCATCTGGAAATGGTCGCAGCAGAAGCAGCCAGCCCCTTGCGAGGTCCAACAGTAAGGACAAATAGTGAGTCTGACTTCAGAAACGACTCTGTAGCTGCCAGGTACACCCTAACTGCCCGAACCACATCCAGGGAATGCAAGGCGACTTCCTTAGGAAGTTTAGGCTTGGGACACAGGGAGGGCAACACAATGTCTTCATTCGAATGAAAATCGGAGACGACCTTTGGAAGGAACGATGGACATGGCCGAAGAACTACCCTATCCCTGTGAACCACTAGGTAAGGTGAACGACAAGACAGCGCCACCAGCTCAGACACCCTATGTGCAGAAATAATAGCCACCAAAAAGGCCACCTTCTGGGACAAACGTCAACAGGGGAATCTCCCGAATATTTTCAAGGGGAGGTTTCTGGAGAACTGACAACACCAACTTGAGGTCCCACGGGGGCAATGGAGACTGCAACGGGGGAACCAAGTGTTTCACTCCATGGAGAAAGGTACGCACCAAGTAGTGTGTGGCCAACAGACGTCAAAAGAAAATCGCCAAGGCTGAGACCTGGCCTTTGATGGTACTCAAGGCCAGACACTGCTAAACCCCTCGCTGGAGGAAGGCCAAGATCCGAGTCACCGAAAAGGAGCAAGGGTGAACCCGCAGGGATTCACCCCATGCAATGTATGTCTTCCAAGTACGATGGCAAATCTTCCGGGAAGTAGATTTTCTAGCTTTTAAAAGCGTAGGAATCACCAATTCAGACAACCCTCTATCCTTCAGCACCTGGCTTTCAACAGCCAAGCCATCAAAGCCAGCGACTGTAAAGCAGAATGGAAGATCGGTCTCTGATATAGCAGATCTTCCCTGAGAGGAAGTCTCCAAGGAGCATCAGTGACCAGCCATACCAGATTGATGTACCAAGACCAGCAAAGCCAGTCTGGAGCCACTAGGATGACGGGAATCCCTTCCGCCTCGATCCTGCGCAGGAGTCTCGGCAGAAGCTTGAGAGGAGGAAAGGTGTATATCAGACGATACTGTCTCCAGGAAGCCACTAAGGCATCTGTGGCGTCAGCTAGAGGATCCTGAGACCGTGCCAAAAATCTCTGTACTTTTCTATTGTAGCGAGAGGGCAACTGATCCACCTCGAGAGTCCCCCACTGGAGACACAACTGATGGAACACCTCCAGATGAATTGACCATTCTTCTTGGTCTAATGCCTGTTGACTGAGTTAGTTCGCCTGCCAATTTTCCACTCCTGGAATGTGTACAGCAGAGAGGGCTGGAACGAACCGTTCTGCCCACCTTAGAATGCCGGCTACTTTCCTGGGCCGCCAGAACACTTCTTGTGCCCCGTTGGTGATTGACATAGGCCAGGACCTTGGCATTGTCCGATTGGATCTGTACCAGACACCCCTGGAGATGACTTGTCCAATGATCCAAAGTCTGATCGCTCAGAGCTCCAGTAAAATGATTGGTAGCCTGGACTGTTCCAGAGTCAAGACCCCCTGAGCACACTCTGTGCTGAGGACGCCTCCCCACCCGGATAGGCTGGTAACAACCATCCAGTACAGGGGAAGAAATGATTTTCCCAGAAGAAGTGCCGGAGAATGACGCCACCAAACCAAGAACCTCCTTGTGTTCCGGCTCAACAAGATCAGATTGTCCAGAGGATCCTTGTTCCACTTCACCAGAATATCCTTTTAAGAGATCTCGTATGGAACTGTGCAATTGGGACTGCCTCGAAGGTAGACACCATCAGGCCCAGCACCCGCATGCAAGCCCGCAGAGATGACCGTCTGCTGGACAGCAGAAGTCGAATTGCCCCCTGCAACTTGTGAAGTTTTTCCAGAGGAAGGAACTCTCTGGCCGAGTCTGAGTAGAGAGTCAGACCCACATAGTCAAAGGCTTGTGGGCGGGACCAGAGCAGACTTCTGAAGATTTAGAATCCAACCAAACTCCCTCAGCATTTGCAGACCAATCTCCAAGTTGGCCACAGAGCAGTCAAAGACCCTGCTCGTAAAAGCAGATCATCCAGGTACCCCAGTATCGCGATCCCCCGCTGATGCAGTAATGCTAGAACCGGGCCAACACTTTTTGTAAAGACCCAAGGAGTGGAAGCGAGACCAAAGGGTAACACCACAAATTGATAATGCTCCTCGCCCGCAGCAAAGCGGAAGCAGCGCTGATGGACGACACATATGGGGATGTGAAGGTAGGCCTCCTTGATGTCGATGGAGGTGAGAAAATCCCCCTGATGTAGGGACGCCACCACTGTGCGAATGGATACCATTCGAGACTTCTGTACCAGCACAAAGCAGTTAAGCGCCTTGAGGTCCAGAATTGGATGCACCTTGCCCTCTTTCCTGGGAACCGTAAACAGATATGAGTAGAAACCTTGAAAACGTTCAGACTTCAGAACTGGAACAATCACCCAGTGCAGTATCAAGTCTTGCACTGCCCCATAGAGATCCTTTAAGCGATCTGGGGATAAGTGCAGGTTGGAAAGGAAGAACCTTTCTGGGGGATACGATAGAAACTCAATTTTGTAGCGGGAGCAAATTACTTTATGGACCCACTTGTCCTGGATTAGGAAGGTCCACAGATCTGGAAAACAGCTAAGACGTCCCCCCACTCCCAATACGGGTGAGGGTGCCCCTTCATGCAGAGGAAATGTTATCCGCAGTCTTGCAGAACCCGCTCTCGGTTTGCCCGACCAAGACTTCTTGGAATCTCCAGTGAAGGCCCTAAAGGGTTTAGCCCGAAAAGGCCGCTTGAGAGCCAAAAAGGAAGGTCCCCATCTGCGACGGGACTCCTTACCCTTGGAAGCCTGAGGAAGAAGAGTACTCTTTTCCCCCGTGAGACCTTTGATAATGTCATCCAAGGAAGCTTCAAACAGTCGAAACCCAACGAATGGAAGATTGGACAAAGCCTTCTTACTGTAGAAGTCTGGTCCGCAGGCCAGCTTTTCAGCCAGATAATGCGCCACAGGACCACTGCTGAGTCAGACAGTCTATAAATCAGGGAAGCTGCTTTCAAAGAGACGTCACAGATGAACTGTCCTTGGACCAACTGATCTGCCAGCTCCACAAAAGCAGGAGGGAGCTGTTTCTCCTCCAGGTCCCGACGTAAAATTTTGGCCCATTCAGTCCTAGCTTGGGACACCTGGGTGATGGTAAACACTGGCCTAAGTGCTAACCCAGCCACAGTGAACATATGGCGGGTCAAGGCCTCCGACCTCCTATAAGACCGATCTGAGAAGATCGGGGACTCTTGGACTGGTATTACAGTGGCTTTATTCAACCTGGTGGCGCACTGACCCCCCACCCCCATCACCAGTGCAGCACCCCATGTAACCTAAAAAGGTATGTTCGCCCCAGATGGGGGAAGGGGGGTGGATGGGGGCACAGGAAACAATAGAGCACCAAGACGGGGGGGGGGACGCGAACTGTGAGGGAGGGGAGCCTGGGGGACCGTCCACCCCAAAACCCGCCAGGGGTAGAGGGGGGGGGGGGGGCAGATACTTATCAGACCAGGAACAGGGTGGGCACTGCTAAGGATAGGACACCGCTCCATCGTAATGTGGGTGCTGTCGACCAGGAGGAAACGCTGCAACTCAGGCCGAAGCCCGTTTGTATGCCCCCTCGCGAGACGTTTAACTTGCAGGCCACTCCCCGTCCAGTGGGGTTATGCCACGGCCAACCTAGCGCGGAGCTGCTGTCTGCACGCACGCGCTGGCCGGACTGGGGGGATCCTAAGGATCTAGATTACCCAGTCCTTCCCACAGTCCGCCACTTAATTGTATCCCAGCAAGGAACTAGGTCCTTACTCTTGGCTAGGCAGAAAAAAAACTGAATACCTATAGCCGGAAGTGGGGGTATACCCCCAGGGACTGCCCCATAGGCGTACTCAAGCTTTTTTTTTCTGCCTAGCATTAGTCCTAGGCCTACTCCTGTAGAGGGCAGCATAACCCTACGGTCATGAAGATGAAAAACTGTGTCCTTCTGATCCCTCTTCACTCTATCCAAAGCTAAAAAAATAAAAAAAAGTTTTGCTTTAGCTATACTTTAAGTTTCTGTATATACACCAAACAGCTAGAAATGAAGAAAAGCCTATCTTTTCCTTTTATAACTCTTTCACTGCCATGGGGGGGTTTCACACACAATTATGTGTGAAACGGACAGGCAGACTCCGGCCTGCCACATGGAAGCATTCGGGTAGCTGCACTCAGTTGCTTCCACACACTCCCCCAGTACCGGCAACCCCCGCGCGTGCGTCCCCGTTATGTATTCAAGGCTCAGCTTGCCCCTCTGCGGGCCGGGGACCGACATGGCGGGTGCCGCTGGGTGAAAGAGGAGAGGGAGAAGAGCGGCTACACGTCCGCTCTCCTCTCCTTGCAGTGACCTGAAAAGCAACTTGTTTGACGTTCACTTCCAGGTCACCCTGTCACGTTCCCCACCTAGCACAGCCAGGAAAGGATGTATTGCAATGCGATGTAATCTTTTAGACCCTACAAGTCTCATTAAAGAGAACCTGTCACCTAAAATCATAACATAGGGGGCTTTTTTGTCCCCTATGTGATGAAAAAAAAAAAGCAAAAAAAAAAAGTGTCCACACCCATGGTGGAGGTCAGTCACACTGCCAGACCTTTGGGGTGGGTCCATAATCCTTGTCCTAAGTCCACACCCCCTTCTGTGTCTGTACCAACATTAGGGCAACCCTAACCTTTTTTATTTTTTGCAAAAAATTTACACCAAAGCACATGAAATCCCCTTCCCCCACTTCCACATATATGCATGTACATGATAGCAATACATGTTGTACACAGGCCCGGTGCAAGGATTTTTGCCGCCCTAGGCAAAATAAAAATTGCCCCCCCCCCCCCCCACATATGCTTTCCCACTCACCATCCCAAGTTGCTTAAGGGGTTAAAACCAGTGGCAGCTGGTGCTCCATTGGTCGGGGGCGGCAGACAGACCTGGGCACGGACATCTCCCCCCCCCCGTCACTCCAGAGTCCAGTCCACACCATATTCCCCTTCGGGCGCCAATTCACTCACCTTGTTCCTCCGGACAGCGACAGCTTCCCCCTCAGTCTCCTCCATGTCCCCTCGGTGGCCATCTCTTCCATCCTCATCCAGTCAATAGGATGCCTTCTCCTTTGGCCAATTGAGAAACAGGTCTCAGGACCTGCTTCCTGATTGGCCGGGAGGAGAATCAGAGTGGCAATAGCAAATATTAATTTGCTATGGTCACACAACTGGGTGGGCTCAGGGCGCAGTGCTCTGCGCCCTGAGCCCACCCTTTTTTGAAGGCCATTAGAGCCTCTGGCTCTAATCACGTGCTTTAAAAAAAAAAAAAAAAAGAACAAACTCTCATTGGAATCCATGCTTCCAGCGCCCTGCATGTAGATTAGGGGGCCGTACGCATGCGCCCCTAATGGACGGGTCGGCCACCACTGGTAAAAACCCTTTCAGTGATTTATCGTGAGTCACTTACCTTAGGCCAGGCTCCGCCGGCGCCCCCTGCTAAGTTGCGCCGTAGGCGGCTGCCAAGGTAGCGCCGGCCCTGGTTGTACATCGCCTTGCTTGCCAGAGTGAGAGTGATAATTCTAGCACAAGACCTCCTCCATTAATACTAAATGGATGATATATAGGGGACACCACCAATTTAAGGTTTGACATGTTGGGCAACCTCATCATTTATATTTTGCCAAAAATATGGGTAGTTTATAGCATTTGTATGCCTAAAATTCACTTTAGTGTGTTTTTTACGAAATGTTGTGTTTCCTAGACCTTTGCGGTAATACCAAGTGACATAAGAAAATTAGAACTACCACTATTTTATTCTCTAGGGTCTCTGCTTTCAGAAAATATATAATGTTTTGGTGGGTTTATGGCCTAAAAATATTTTTTAAACGTGTGCAAAAAAAAATGCAAAAACGGCTCTGGCAGTGAAAGATATCGAAGGGATATTGGTTAATGGCATGTGTTGTATGCACCACAGTATTAACTAAACTGCTAAATTTTTACTAGGACAATGAAGGCAACATATAAAAATAACCGCCTTTGTAAATTTAGAGATCGCTTCTGAGTGAATGGTAGTGATTTTCACTGGGGATCCTATCAATGTTTCCTGTTGGTATTCCTTGTGTGGAGCAGAGTTTAGATCTTAGAGATCATTCACACCAACAAGTGCATGGTAATGTGCGCATAAGATAACACTGGTGTGTGCACTGAAGTGCTTATTTTTTTCCCCTTTTTTGGAAACTATAGACTTCATTTAACTCTATATGCAGCAGCACAATACAATGCGTTATAGTTTAGCCAGAACATGTTAAGCAAAAATGCAACATGACCTTTTTTTTTTTAGGATACACCAATTCAGCATGTTGGTGTGAACTGAAGCATTGCCTTGTCTATGCGCTGGAACTGCGCTGGGCAATGCTGCCCAATGGGGCTGGCGTGAATGAGCCCTTAGCCATCAGCTCTGACCAGCTGCTTCCAACACATGATGATTCACAGCCTGTCCAGCTGCTCTTGTGCGTTTCAATCTTTTCCCTTGTGTGTTATAAAGAGAGATTGAACATTTCACTTATGTTACTGTAGTATTCTGCCACTAGAAATTAATGTAGCAGAAAACCACATGTGCCTCTTCAAATTCAATCCCATCCGGAATTTTCATTGCATCACTGACAGCTCGCCTGCAGACACACTGTTCACTTAGTAGAGCACGCACTTTTGTAGTGGTATTCTTCCATCAATAGTGTCTATGACTCCGTTGCACAATGTTACCTTTGAAGTGTGCACATTGAAACATAATCTTCTCTTGAGTTGCACCAGTTTCTTACACAGCTCTCTTCCACTTTCTGAACTGCATGGTCAGATATACAGTGCATCCGGAGAGTATTCACAGCGCTTCACTTTTTCCACATTTTATTTTGTTACAGCCTTATTCCAAAATGGATTAAATTCATTTTTTTTACTCAAAATTCTACAAACATTACCCGATAATGACAACATAAAAGATGATTGTTTGAAATCTTTGCAAATTTATTAAAAATAAAAAGTGAAAAAATCCCATGTACATAAGTATTCACAGTCTTTGCCATGACACTCAAAATTTAGCTCAGGTGAATCCTGTTTCCACTGATCATCCTTAACTGCTTTCCGACCGCCCACCGCAGTTATACGGCGGCAGGCCGCCGCTCCTGGGTGAATCGCCGTAGCTGTACATCGCTCGCTGCGCCACCGTCGGCGCGCTCCCGTCCTTGCTCATCAGAGGAGAAGCTGATGCAGCGGGCAGGAGGCTCCGATTGCCGCCTGACACCCGCGATTGTTCCCCGCTGAGAGAGAACCGTCAGCTGTTGTAAACACAGCAGACTGTTCTTCTCCCTGGAATGATTATAGAGCCCCTGTGATCCTTCTATATAGGATCACATGTCTCTATGGTCATTTCAGAAGCCCTCCCCCCCCCCCACAGTTAGAATCACTCCCCTAGGCTCACATTTAACCCCTTGATCACCCATAATGCTAACCCCTTCCCTGCCAGTGTCATTATTACAGTAACAGAGAATATTTTTGATTACTGTAGTAATGTCAATGGTCCCCCCAAAAGTGTCAAAAATGTCAGTTAGGGGTCCGATCTGTCTGCCGCAGTCCCACAAAAAAAAATCACAGATTGCCACCATTACTACAAAAAAAAAAAAACAATAAAAATGACAAATCTTTGCCAAGGCTAGTAGACGCGATAACTTTTGCGCAAACCAATCAAAATACGCTTATTGCGATTTTTTTTTTACCAAAAATGTGTAGCAGAAAACAAATTGGCCTCAAATGTTAAAAAAATTTAGATTTTTTTTAATTTTTTGAGAATGTCATATAGCAGAATGTGAAAAATATTGGGTTTTTTCGAAATTGTCACTCTTTTTTTTGTTTACAGCGCAAAAAAAAAAAAAAAAAAACGCACAAATGATCAAATACCACCTTTTAAAAGAAAGCTCTATGAGTGTCCGTTATCCGGTTGTGCCGAATCGCAAAATAGGGCCTGGTCAGGAAGGGGGGCAAATCCTTCCGGTCTTAAAGTGGTTAAGATGTTTCTACAACTTGATTGGAGTCCACCTGTAGTAAATTCAGTTGATTGGACATGATTTAACAAGGCACTCACCTGCCTATATGAGGTCCCACAGTTAAGAGTGCATGTCAGAGCACAAACCAAGCCACAAAGTCCTAAGGACTTTTCTGTAGACATCTGAGACAGGATTGTATTAAGGCTCAGATCTGGGGAAGGGAAGAGAAAAATGTCTGCAGCAGTGAAGGTCCCAATGAGCACAGTGGCCTCCATCATCCGTAAATAGAAAAGGTTTGGAACCACCAGGACCACGGCCATCACCTGGCTATTACCATCCCTAAAGTTAAGCATGGTGGTGGCAGAAAAATTCTGTGGGGATGTTTTTCAGCAGCAGAAACTGGGAGACTAGTCAGGATGGAGGGAAAGATGAATGCAGCAATGTACAGAGACATTCAGGATGAAAACCTGCTCCAGAGCGCTCTGGACCTCAGAATGGGCGAAGGTTCATCTTCCAACAGGACAATGACCCTAAGCACACAGCCTAGATAACAAAGGAGTGGCTATGGGACAACTCTGTAAATGTCCTTCAGTGGTCCAGCCAGAGCCCAGACTTGAACACGATTGAACATCTCTGGAGAAATCTGAAAATGGCTGTGCACCGACGCTCCCCATCCAACCTGATGGCGCTTGGGAGGTCCTGCAAAGAGGAATGGAAGAAACTGCCCGTGTGTGGTGTGCCAAGCTTGTAGTATCATACTCAAAAGACTTGAGGCTGTAATTGGTGCCAAAGTTGCTTCACCAAAGTATTGAGCAAACGCTGTGATTACTTCTGTACATGAGATTTTTTAGTTTTTTATTTTTAATAAATTTGCAAAGATTTCAAACTTCTTTCACATTGTCATTATGGGGTATTTTTTGTAGAATTTTGAGGAAAAAATGAATCAATTTTGGAATAAGGCTGTAACAAAAGATGTTGAAAAAGTGAAGCGCTGTGAATACTTTCCGGAAGCACTGTACCCTCCTATTCTCCACGCTGCATTATCTGTCCCTCAAGGCAAGCAGACCCCTTTGGCTACTTCCCACCACTTGTTAGAAGTGTAAGTACAAACACCTACACTATGATTTAAAGGAGAAGGGGGGGGGGGGGTCAAAACGCTTTTGGCCCCACTTCTACTGGGGATCACAGGAGTGCACTTCATTCTGCACTCCTGTGACCCGTATTTAGCCAACAGCAGGCAAAAGCCAGTCCAGCCAATCCAAGATCTCTGGCAACTTTGATTTTGGGATCCACTTAGATGCCTGACCGACAGCTGGCTCAGCCTCTCAGCGCACCTCAGAGCTTGAGCCAGCTTCTCCTGCCCCTCCCCATTTCGCGGCGCACCAGTGAGCGATGGAGGGCCAGAGCAGGGAAACGGTCATCACCATTCTGTGCATCCACCTAGGTGAGTATAGATGTTCTGTTTAAATGCATCAGGACAAAGTGTATAAACAACTATTCTGCCCCAGGAAGAAGAAAAGACAGTTCATACATGCCAACCCTTGACCAAAATCTCTGTACTTGACTGTCTCTTCTATTTTCGCTCTCCAATCCATGGCCACTATTTCCTCTGCATTCTCTTCCAAGGAAATATTATTAGCTGGTGCTCCTCTCTATATTCCATCTCTTAGTCACAATCAGTTTTCACATTGCTTTCTCTATTTCATGTCTTAAATAAGCTCCACAATCACCTTCTAGTTTGTCCCCCAAACATTCTCAGTCCTAGTCTACCAATTTTCTTCTTTAAAGAGATATGTTCTCACTGAAAGTTTTTTCAAAAACATACAGACATACCCCCTCTCCCCACTTCCAACCTTGCCCGAAACAAATACAAAAGAACAACAAGTAACAACTGACAGGCTTTCATCCACACTGTCACATTATTAACTTTGTCACATACATTAAAAGACGTATGGGCCAAACTTTTTTGGTCATACTCCAATTCTGGGTCACAGGAGAGCACTTAGAATCAGCATCAGCTAAAGCCCGCTGTCAGTCGATGTCAAAGAGCCACTACAGGCTCTGGAAGAAAGCTGACAAAAAAATTGGGATCCACCCAGATGCCTGACTGGTGGCTGGTTCAGATTCTCAGCACACCTGAGCCAGTTGCTCTTGCCCTCTCCATATCCCGGAGCTCCAGAGGGGTAAACCAGAGAGTGGTGACTGACAAGCTCAACCACACTTTAAGTATTGTAATTCTTCCTTTTAGCCTGTTAACACAAAGGTCACGATTCAAAACATTTGTGTAGTGAAAATTTTTTTATATTATGTCAATGTCCCGCTGGTTAACAGATTACCCTTTTTCTTGTTGGTCAGCGTAGTTTATGGTGTGGCCCAGCGGCCACTCTAAACTGGCTCCCTAATTTGGAGGATTTGTAGGAGCAGAACAATGTCTTTTGTATCACAACCTATTCCCTGCTCATGCTTCTTTACTTCTACAATCCATGCCAATCTACTTTATGCCTTCTTTCTCTTTCATTCTCCCTGGTGCTTGCTCAGCTTGTGTTCTACCTGTTTTCTCTTTCCCCTGTCCATGATCATTCTCTTCTTTCTATCTGAACCCACCTAATACTCGCTCTCCACTTCTCTCCTTTCTCTTTTACTCGATTTTCAGCTGCTATTCTGCTTTCTCAGCCTCTTGCAATATTCCATGGTCTTCTGTCCCTTCTATCTATCCCCTGCCATGAACAGCCCCCTACAGGTGCAGGACACTAGGCAGGAAAAAGCTTGACTATGCCTATGGGCAGTCCCAGGTGGTATACACCCACTCTCAGCTATAGGTACTTAGTTTTGTTTCAAGCAGAGTCAGAAGAAAGCCAACTCCACAGAGGGGTGGGTTCTGTGTCCATCAATGAACATCAGAGAAACGGGATTTGACGGTAAGTCAAATCCCATTTTCTCTTTCGTTCATTGACAGACACAGCTCCTGATTCTTCTTAACCAATGGGAAGTCCCAAAGCAGTGTCAAACAGGAGGGGTGGGAAACAGCAGAAAACAATTCCCAAGACTAACCATAGCCAACCAGGTAACATGGAGCTCAAACATAAACAACTGGAGCTCACCTGAAAAAACAATACACCCTCAAAGAGGTCCAGGTCCTCTAAACAGCATTGTGGCCAAAAGAAGCATCCACAGATGCCAACACATCCACTTTACAAAAAACTGTGTAAAAGAACCTTGCAAACCTGCGTCACTGACGCTGGATGCCGGAAAGCCCAGGAGACACTAAGCGCCCTAGTAGAGTGCACCTTGACAGTGAAAGGAGGGACCTGACCCTTGATGCAACAGGCCTGAACCACTGTCTGATCCATCTAGAAATGGTAGCAAAAGAAGCAGACTACCCTCTGTAAGGTCCGTCCATGAGCACAAATAGCGAGTCTAACTTCCTAAAATACTCTGTAGCTGTCAGGTACTGCCCAAACCACATCCAAGGCATGCAAGGCAATTTCCTTCAGATGTTTAGGCCTCGGACACAGGGGAGGCCACACAATGTCTTCATTCAAATGACAGTCAGAGACCACCTTAGGAAGGAATGACAGACAGATGCAAAGCACCACCTTATCCTTGGGAATCACCATAAGGTGAATGACAGGATAACGCCGCCAGTTCCGACACTCTGCGAGGGGATAGCCACCAAAGAAGGCCACCTTCTGGGTCAGCAAGGCAGGGAAACCTCCCAAATATTTTCAAAGAGAGGTTTTTGTAGAGCTGGAAGCATCCCATTAAGAACCCAGGGTGGCAACGTAGCCTGCACTGAAGGAACCAAATGTCAGACACCCTGAAGAAAAAGGTAAGCACCAGGGAGTGTGTGGCCAAAGGTCGTTGGAAAAAAGACTGCCAAAAACTGATATCTGGCCCTTAATAATACTGCAGGCCATTTTCTGTTCAACCCCCCGTTGAAGGGAGGTTAAGAGCCGATCCACCGAGAAGGAGCGAGGATGAACCCTGAGAGACTCACACCACGCAATATACGTCTTCTACATACAATGACAGATCTTCCTAGAAATAGATTTCCTAGCTTTTAACAGCGTAGGAATCACCGACTCAGACAAACCTCCATCCTTCAGCACCTGGCATTCAACAGCCAAGCAATCAAAGCCAGCGACTGTAAAGCAGGATGGAAGGTTGGTCCTTGGGACAGAAGATCCTCCCTGAGAGAAAGTTCCCAAGGAGCATCAGTGACCAGCCGTACCAGATCAGCATACCAAGAATGGCGAGGCTAGTCTGGAGCCATTAGAATGACTGGAATCCCTTCTGCCTGGATCCTGCACAGGAGTTGTGGCAGAAGTTTGAGAGGCTGGAACGAATCAGTCAGCCCACCTTAGAAGGCCAGCTACTTACTGAGTTGCCAAGACACTTCTTGTGCCCCCTTGGTGAAGTGATCTAGACCACAGCTTTGGCATTGTCCGAATTAATTTGTACCGTACACCCATGAATAGTCCAATGAGCCAGACAAAGTGTGATCGCTCGGAGTTCCAGTGCATTAATCAGGCAGTCTGGACTCTGCCAGAGTCCAGATCCCCTGGAGCACATCTGTGCAGAGCATGCCTTCCCACCCAGACAAGCTGGCATCAGTGGTGACAACAGTCCAGTACAGGGGGAGAAAGGATTTTCCCTGTCGAAGTGCTGGAGAACGAAGCCACCTCTAGAGATTGTGGATCTTGTCCCATTTTACCAGAATCACTTTAGCAGAGATCTTGTGTGGAACTGGCCACCTCGAGGGTGAACACCATGAGGCCCAGCACCCACATGCAAACTCCCTCAGAGTTTGCAAAGCAATCTCCAGTTGGCCATCAGAGCAGTCAGAGACTCCGCTTGCAGAATAAGATCGTCCAGGTAATCCAGTACCGCAATCCCCCGCTGACTCAATGCCAGCACGGGGGGCCAACACTCTGATGAAGACCCGAGGAGCGGGGGCGAAACCAAGGTCAACGCCACAAACTGAGAATACTCCCCGCCCACGGCAAAACAGAGGAAGTGCTGATGACCGGCACATATTAGAATGTGCAGGTAGGCGTCCATGTCAATAGAAGCGAGAAGACATCCCCCCCTGAGGTAGGGACGCCAGTTCCGTGTGAATGGACTCCATGCAGAACGTCTGTACTTGCACAAAGCAGTTTAGCGCCTTGAGATCCAGAATTGGATGTACCTTGCCTTCCTTCCTGAGCACTGTAAAGAAGTTTGAGTAAAAACCGCTGAAAACGTTACGAATTCAGAGCCATCACCCTTGAAGTAACAAGTCTTGCACTGCCCCAAAGAGAAGTGCAGGATGGAAGGGCAGAACCTTTCCAGAAGAAAAAACAACTCGATCTTGTAGCCTGACCGAATAAGTTTGTGGACCCACTTGTCCTGTACCAGGGAGGTCCATGGATCTGGAAACCAGCGGAGACGTCCCCCCACCCCAGAAATGGGTCAGGGCGCTCCTGCATGCAGAGGCATCCTTGTCGGCAGGTTTGGAAGAGCCCACTCGTGGCTTGCCAGACCAGGTTCTCTTGGAACCTCTGGTGGAGGCCCTGACTTTTGATCCCTTGTTGAGACCCTGAGAGTCGAAAAGGCCTCTTATGAGCTGAGGAGAATGGCCCACGTCTACGACGTGGCTCCCTGCTCTTGGTAGCCCGCGGAAGAAGAGTACTCTTCCCCCCTGCAAGACTCTTAACAATGTCATCCAAAGAAGCTCCACACAGGCGATCCCCCACAAGGGGGAGATCAGATAAGGTCTACTTAGAAGTCTGGTCGGCAGACCAGCAGTTCAGCCAGATAATATGCCACTGCTGATATCGACAGCAGGACCACTGCTGATACCGACAGCCTGGAAATCAAAGGAGCCGCATCAAAAAAGGCATCACAGATAAACTGTAGCCCTTGGACCAATTGATCCACCAGCTCTGCAAAGACGGGGAAGTTGTTTCCCCTCCGGGTCCCGGCAAAAAAGATTTAGCCCACTCGGTCAGAGTTTGCGACACTAGGTGAAAGTGAACCAAAGTGGACCAAAGTGAACATATGGCGGGCCAGAGGCCTGAGCCTTCGCCCTCCTATCAGCTGGATCTTTAAAGGCCAGGGGCATCTCAACCGGAATTAGGGTAGCTTTATTTAACCTTTAAACCGACGAGTCCACTACAGGTGGGACCATCCACCTTTAAACGCAGTTAACCTCATGAGGACACCGCAAGCAAAAAGCGCATAGGAACTACTGCGTTTTGGACAACCCCACTGTTTTTTGGCAATGTTGTCAAAGTGAACGGAAAAGGGAACACCCTCACCACTTTGGAGGGCCTGTGGGTGCCAAAAAAGGACCGGCGCCTCCGACACACAATCAGCCGAAACCTCCAATTTCAAAGTTTTACGCACTGACACAAACTTTCCATCCACCAGTAGAGTCGCTGCAGACGCAGCCATGCCCTTCCGAGGTCCCTCAGGAAGGACAAAGAGGGAATCCGTCTTCCGAAAAGATTCCGTGGATGACAGGTACCTGATCGCCCTGACAACATCCAGGGAATGCAGAGCAATCTCCTTCGGATGCTTAGGCTTCGTACAAAGCGAAGGCAGGACAATGTCCTCATTAATGTGAAACTCAGAAATCACCTTAGGAAGGAAGTTATCCTTGTGAATCACTAAGTACGGAGAACGGCAAGATAACGCCGCCAGTTCCGACACCCTGCGAGCCGAAGTGATCGCCACCAAAAAGGCAACCTTCTTGGACAGCAGAGGCAACGATATTTTCCGTATGTTTTCAAACTGAGCACCCTGTAACACGGACAGAACCAAGTTCAAGTCCCAACCAGATGGCGTGGGAAGCCTCTCAGAACGGAAAACCGCTGTCCTCATCTGACAGGGAGTGTCCGTTAGCCAGGGACATGACACTGCAGCATCGCAGATGTGTCCAGTGAGGTAGCCACCTCACGGCTGCATCCCTGCTGCGAGCAAGGATGGGTCATTCATAATGTCAGGACGAACCACGGCTGAACGCTCGATAGCGGGCTGGGGGTCCATCTGACCCTCTGCCCTGGAGAACCAGGGCGGTCAGTCCGAATCCCAGCACCGCATGATCCATCTTCATCCGAAGATCCGACTAACAACTAAAAGCTGACAAAATAAACAGCTAGTAAAGTAAGAAAAAACTGACATGTTCAAAGAAAATCAAATAAAAGATTAGTTAGGCTGAGACTGTAGCCCCAGCACAGAGAATCCTAACCACTCCTGAAGCTAGGCAGAAAGAAACTGCGTTGGGAGTGACCATGCAGGGGGGGTATTGACTAGATGGGACAGCCCCCGTGGGTGTGTATATGCAAACGCCTTTGTTCTTTTGACTAAGTCTTTATGCCTAGCCACTCCTGCGGAGCGGAAGTCAATACCCAACAGTGATGACTTAGAGGCGGCAGCGACTGTAGGAGGACGTAAGAGAAATTGTATTTTTACAACACGGGTAAAACTGTACTACTGCAATTGGGCCTCTTGAACTGACCAATTATTAACGAACGTGTAATGTACTATTGATTATTATATGTTCTAGTATTTTTTCATTAATTTTGTAATAACATTTTTTTTTTAGATTTTATCCAATTGTTAATGCTTTTCTATGGTGCCATGAAAAATCCTACGTGTCCAACTTCCTTTCCCCTTCCTGTTCCTTCTTTTCCTCATTGGCCTTTGGCCAATGTTGCCTAAAACATGTTTACTATGACATGGGATGAAGGTACTTTGGAAATACATAAAATATTTTTAAGGAGCACTAGCTATCTAATGACATGAAAACATTTTGATTTAACAATAAATGCCTGTATAGGAATGTACACCCTGAACCAATGACAAGATTTCCCAGTTGATCTCCCATTGACAGGTTGTTGTAACATTGTCAAAATACTAAGAAAAGTATGTGACAATAGACCTGGATCGATATGAAAATGTATGGAAGTAGCCAGCCCTGGTTATGCCTGTTCGCTTGGCTGGAGCACAAATGAGACACAGATGTATTTCAGCTCTTGGCACAAAAGAGACAGCTAATGGCTTTATTCTGTGCCCTGCCATCCCAGTTGGGCACAGGTACTCAGGGTGTGAACTTGCTGCCCCCTCCTCCTGCCTAGACTCAAACAGTTATTGATTGCCCTTGCGGATAGCCGCTACTGATGCCTAGCAATCCGCTTCCAGCCAAGGGCTGCTGGGTATTCAGAGCAAGTTGTAGCCAGCGCTCTGTTTGCGTTGGCAGCGGCTGGTGTGGGCAACATGACTGCAAACACTAGCGGCTGTTAGGTCTCAGAAGAAAAGACAGGCAGGCAGCACTTGCTAGGGAGAACGTGGCCAAACCAACTGTTTCACACTACGGGAACACAGGCTGGGGCACTGGAAGCTGTACTGACAGCATGGTGCTTTTCTGATTCCTTATTTAATTCAGCTATGATCTAATGCATAAAAAAAGAACATTTCAATGAAAGACAATATCTGCCTAATCATGCAGATGCAAAAATGTTTAACATGTCTAACATCAGAGAGTTCAATTATATTACAAGTTATTATTAATTCTTTTCTGAATCAGTGCCTGCAAAGCTTTCAGTAAGCATTGTATAATTATAAGGTCTTGTTCATTATAATTATATATAAAAAAAAAAAAAAAAAACTTAAATTCTGCATGGGTATTTCACATACAAAAGTTATTCATTTACAAAGAAAGTGAATTTTAAGTAATACGAGAAAATGTTTTTGGTCCCACACAACTTGCCCTTTACTCAGTACACTTAAATTATGCCATTTGTACCTTTTACAACAACTGCGCTCATAAGCAACATTATCTAATTTTTAAGGAGTGACAAAAGCTGTTCTACAACTATTACTAATGAAGAAAGGAAGTGAACAAAATTCTCTATGTAGTCAACCAAAACACACTGGTCCTCACCTCCCATCTAGCTGTTTTTAATGTCAGACAGATCAAAGTCAGATGGCCCATCCCAGATACAAGAGATCTCATACATCAGTGGTCTCCAAAATGCGGCCCTCTGCTTGCTTTTATCCGACACCATTCCTTCCACTGATGCCAATGATGGGGCATTATTCTGTCCACAAATACCAATGATGGGGCACTATTTCTCCCACTGATACCAAGGATGTGGCACTATTTCTTTCACTGACCCCAATGATGGAACACTATTCCTCCCTCAATACCAAAAATGGGGCATAGTTTACTCCCATTGGCCACAGTCTGGCCCCCTTAAAGTCTGAAGGGCAGTGAACTGGCCCTTTGTTGAGAAAGTTTGCAGACCCCTGTCATACATAATAAATCAGGATAGTCCTGTTGAGATACTAGCATACACCAGCTCTTTATACCAGATATGTGCTTATTTAGCATGGGGGGAAGGGGGGAAAAGTAAAAGGCATAAAGTTAAGTCCATATAAATTTGTGTATATAAGTGCAGACTTTCAGCGTTAATTCAAGGGGTTGAACATAAATATAAAGTACAAATTTTAGGAACTGCAACCATTTTTATACACGTTCCCTCTATTTTCAGGGGCCCAAATGTAATTGGACAAATCAATATAATCATAAAATGTTCATTTTTAATATTTTGGTGAGAATCCTTTACTGGCAATGACTGCCTGAAGTCTGGAACCCATGGGCATTACCAAAGACTGGGTTTCCTCCTTTCTGATGCTTTGCTAGGCTCTAACTGCAGCTGTCTTCAGTTGTTCTTTGTTTGTGGGTCTTTCTGCCTTTAGTCTTGCCTTCAGCAAATGTAATGCATGCTCTATTGCGCTGAGATCAGGTGACTAACTCAGCTATTGCAGAATATTCCACTTCTTTTCCTTCAAAGGCTCCTGTGTTTTGGATCATTGTCCATCTGTACTCTGAAGTGCCGTCCAATCAACTTTGCTGCATTTGGCTATATCTGGGCTAACAGTACATCTCTAAACACTGCAGAATTTATGCGGCTGCTTCTGTCACATCATCAGTAAACCCCAATGACCCAGTGCCACTGGAAGCCATGCACGTCCATGCCATCACACTACCTCCACCATGTTTTACAGAGGACGTGTGCTTTGGATCATAAGCTCTTCCAAGCCTTATCCACAATTCTTTCTTCCCGTCATTCTGGTACAGATTAATCGTAGTTTCATCTGTCCAAAGAATACTTTTCCACAATTGGTCTGGCTTTTCTATTCTTCAGGCTTATGAATGCTTTGCACCTTGTGGTGAGCCCGCTGTATTTGCTCTTGTGAAGTCTTCTCTTGATTGTAGACTTTGACAATGATACACCCACCTCCTGGAGAGTGTCCTTCACTTGACTGGATGTTGTGAATGGGTTTTGCTTTACCATAGAAAGGATCCTGCAATCATCCACCACTGTTCTTTTCCGTGGACGTCCAGACCTTTTTATGCTGCTGAGCTCACTAGTGCGTTCTTCTTTCATCTGAATGTACGAAACGGTTGATTTGGCCACTCCTAATGTTTCTGCTATCTCTCCGATGGATTTGTTTAGTTTTTGAAGTGTTACGGTGGCCTGTTTGACTTTCAAGGACAACTCCTTTGAACGCATGTTCTAAGTTCACAGCAATCGATTCCAAATGCAAATACCACACTTAGAATCAACTCCAGACCTTTTACCTGCTTAATTGATGAAGGAATATCGAAGGAGTAACCCACACCTGGCCATGAAACAGCTTTTGATTCAATTGTCCAATTACTTTTGGTCCCTTGAAAAAGGGGGATGGCTATTCTTAAAATTTGGATGTACATACCCTTAAATTAAACCTGAGAGTGTGCACTTTCAGCCCATTATATAACTATAGCTTGAATATGTTTTGGTAAATACCTGAAAAAAACAAAAACTAAATTGTGCCTGTGTCCAAACATATATGGACCTAACTGTAGCTATTTATGAAGAACCGGAATTCCAGCACAATGTGTCTCTTTCCACTGCAGTCAGTAAATCTGGCCATATGCCATTATTATTTTATTCGAACACTGATTTTCAGAACGTTTGTTGGATTTTCGAATAGTAAGTCAAATCGACGTTCTAGAAAATTCAAAAGGAGAATGAAAATTTCTTTTCTCAAGCAAACCAAAAACTCGAACTGTGAATGTGGTTTTAGCTTGGGAAAATGTGTACATATTGTAACAAAACCTGTTTAATACATCTAAGGTGGTCATATATATGGATCAAAATTTGTCCATTTCAGCAGCATGTATTATGGAAAGCCTCTCTGGGTTCGAGATAACTACCCATTTCTGTGTGTCCAATCAGACAAGGCACCCCCAAGATGGCCACCATGAGCCTAGTGCAGAGGGAAAGCCAGACCTCTGCAAGGTTCACCTGGTGCCAGAGGTAACCAAGGATTGTGTGATTGCTGTGTTTACTTCTGGCAGCGAATGCGTAAGTAAATGAGCAATCTGCAGTTTGCCACCTCATTGTGTGCTCTGCCACCTGCTCGTTGATTCCAGCAGACTGAACAAACTTATCTTCCATGGCCAGATTCTAAAGCCGCTGTGGACAAAGGGCTCTCAACAAAATTAGTTGACTCAATGATGGCAAGAATGTATGTTCTAATGATTTTTTCTACGAGAGTTCAAACTAAAGTCTAACCATGTATGGCCAGCTTCACATATAAAGACAGAATGATGTGAAAGATTTTCAATATTCTTTTGCAATTGAACAGTTGAATCAACACTCAACAGGACAGTCTTAAAAAAATGCATATTACAAAATATAAAAGTCATTTTCTGCTTTATAAGTCCTGTGGGGATCATGTAGGATATTTTTGGTAAGTGAGGGATGTTGGCAGTAAGAAATATCATCCACCCATTTATTTATTTTTTTAATAAAAAATGTCTACAATACTAGGTTTTAACATATAAAACACATTATGCTGGAATAAAATTCCTCATGATTTATTTATTTTTTCTGTTTTCTCTACTGAAGACCTGTCTACCATTGGGTGGGCCAGGGTTGTCCATTGATCAAAGCATACAGGGCACTGGGAAAAGGGGTAAAATGGCTATTAATTCCAAATATTAGTAACCAAAGATTCCAGGTTCAATCTGAATAAACATGCATGTTACCATTTAAAGACTGAAATGATCCTAATCGTCCTCAAAATCCCACATCAAAAACAGATCATGCACAAAGATAATGATTGTTTTAAATTTCAGCCCTAGTTATAGTCGCTGCTTCTGGTTACCTTATTTCATCCCAAGCTCAAGTTTTGTAGGATTGCAAAAGGCTCAAAGCCTTAACAAGGATAATATTTTTATTTTAGTCATATAACTGCAATTCTCTTACGTAATTGGACTCTGCATTCTCAGATATTTATCCATCTGTGTTAGCTTTATGAATTTAGCCTAATGTGTGTACTCAGTCATGACCCCAGCTAATACTCCAAAACCTATTCTCTTAATTACTGCAGACCACCTAAAAACGATGGTCCCAACAGATTTCAGCATTAAATAGAGAAGGTCAATAGCGCATGACGTGGTATTTACAAATAACAGATGCAGTCAAGCAACTAGGTTTTCCATCTCCTAATTTAATATCCAAATATTTCCTGCAATTATAAATTATTATCAAGTGTAGCTTACTCTCCTTTATTGGTGCAAATACAAGAGGCTAAAAGCCTAAAAACTAGGCAAATGGCCACTTTTTAACGTGGGGTTACTCAAACACAAATAGTAGTAAAGCGTATTTCAACTAGCGCTGATTATTTGTTACAAGTTTTTTTTAACCACATTATGACCAAGACTATTAATGACACATATTGTTTACAAGTTAAAATCAGTATTTTTTTTAAAACAAAGTTACTTAGAACCCCCAAACATTATATATATATTTAGCAAAGACTCTGGAGAATAAAATGGCGGTTGTTGCAATATTTTATGTCACATGGTATTTGTACAGCGGTCTTTCAAACGCAAATTTGTTGTAAAAAAATACACTTCACTGAACTAAAAAAAAAACGAAACAGTAAAGTTAGCCCAGCTTTTTGTATATTGTGAAAGATTATGTCATGCCGAGTAAATAGATACCTAACATATTACGGTTTAAAATTGCACACACTCGTGGAATGGCGACAAACTACGGTACCTAAAAATCTCCATAGGCTTTAAAATGTTTTAACTATTACCAGTTTAGAGTTACAGAGGAGGTCTTTTACATTTGCAGGCGTGACTTACGTATGCATTTGCGTATGCGTTTTCTTTGATGCACAAGCACACGGGTATGGGGGCGCTTTAACCACTTAAGCCCCGGAGGATTTTCCTGCTTAACGACCAGGGGGTATTTTGCGATTCGGCACTGCGTGACTTTAACGGACAATTGCACGGTCGTGCGATGCTGTACCTAAACGAATTTGACGTCCTTTTTTTCCCACAAACAGAGCTTTCTTTTGGTGGTATTTGATCACCCGTGCGATTTTTACTTTTTGCGCTATAAACAAAAAAAGAGCGTACATTTTGCAAAAACAACAATATTTTTCACATTTTTTTATATGAAATTCCCCAAAAAAAAATGTAAAAATCAAAATTTTTTAACATTTTCGGCCAATTTGTTTTATGCTACCTATGTTTGGTAAAAAAAATCGCAAAAAGCGTATTTTGATTGGTTTGCGCAAAAGTTATCGCGTTTACTAACAAAGGGAAAGATTTTTGTCATTTTTGTTGTTTTTTTTTAACGTGTAATGGCGGCGATCTGCGATTTTTTTTGCAGTACTGCGACATTGGGGCGGACAGATCGGACCCTTGACTGACATTTTTGACACTTTTGGGGTTACCAGTGACGTTTCTACAGTAATCAGTGCTATACATATGCACTGTTACTGTAAAAATACACTGGTAGTGAAGGGGTTAACTTTATTTGGGAGGGAGGGGCTGTGTGTGTCCCTAGGGGCGTGCTTTCTACTGTGATTGGCTGTGGCTTGAGCTGTAAGGACACTGATCAACGGATCTACATACTAGATCCGTGTGATCAGTGTCTTTACAGCGAGGAGAATGACAGGTGGCTTGTTTACACAAGCTGCCTGACATTCTCCCTCTCCCCCGCCGTTCGCCGAGTGACCGGCGGACATCGGGTCCGCTGGTCACACGCGCGGGGGGGGCCCGTGATCGCGCGGGAGCGCGCTCGCTCCCCAGAGCCTCACAGGCGAGCGACGTAGACCTACGTCACTCTGCCTGTGAGGGGCTGACTGCCGCAGTAAATATACTGTGAGCAGTCGGCAAGCGGTTAAAAATGTTTTTTCTTTTCCTATTTTATTTTTTTCACTGTTCCTTTAAAACAAAAAAATAAATAAATAAAAATCTGATCACTTTTATTGCTGTCACAAGGAATGTAGACATCCCTTGTGACAGTAATAGGCAGTGACAGGTACTCTTTATGGAGGGATCTGGTGTCTAAAAGAACCTAAACCCCTCCACTGCACTTAAAAGTATTCAAAATTCCAAAATCTACATTTTTGAATACTGTAAATTTTTTGAAATGAGCACCATTGGCAGCTGAGTAAACCAGAAGTGAAGTGATGATGTCACTTCTGGGTAACTTCATCGGGGACCCGATCAAAGCCGACAGCCGCACTAAAAAAACGGTGCCGGAGTGATGCCTCTAGCTGCAGGCATCTACCCAGTACAACCACTTCCTCAAGCCAACTTTCAGGTACGTCTGTTTTCGGGAAGTGGTTAAGTACCTTTAGCCCTTTGATTTGCTGCAATAAAGGAGAATACAAATCTATGAGTGCCAAGATCTTGTTTACATTTACAAGTTGGAATATAACTATGCTGGGTGTTAAGGAGGAACTTTTGTTTTTTTTTTGTTTTTTTTTAAAAGTCAGCAGCTACAAATTCTATAGCTGCTAACTTTTAAAAAAATCATGTTTTTACCAGGTCTTGGGAGTCCAGAGTGGTCTTCCTGCTGGTTTTTCTTACTGCTGAGGGTCCCCAGCGCTACCTTCATGGATATGGGAGACAGCTGTGACTTCTTTAGGAATCACAGCTAACTTTCTCACTGCACATGTGCAAGATCATGTGACACTATTGGGACTGGTCCTCCAGCCTCCTGGTGATGTGTCCCAGGTAGCTGCGGGCAGGGGGCATGTCTAAGCACACATCATTCTCTCCTAGGTGAGAACTGAGAAAGTGGGAGCGGGTACCTGCTGCTTGTAAAAATAAAAAACAAAAATATATAGTGTTAGGGGCGGGGGTGGGAAGGAGGGAAAGCAGCACTTTCACTTTTGAGTGAAGGTCTGCTTTAAGTTACAGTTCTCTTGTGAAACCTCTTCCTATTGCAGAAGCTGATGTCTGCCTACTTACATGCATGATAGACACTCTCTTTTTGAACTTTAGATTTGTATTTATGTCTATGTAATCCTGAGATTTACACACCCCTGCTAGACAGCACAGCCAGGTTGAGGACATCATTTCTTTGCTTAAAGTGGTTGTAAACTCTGTAATGCAAACTCAGCAAATCGCACTCCTCATTAACAAACCGGTTGATCTCTGCCTGTGAAAATCTCCTTACTTGTTTCATCTGCTTGCATTCCAACCCATAAAGTTTGATTACATCACGCGTGCGCTTCCTGTCCTGATTCACGGCATGCTCTGTGTGCCATTTCCCCATCCACAGCATGCTGTGTACGAGAGTTCCTCTGTCTGCTGCACAGCTTGCAGACTTCCGAGACTGGGATTTAATTCCCAGCTCACTGATCCTCCCCATGTGACTGTGTGACGTCACAAGGGGAGTAAACCTATAGCGGCAATCGTCTGAAGAAAGAGGCTCAGATAATAAATGATGACGCATGCGTGAGATTTCAGCAGGGGAATCAAGGAAGGGCGGAAATTATGCCCAAACATGAATCAGTAAACAGTGCCGCCAAAAACCCGGAAGACAATTTTTTTTACAAACTACTGAAAAACTGTAAGCAAGCTACAATTGTGTATACATTATACTGTGCAAGGATTGCAAATACGTTTTCAAATCACATGGAATGAAAAATCACAAAAAAGAATGCAGAGTTTACTTCCTCTTTAAGTTAAAGGATAAGTTCACCTTTTTTGTTTTTTTATTAAGAACCTGTAAAGCATTGCACCCGCGTTCAGCAGATCACAGGTGCAATCTCAGCTGCTCATTTACTAACATGTTACACCCTGAATACTGATGTAACATATTATGAAAACGTATCCTTCATGGAATAAGTTGGCCCTATCTTCTTACCCCCAGGTCATCTCTTTGCTCATTTTTTCTATCAGTATGTTATCGGTCATAAGTTTTGCAGGCAGCACATCGGATTGGCTCCCAATGCTGCCTTTTCCTCATCCAACCTGAATGTTGTTGTACAGGGGATTGCAAGTGGCTGGTATCAATTCAAATTCAGGTACTTACACTAGTTGCATATAAAAAATAAATTTAAAGATGAATACACGAAAAACAGCTAAAATACACAAATGAAATGCACATATGAGGGATGTTTTACCTGCCAAAATAATTTGTATTTGTCCATCCAGTCCTGAAATTTACACAGCTCCTCCACATAGCACAGTCCTGTCTGACAGGGAAGGGAACCTGAACTTTTTCTGCTGCAGTTTCACTTTCACAACCCCACCCTGTGACTATGCAGTAAAAGTTAAAGCGATACAGTTATGAGCAGCTCTCATTCTCGTGTTTACTTCAGCTATCTGCATGCTTCTTGTTTTGCAACACACTCAAATTGCCTCCATGTGCGACTTCTCCCTTCTCAAGTCAAAGTAAGGTATGTACAATTCTTGCGTTAACAATATTGCATTTAAAAAGGAACTTCACAAATGGGATTACTTTCATACTTTGGCCCAGCTTAGTTTAAATGGATTGTAGATGCCACCACTGTGTGAATGAGGGTGAATCAGTAATATACTATTGGAGCCTATGCTAAATACAGTAAGTGGCGTCCTCTTCCAGCTAATCTGTGTTCTAAATAGAGTCGTTTGCTTTGGTTCCTCTGCCACCCAGAAGAAGCCTTGAATTTTTTTTTTTTTTTTTGTTAATGAATTCAAGGCTTCTTCTGATAGGACAAGGTGGAGATTGTGAGATCACCCACCTTCCTCTCCACCTCAGCCAATCAGTGGAAGCTTTGCATTCATTAAATAAAAAAATACAAATTTCTCCTTAGTGACGGAGGCGCCGGAGCATATGACACTCTTTATTTAATACACAGAGGAGAAGTCATTGGAGACCTCAACAGTAAATGACAGATTCACCATTTGCCAGGATTCTCTGAATAGATCCTGTGCTGAGCGGCCAATCTCCTGTGTTCACAATGCATCAGGACAGCCACTCAGCATGGGACCCAAAAGCAAGTGGACATCCCTGGAGTAATGGTGTCTACTTCACTAATTTCCAGCTTCCAGGAGATAGGCCAGGTATGGTAAATACAGTACATAACCACATTTATGTAACTAAGTAAAAATATACTATCTTTGGAATTCTTCTTTGTTGATTTTAGATCCATTTAAATTTCAGCTTTAACCTAGCTAGAGAGCAAAAGTATAATTTGAAGACTGCTGTTAAAAAAATGTAATAATTTAATATAAAACCACAAAGACAAGTTTTTGCGAGAAAAAAAACATTTTAAGCAAAAGTCAGCTTGGATTCACAAAAGAGAAGTTGTCAGACAAATCTGATTTCTGTTTATGAGGTTGTAAAAAATACCTTAGACAAAGGAGTGGCTGTGGACGTAGTATACTTGGATTTTCCAAAAGTATTTAACACAGTTCTCCAAACGGCTAATGTGTAAGGTAAAGTCTACAGGCTTGGAAAAATCCGTTTGTAAACGGATAGAAAATTGGCTAAAAGATAGAGAGTAGTGGTTAATGATTCTTACTCTGAATGGTCTAAGGTTATCAGTGGTGTACCCCAAGGTTCAGTGTTGGGACCCTTACTTAATATCTTTATAAATGATATAGGGTCTGGGATTAAAAGTAGCATTTCAGTCTTTGCAGATGACACCAAGCTTTGCAGTGGAATAACTTCTTTAGAGGATGTCTCCAGTTTACAAGCTGACCTCAATGCACTGTTTCATTGGGAACTATGTGGCAAATGAGGTTTAATGTTGATAAATGTAAAGTTATGCACTTGGGGGCTAAGAATATGCATGCATTATACATACTAGGTGGAGTAGAACTGGGGGAATCCATAGCGGAGAAGGATTTGGGTGTTCTGGTAGATCCTAAGCTTAATAATAGCATGCAATGCCAAGCTGTGGTTTCCAAAGCAAGCAAAGTCCTTTCTTGTATTAACAGAGGCATGGACTCCAGAGAGAGAGATATTATTTTACCCCTGTACAGATCATTAGTGAGACCCCATCTGGAATATGCAGTTCAGTTTTGGGCACCATATTGGAGAACTGGAGAAAGTGCAGAGAAGAGCAACCAAACTGATAAGAGGCATGGAGGAGCTCAGCTATGAGAAAAGATTAGAGGAACTGAATTTATTCTCTCTGAGAAGAGGAGATTAGGGGGGGGGGGGGGGGGGAATGTACAACATGTATACATAAGTGGTCCATATATGGCACTTTTCCACTGCAAGTACCGGCTAGTACCGGCTCGGCTCTACTCGGCCCTGCTTGGCCCGGTTTGCTTTTCCACTGCGGTACCGCATGGTATAGTGTCGGAACGGTTCGGGAAGGTACGGTATAGGTTTGCTTTTCCACTAAAGTAGTACTAAAGTTAAGTGGGTGGGATAACAACGGGGTGGGTGTGATTCTCTGACCAATCAGTGGCTAGTAGTGACTGCATGCAAAGGATTGTGGGATATGGTACCAGTTTGGTACCTGTTGGAACCACAATCGAGCAGGTACTGTTTTTTCAGAGGCGTACCGTACCGTTCGGTTCCATGCAGTGGAAAAGCAAACCTATACCGTACCGAACCGTTCCGACTCTATACCATGCGGTACCTCAGTGGAAAAGCACAAGAGCGTGCCGAGCCGGTACGGTTCTATGCAGTGGAAAAGCGCCAATAGTAAACTTGGAGTTGAGTTATCCACTAAAAGCAGAGCTCCACACGAAAGGGGAAGTTCTGCTTTAAGCACCCCCCCCCCCCCACTCCACCAAGCAACATTTAGTATCTAATTATTTTTGGGGGGGTAAGGGGAAACTAGTTTTGACAGGTACCCATTCTCACTTCTGCTCGGATCGCCTAGGCCGGCCGTGATGATGTCATATGTGACCTAAATGAGTGTTGTTTCGGGGTCTAGCTCCCTTTGTCAAACCTTGAAAGGTTTGTCAAAGGGGGCCACACCCCAAAACCCTTAACCACACCCATTTATGTCACATATGACATTATCATGGCCTTCTGGTTGGCCTGTAATACTTCCTTGCTGTCCACAGAGGTTCTCACACATGATATACACAAACAGTCCGCTGCTTCTGTTGGCTCTTCCTGGCGTTTTGCTGGTTAACTTCCTAGTTCCAAGCACATTACATCACATCCACCTGGAGGGGCTTGCTCACCATTGACCACCTGGAAGGTCACCTTCTGCTGGAGATTTATAGATGTGCTTTTCAATACCTTGTACATGTGAATGCATAATCATTTTTTTTTCCATTTTATACATTTTTCTTGGACCAATGTAATTATGCATATCTCATACCAGAGAGGCCGTTGTGAAAGCAATCACTGTACTATTTGGTCCTATAACAGTAATAGCAAAGATCTTACAGGTCCTGTGCTGAGCAGCTTCTTCTCTGCTCACTAACCACAGGGGGATGCTCATTCAGCACTGCCTCCATTTACAGAACACCATGTATTATTTGAATGAATACAAGGCATTCCCTGATTGGACAAGATGGAGAGAAGAGGCAATGATGTCAAGATCGTGGCTACCACTATAGTAACGGCGACCACTACAACAGCAATTGTGAGATTCCCCAGCCTCTCTGGTATGAGATATGCATACTTACATTAGCCCAAGCTGGACCAAACTAACTAAGCAATAAAGCTCACATCCAGACTTTTAAAGCTGAACTCCAGTTACAAAAACTTTAATTTAAATCTATTCCTTCATAGCCACAAAGGACAATCCACTTTGTGTGCACCAAATGCCTATCTAAACCCAGATATTACCTTGTCAATGTAGCAGTAACATCATCACTGTACTGTACATTGCCTCTGCAGAAAGCAGAGCAGTGAGAGGGGCCAAGTAGGCTCTATTACAGGAGGGGGCAAAGACAAGACGAGTCTCCCTGCACAAGGAGAGAGCGCAGCAGTGACCAGTCTTTATTAGAAGAAGCTCCTGCATATGTGCAAAGTTTCACACTGGACACCGTGAGTGTGCTCTCAGCACAGAACTTAAAGTGAATGTAAAGTCTTGCTTGAAAAAAAATAAATAAAAATAAATAAATAAATAATAATAAATAAATAATAACAAACACGTTATACTTACCTCCTCTGTGCAGTGGTTTTGCACACAGCAGCCCGGATCCTTCTCTTCTCGGGTCCCTCGTTGCTGCTCCTAGCCTCTCCCTCCTGTCGAGTGCCCTCACAGCAAGCAGCTTGCTATGGGGGCACCCAAACCGAGCTGCAGTTCAGTGTGTCCATTCAGACACAGTGCTGTGGTTCGACCCCGCCCCCTCTCTCCCCTGATTGGCTGACTTTGATTGACAGCCACGGGAGCCAATGAATTATTCATTCTCCAGGAATCTGACTGCTTACTCTGAACAGCTCCACTTCTTCAAACCATTATTCATAATTCAGCTTATGTTATGTATCAGAATATAATTTGCTTTCTTACTTTTCAGGAATTCCACAAGATGAATACTTACATTCGTACAAAAAGAGACTGCTTGGCAGCCAGGTTGGGAGAAGAATATTTCTCCACCAGAGCCAGGGTGCTAAAGCCAAACTTATGAATAGGTTCATTAGAATCCAAAGGGGGGAAATCTGTGTCAACTTCTCCATCATCCTCCGCAATATGAAGGCAGTAGGCGTCCACATTATCACTGCAAGAAGAACACAGCAAAGCAAACGTGGTCAGCAAAGTTAAAAGCTGGAAAAAAAAAAAAAAAACTGTACTACTGCATATGTGAACCCTCGCTTTGTAAAGCAACCCATTTAGTTTAAAATAAAAGTGCAAGGTAAAATGTTTTTGTATATACAAGAAAACATTATAAATACTTTTTTCCTTCTTTTAACCACTTGACAGCCAAGCCTTTTCTGGCGCTTTTTGTTTACAAGTACGTATTTGCAAGAAAATTCTTATAACCCCCAAACATTATATATATATATATATATATATATATATATATATATATATATACACACATACATACATGCATACATGCATACACACATACACACACACACACACACAGGTGCAGCTCATAAAATTAGAATATCATTAGAAAATTATTTTATTGCAGTAATTCAACTCAAAAAGTAAAACTCATATTTAAAGAGGTTATAAATCCTTTTTTTTTTTTTTTTCACCCTGAAAGACAAACACATAATGAGCTAGTATGCATTGCATACTAGCTCATTATGGAATACTTACCTTAGTACGAGCCGCCGCCGTGCTGCCCGCTTAGCTGTATGACGGGCGACATGTCCAGTCGCCCGTCTTCCGGGATCGCGGCATCCGGCCATCCGATTGGCCGGAGCCGCGGTGACGTCACTCCCGCGCACGCGCGCGGGAGCCGGCGGTCACGGCACGGAGTTCTGAACGAACGGCACCAGCGGCCGTTCCTTCATAGCGCATGCGCCAGTGACGTCACTGGATGCATCTAAGGTAAATATCTCCTAAACGGTACATGTTTAGGAGATATTTACAGTACCTATAGGTAAGCCTTATCATAGGCTTACCTATAGGTACAAGTATCAGAGGAGTGTTTACATCCTCTTTAAATATAGATGAATTACACACATTTCATTTTCCAGCAGGACTTGGCACTTGCCCACACTGCCAAAAATCCCTGGTTTAATGATCATGGTATCACTTTGCTTGATTGGCCAGCAAACTCGCCTGACCTAAACCCCATAGAGAATCTGTGGGTACAGTCCGTGATGATTTGGGGAGTCAGGTCATCTGCTGGTGTTGGTCCACTGTGTTTTATCAAGTCCAAAGTCATCACAGTCCTCTACCAGGAAATACTAGAGCCCTTCATGCTTCCCTCGGCTGATAAGCTTTATGGAGATGCTGGTTTCATTTTCCAGCAGGACTTGGCACCTGCCCACACTGCCAAAATTACGAATACCTGGTTTAATGATCATGGTATCACTGTGCTTGATTGGCCAGCAAACCAGCCTGACCTAAACCTCATAGAGAATCTGTGGGGTATTGTCAAGAGGAAGATGAGACACACCAAACCCAACAATGCAGACCAGCTTAAAGAGGAAGTAAACCCTCCTCTGCAACTTGTACCTATGATAAGGCTTACCTATAGGTACTGTAAATATCTCCTAAACATGTACCGTTTAGGAGATATTTACCTTCCGTGCAGCCAGTGACGTCACTGGCGCATGCGCTCTGAAGGAATGGCCGCTCGTGCCGTTCCTTCAGAGCCCCGTGCCGTTACCGTCAGCTCCCGCGCGCGTGCGCGGGAGTGACGTCACCGCGGCTCCAGCCAATCAGATGGCCGGATGCCGCGATCCCGGAAGACGGGCGAATGGACATGTCCCCCGTCATAGAGGTAAGCGGGCGGCACGGCGGGGGCTTGTTCTAAGGTATTTCATAATGAGCTAGTATGTGATGCATACTAGCTCATTATGTGTTTCTCTTTCAGGGTGAAAAAGAAAATAAATAAATAAATTTGGGTTTACAACCTCTTTAAAGCCACTATCAAAGAAACCTGGGCTTCCATAACACCTCAGCAGTGCCACAGGCTGATCGCCGCCATGCCACGCCGCATTGATGCAGTATTCATGCAAAAGGAGGAGCCCTGACCAAGTATTAAGTGCATACCATACTGTACATGGACATACTTTTCAGTAAGTCAACATTTCTGTATTAAAAACCTTTTTTTTTTTTTATTGGTCTTATGCAATATTCTAATTTTCTGAGATACTGAATTTTGGGTTTTCCATAACTGTAAACCATAATCATCAAAATTAAAAGAAAGAAATGCTTGAAATATATCACTCTGTGTGTAACGCATCTTTACAAAATATATGAAATTCACTTTTTAAGTTGAACTACTGAAATAAATTAACTTTTTGATGATATTCTAATTTTATGAGAATTTATGAGAATTTTGATGCACCTGTATATATGTGTGCACGACTTACGCATGCGTTTGCTTCTGCGCACGAACATGGAGGGATGGGGGGGCCAACATAGTTTCAGAGCCAACACCACTTGGCAGAGCCATCACCATGACACCAATAATGTTTTAGTCATTTGTAAGGGAGGCATTTTCTTTAGCACTTCCATCTGGCAGCACTAGGGTTGTCAGTTTGAATCCCAACCATGGCACTGCCTGCATGGAATTTGCATGCTCTCCCTGTGCCTGCATGGGTTTCCTCTGATTACTCTTGTTTCCTCCTACAATCCAAAGACATACTGGTAGGTTAATTGGCTTCTGTCCAAATTGGCAGGAAGTATGAATGTAAATTAGGGAATTTAGATTGCAAGCTCCTTGAAAGCAGGTACTGATGTAAATGTACAATATATTTTTTGTTTAATTTCTTTTTATTGAAAATTTAAAGAAACAAAGACAGAACATTGACAATACAATCCGACATGTGATAAAAGAAAAAACAATGGAACTATAACATGAAGGGCATGAAGACCACCAGCATGTGCCGTGTACGCATAATCAAAAAACCGATGTTGAATGGCTAGATAATCACGGCACAAATAAATTTGGGAAGGCATATCTAGAGCACAGTACTTTGCATAACAAGACCAATGTCGGAAAGATCACAGAGAAAGACGATGGAATAGTGAAGAATACGAGGGAGAGAGGAAGAGAAGAACAGCAAAGAAAGAAGGGGCAAGAGGTGGGGGGAATGGGGGGGGGGGGGCGGAGTAGGCCACGGGATACATAAATTCCATACAAGAAAAACCTTAAACAATTATGCTTGCATCAGAATGCTATAAGACAGTAGAGGCGTCCTCAGTGAGCAAAGCAACATAGGACGAAGTGGATTTAAAGGAGGACCAAGGATACCAGGTAGAACGAAAACGGTCCAATTTATCTCGAGCTATGAAGGTAAGTTCTTCCAGTTGGTATGTCATGTCCACCTTTAGTAGCCATTGTCGTACTGTGGGAATGGTGGATGTGCCCCAACAAATTTGTATCAGGGCTTTAGCAGCATTGAGCATATGAGGAATCATTGAACGTTTATACTTAAATAGTGGTGCGGTAGTTCCATGCAGAAGGACAACCCATGGGTCGAGTGGAATAGCGTCTTCCGTAATAACTTGAATGAGCCGGATAAATTCCTGGAAGAACGGCTGGATCTTTGAACAGTACCACCAGATGTGTGCATGTGAAACGGTATCTCCGCATCCCCTCCAACATAACGGGGAGATGGCCGAAGAGATATTGTGTAGTTTCCGCGGGGTGTAATACCATCTGGACAATAACTTGTAATTAGATTCCGCCACCCTGGTGGAAATAGAAGAAATGTGGGCCAGGGCAAGAACTTTGTCCTTCCTAGCATCCGAGATCTGAGAGCCAATATCCAGTTCCAATTTATGGATAAAGTCCGGGTAAGGCTGACCCTGCAAGGAAATAAGGGCTTCGTAAAACGGTGACGTGGAATGAAGAGGGGGATCCCGAGGATAGAGTATGGCTTCGCTGGGAGTAAATGTACAGTATATATGTAAAGTGCTGTATAAATTGACAGCACTATATAAATACCTGTTATAATATACTTGGACTGTTCCTGTAAATACGACTAGCTTTTATGGGTTACACTTTCAAATCGATTCCTTCGGATGTCATTTAAAAAAAAAAAAAATCACAATAAAACCTATTTGAAGGGTAGAACAGTAGACGCTGCTATTTAAAACTCAACATTTGTCTAAGATTAGCTCCCTGCTGGAAATGCAGGACTTGCTGCTATATGCCCAGTCAAACATAAGGACGGGCCAGAGAGTGCCCGAGGCGCCAGCCACAAGTGGCCATAAAAGCAGCAGTTGAAACTCTCTTTGCGTGCTTGTGAAAGACAATGGGGACATGATCATAATGTGGATAAAATCAGCTGCGCTGAAGAGACAGAGCCATAACTCAGTGATGCAGAGTGTCAGGGGAAACATCCGCTGCTAAACATTCCATGGAAATGCTTCATCCAAATAAAAGAGAGAGGTTCAAAAGGTTTCATTAAAATGATATATGCTGTGCTCAGCATCTCAATCATACATGCTACAGAAACAATGTGCTCGGTAATCTCTGCAGAGAGCTAGCCTCAGAAAACACCGGCTGGCAAGGCTTACAAACACAGCCACTTGCCGGGATGCCAGCAGAACTTCTACTCTGATAAAAACTATTTGAAGTGCAAAGCCAAGCAGCATAGGTAGCTGAAGAAAGATGTACTTGAAAGAGTAGAAATATTGCCATATGTTTTTAGCTCTGACAACACAGACAATGTATTCATTTTATTGCTATTCAGTCTTAAAGCGGAGTTCCGGGCACAAAATCGACCTAATCGATTTTGTGCCCATCCGCTTGCTCTGCTTCACCTGAAAAGGAATTGGATAGTTAGAATTATTTTTTTTTTTTTACTTACCTTGTAATTGTAGAAAGAAATACTCACCTTTCGTCACTTCCTCCCTCTGTGGCCTCGGCCCGCCGTCTCTTCGGGTTTGCAATGATTCCTGGGAGCTGAACGTCATCGCTCCCAGGAATCAATGCGACGGCACCTGCCCCGCTCGTCACTTCCGGTGCGACGCCACATTCCCCGCTAAACAGCTTCTGGGCATGCGGCGCCGCGGCGGAAAGTGACGAGAGGGGCCGGTGAAGGCGCATTCTGGGAGAAAAAGACGCGGAAGAGGACGCAGAAGAGGATCGCGCTGGCTTCAGCTGCCCACAACAGAGATGGCAACGCTGGAGAAGAAATTTTATAAGTGAGTATTTCTTCTTGCAGGTAAGTGCGAACCGGGACAGATCAGAGGCTAGCCATTGTGGAATGTACTAGCCCTGACTGTCCCGGGGGTATGTTTATTGAAAAACTGTTTTTGTGCCCGGAATTCCGCTTTAAAGTAATAATAAACCATCAGCTTTTTAGTTTAACATATTGGGCACAAAAAAAATGAACATTGCCTGGTAAACTATTTGTTAAAATTCGTACCCCACCAGTTCAAAACGTTCATTGCTGCTGGCTCCTCATGTCTAGGTGCTGCTTCCCTGAACTTCTGGCCATCACAGGGAAGAGTTGAAGCAGTACTAAACTTTATAAAAAAAGTTTCTTCCTGCAAAGTAAAATAATGTGCTAGTATGCACTGAATACTAGCACATTATGAAAGACTTACCTTAAAACAAAGCCCTCCAGTGGCACACTGTCACCGATGAGAGGCCTTCAATCTTCACCCAGTCTTCCTTCTGGGTTCGCGGGCTCCAGCTGTTTGAGTGGCCAATCCGCAATGATGTCGTGGCAACGGCACAGAGCTCTGAAGAGACAGCATGAGTATGCTATCCTTTCAGAGCGCATGCACTGGTGATGTCACTGGCTGCAGAAACACTGAATATCTCTTGAACGGTGCATGTTTAGGAGATATTCCTTGAACCTACAGAAAAGCTTATCTGTAGGTACAGGTGTCCAAGCAGTGTTTACTACCTCTTTAACAGTGGACAGTGCAGTCTCTATTCAGTTTGCTTATTTGGAGAGAAGAGGGGGAGGAGCATGCAAGTGCCTTTCCATCCTAGGATAAGGGGCTGTGTGTTTCTACTGATGCACGCAGCGTAGGGAGACACAACTCTAGTCTCTGCATATAAGAGTGGCTCCATAAGATGCTTAAGGAGAAAGGAGCCACCCTGAAACTGGAATCCAGGGGCAATGGTCATTGCACCAGCTTAAACGTGAACACAGGCAAGGATAAAAAGATAAAGAAACTGCATACTCAGTAAGTGAAAAAACAGCTCATGAAAGTGCTTAAAAACTATCACTCTATCATTTTAAAGTAGAACTGAAGGCCTTTTTTCATTTTGGAGAGAGCAGTAAAGGGTTATGAACCTTCTTTTTTTCCTGTCATTTTTGTCCCACTAGGGAGATTTCCACTTCCTATCAGACAGCCATAAGAAGCTTCTTCCTCTTTAATATCACAAGAAGTGAGATGAATCAAATATAGTCACAAGATCGAGTGTCCCCCGTTGGACTTTACCCTCTATTTCGGTCCTGGTTACCACTCAAAATTTAAAAATTTTCTTTCATTTTCACTTTTGGTAATTGTGATCACCAGGATACATGGAGTGTGAGTCTCTCCAATGAGGACAGAGACAGTAATAAACAGGACAGGCGTTCGATTATATCTCTCTTCTCTATCCGAAAAAAAAAAAAATTTGATTTTTGACTTACCGTAAAATCAATTTCTCTGACGTTCATTGATGGACACAGCTCCTGTCATTCTTGACCATTGGGTTATACTGCGCCCTACAGGAGTAGGACACTAGGCAGAAAAAAATTCTGGCTACACCCATGGGCAGTCCCAGGGGGTATACTCTTTCTCTCTGCTATAGCCACTCAGTTTTGTTACAAGCAGTGTCAGGAGAAATATAACTTCACAGAGGGGTGGGCGCTGTGTCCGTCAATGAACATGAGAGAAATGGATTTTACAGCAAGTCAAAAATCCCATTTTTGTTTTCATTCAGTAGCCAACCAGATGACAGGGGCTCAACCAAAAAACAACTGGAGCCTACCTAAAAAAAACAATACACCCTCAAAGTGGATCAGGTCCTCCTAAACAGCAGCCTGCAAAACCTTGAGGCCAAAGGAAGCATTCGCAGATGCCAACAGATCCACTTTATAAAACTTTGTAACAGTGTGCACCAACGACCAGGTGGCCGCCTTGCAAACCTTCGTCACTGACGCCTGACGACGGAAGGCCCAGGAGACACTAAGCGCCTAGTAGAGTGCACCTTGAAAGGAAAAGGAGGAACCTGACCCCTGATGGAATAGGCCTGCACCACCATCTGTCTGATCCATCTGGAAATGGTCGCAGAGGAAGCGGACAACCATTTTGCGAGGTCCATCTGTGAGCACAAATAGAGAGTCTGACTTCATGAAAAACTCCGTAGCTGCCACGTGCATCCTAATTGCCCATACCACATCAAAGGCATGCAAGGCAATTTCCTTCGGATGTCTAGGCCTGGGACACAGAAAAGGCAACACAATGTCTTCATTCAAATGAAAACTAGAGATCACAATAGGAAGGAATGACGGACAGGGGCGAAGCACCAAATAAACAAAGAAAGAACCGTGCTAAAGAGGACAATAAAAATGCAAAATAACATAATACAAGCAGCAACAATTCTGTGTGATAAAATCACAGTCAAAAAAAAGATATAACAACTAAAAGTTGCGCTATTCAATTCCCAAAAGTGCAGCACTAATCAAACAATATGTGTAAATAATGTTGAAATAAAGTCCCAATAGTGTAAATTAAAGTGCCAATAGTGTGATGATCCAAATTATTGATGCCACCACCTTGATAAGTAATTGAAAACACCTCCACCAAAGGATGAATTACACCCTTACCAGATGTCAATGACCTCTCATTACAAAAGGTCATCTATCGCCTAACTTGGTCTGGGCTTTAGGTCATCCACATAGGTCCTCTAACAAAGCTCCTTTCTCTCCTCAATTTGGATCCATGGGCTTACCCAAAACAAATAAAGCTCCACATAGTGTAATATTGCAGGTTTATTTAGGATAAAAAAATTAATCCACGTACATCAAGGAACGTTTTAAAGTGTTCCTTGATGTAAGTGGATTACCTTTTTATCCTAAAAAAAACCTACAATATTACACTATGTGGCATCCTTGATATCGATAGAGGCGAGGAAATCCGACGCAGGGATCCCACCACTGTTGGAATGGACTCCATTCTGAACTTCTGTACCTGCACAAAGCAGTTTAGCGCCTTGAGGTCCAGGATTGGACGCACTTTGCCTTCCTTCCTGGGAACTGTAAACAGGTTTGAGTAAAAACCCTGAAAACCTTCCAAAGTCGGAAACGGTACAATCACCCCTTGAAGGAACAGGTCTTGTACCACCCTAAACAGACACTGTAACCGGTCTGTGGACAGGAAAAAACCTTGCCGGGGGACAAGAGTCAAACTCGATCTTGTAGCTGAACCGAATAAATTTGTGGACCCACTTTTCCTGCACCAGGAAAGTCAACGGGTTCGGAAACCAGCGATGACGTCCCACCAACCCTGATACTGGTGAGGGCGCACCTTCATGCTGAAGGAGCCATGTCCGCAGGTCTGGAGAAGCCCGCTCTCAGCTTGCCAGACCAGGTTCATTTGGATCTGCCAGAGGAAGCCCTGAAAGGCCTTGAGCCCTTGTCAGTGGACCCAGGGTGCCGAAAAAACTTCTTATGAGCCGAGAGGGAAGGTCCACGTCTACAACAGGGTTCCTTGCCCTTAGTAGCCTGCGGAAGAAAGGTATTTTTTCCCCCCTGTGAGACCTTTAATGATGTCATCCAGGGTAGCTCCAAACATAAGATCTCCTTGAAAGTACAGGCCTTTTTAGAAGTTTGGTCTGCAGACCAGCATTCGAGGCAAAAGACACGCCGAATGAAACCGCCAAAACAGAGAGGCGAGACATTAGGGGAGCCGCATCCAAGGAGGCATCACAGATAAACTGCAACTCCTGGACCAGCTGGTCCGCCAGCTCAGCAAAGGCAGAAGGGAGTTCTCCCTTCAGCTCACAGCGTAGGGGAGTTTGCGACACCAGGGCAATGGTGAATATCGGCTCCATCGCCGAACCATCTAAGGTGTACATAGTGCAGGCCACAGCCTCAGCCTTCTGATCAGCAGGATCCTTAAAGGCAGAGGACTCTTCCACCGGCATCCTGGTTGCCTTGTTCAATCTGGAAACCGGAGGGTCCACCACCGGTGGCACGGTCCACTTCTTAAGAAAAGACTCCTCATAGGGGTAAAGCCTAGTAAAGCGCTTAGGGACCCCACAAGGACGCTTTGGTCATCCCCACTCTTTAGCGACAATTCTGTCAAAATAGGCAGGGAAAGGAAACACCTTTGCCACTTTGGATGGCTTGTGAGTGCCAAAGGGCACCTGCTCATTCGTCGCAGGTTCAGCTGTGTCCTCCATCTTCAGGATCTCAAGCTCAGATACAATCAGTGCATCCACCAGCGCCTTTTCGTGCACAGTCACAGGCGTGGAGGAATCATCCTTACTATTAGAGGTTCCAGGTGTGAGGTTGCAGACCCAGCAGGGTGATCCTGCTCCGCAACGGCCGAATCAGATACAGGATCTGATGAGACAGATGAGGCCCCAGGGGGAAAGCAGGGGGTGCTTTTTGCTAGCCTGTCGTCTGCAAGCCACCTCCACCCAGGACACATTTTTTCACCGGTGACCATCCTCCTCTCTGTTGAGAGGTGGGCTGTTACTGCTGGGACCAACACAAGCCTCATTTTATCTCTTTTCTTGCTGAAACCATATGTGGACATAATCGCACGGGCTGTAAGTTCGACATGCGGCCTCTATACTCTACATCAGTAAACTCATATAGTCTTTGTAATATTTAAGCTTTTATATACTTTTTTGGTTTGTACCCTTGATATAATGTTAATTGTAATGTACATTTGTATTTCATAGGTCTAACAGGTCTGTGCTCAGAATTTCCCCTGAGGAAGGAATCATTATTCGATTTTGAAACATATCCGGATGTCTATTGTTGCATTATTAATTAGTCGTTCCACCTTGACACTGACACTATGCGCCAGACCTGAGCAAAACTGTGCTATGTGTGTTTTTTAACGAAACTTTGTTAGATGTACCACTTGTTCCATGTATATATTTTTAACTTTGTTCAATAATTTATATTTTTTATCCTATTATATTTTCTCCATTCCTACATACTCCTCCTTCCCTTTGATTAGCCTTGTCCACTCAAATTCCCATGGGACGTTTTCCTTTTTGTTTTTCTACTACATTTTGGGGACCTAGGGGACCTAGGCTGGTCTAGTTGCACAAACCTATACGCTCCTTACATTTTACAAGGGATTCCAGGACCGCCGTCAGTGCATGGATGGATGGATGGTTGGGACCCGGAGGGCCCCGAAGTCTCAGAGAGGGGATCAGGTGGGGAAATGTGCTCCAAAGACCCCATGAGTCACGAGGGGGACCCTACAAAAAGTGTAAAACACTGCTAAGGGACAACCCCCACTGCGCTAGCAGCACCAGCCGGTCACCAGACACAAAGCACCAAGTGATCCTTAGCAGAGAGGGAGAGAACCCCACAAGACTCACCACCCACAGAAACAGGCACCTGCAGCCACCAGGAGAATATGCACTACACGTGCAGTGATCAGGAAGTAAAATGATCCAGGAGTACCACCAGGGGATAAGGAGGGGCTACCACCCTCGAAATCGCCACCTACAGGGCTCCACTGTCATGGCCCCTGCTATTTCCAATGGTAAACAACAAAAAAATGGCCGCCAGACTACACAAACATGGTCGCCGTGTATAGAACCACACAGGCTACAACAAAATGGCAGCACCATGAGGCTTACAGGGACCCAGGAGGGAGATCAGGCCTCAAGGACAGATCAAGGCAGGATGGGGGGCCCTGGCAGGAGCCCCCCCTCACAGTCGAATGTTCGGTCACCGCAGCCGCACCCCCCGGTCCCCATCGCCAGTTAGCGCCCTGCCCCATCCAAGGAAAGTGGCCAGACCACCCAAACAGTCCCAGCGTGGAGGGGGGGGGGGGAAGGATGAGGGACTTGGCAAGGGGAGTTGCCTGCGGGAAGGAGGGGAACCCAGGGGTCCAACTGTCCCAAGGAGGGGCTCGCGTCCACCCCAAAACCCTCCAGCGGGAGAGGGGAGACAGGAACTCACCATATCAGGAACCAGACAGAACCCCTCTGCATCAAAATGGGGGTCTGTTGGCAAAGAGGAACGCTGCAACTCGGACCAAGACCTGGTCATATGGGACCTCACGACGCATTTAACTGGCAGACCAGCCCCCCCGTCCAGTGGGGCTATATCTCGCCGACCTAACGTGAAGCGGAGGTCTGAGCGTGCTCGCTGGCAAGACTGGGGTGACCACTGGATCTAGATTATCCAGCCTGTCGCCCAGTCCAGGCAATTGATTGTAGATCTTGCTGGAAAAAAATTCAGGAGGAAAACATTTTCTATCTGAAAAATGTTGCCAGGACCAAGGATCCCAGCAAGGAAATAGGTCCTTACTCCTGAATAGGCAGAAAATAAAAACTGAGTGGCTATAGCAGAGAGCAGGAGTATACCCCCTGGGACTGCCCATGCGTGCAGCCAAAATTATTTTCTGCCTAGTGTCCTACTCCTGTAGGGGGCAGTATAAGCCAATAGTTATGAATATCAGGAGCTGTGTCCGTAAATGAATGAATGAAATGACTGCAAACTTTGCAGGGATGGTGGAAACTAGGGATCGACCGATGATCGGCAAGGCCGATCTAGACTTTTGCCGATATATCTGTATCGGCCTCGGAACTGGCCGATATTCTAAATATTGCTCATTTGAGGGTAAAATTATGTCACATAGCATAATTTTGTTTACAAAGGTTATTGAATATGCCACTCGCATATGTACAAATTAAAGATATAAGCAATGAAGTGATGTCATGACATCACTTTCGGGTACTTGCGCCAGATTCAAAAAAATGACAGCATTCAAAACAGCCAAACTTGGCGTTTTGAATGCTTTTAAGTGCAGAGGAGGGGTTTGGGGTCTTTTAGACCCCCAGATCCCTCCACAAGAGTACCTGTCAAGTAATAAAATAAAAAATAATTTTTTTGTACGAAATTAAGAGGCCAATGCCGATATGCAATGGCCAAAATATCGGTATCGGCAATGAAAAAACGATATCGATCGATCACTAGTGGAAATCTCTCCTACAGATACTTGGCAGTGGACGGTGTCAATAAAACAGTGGACGGTGTCCAGTACTTATTAGTGCACCATATCAGTTCCCATAAGTACAGTCTCATCAGTGCCGCCTCAGTGCAGCCTTATCAGTGTCCATCAGTGCAGCCTTATCAGTGTCCATGAGTGAAGCATTTCAGTGCAACATATCAGTGCCGCCTCACTAGTGCATTTTATCAGTGCTCATCAGTGCCCATCAGCGCAGCCTCATCTGGGCCCGTCAGCGCAGCCTCATCTGGGCCCGTCAGCGCAGCCTCATCTGGGCCCGTCAGCGCAGCCTCATCTGGGCCCGTCAGTGCAGCTTTTCAGTGCCCATAAGTACAGTTTAGCGGTGCAGCATATCAGTGCAGTCTCATCTGTGCCCATCAGTGCAGTCTCATCGGTGCCCGTCCGTGCAGTCTCATCTGTGCCCGTCCGTGCAGTCTCATCTGTGCCCGTCCGTGCAGTCTCATCTGTGCCCGTCCGTGCAGTCTCATCTGTGCCCGTCCGTGCAGCCTCATTAGTGCCCATCAGCGCAGCCTCATCTGTGCCCATCAGCGCAGCCTCATCTGTGCCCATCAGCGCAGCCTCATCTGTGCCCATCAGCGCAGCCTCATCTGTGCCCATAAGCGCAGTCTCATCTGTGCCCATAATCGCAGTCTCCTAGAGCAGGGATCTTCTGCTGTGACAGATCTTGTATGTGAGACGCCGGTTGCTGTAAAGTCCCGCCTCCTGGACTGGCTATGAGATAGACAGCACACTAGTCCAATGCTGGTGCAGGAGGCAAGACTTTACAGCAACCAGCATTTCACATACAAGATCTATCACAGCGGAAGATCCCTGCTCAGTCATCCGGCCGGCGTCTCCTAATGATACCTGCTGCACTGACGAATGACTGACAGACGGGCAGGGCAGCAAGCGGCCGACGGCAAGGGGTGTTGAGGCGGTGACTGGTGTGCTGGCAGGGAGCAGAGGAGGAGGGAGGAGCACATCACCTCCATTGGGGTGTACAGACCAGGGGTCTATAAGACCCCTCCACCCACCACAGCAAGTAGGGAAAGAAGTACAAGTCCCTGCTTGCTGGAGAGAACTACAAATGAGCTGTACCAAGACCGGTGGCTGGGAGTACACGAGGAATAGCAGCCAACGGTCTTACAAACAGGAAATCACAGGGCAGTAACAGTTTTACTTCAAAATCATCAGGCTATTACAGAGCTAGGAAGATGGATGGTATAGTCGGTAAAGGTAGGAGATCAGCTACAAAGACATGGGAAAAAAGTTTTTGCCTTTAATATCCTCAGAGGCTAGATGGAGAGAATAAATGACTGAGCTGGTTGATTCCATCTGGAATTTTAAACCCTAAAAAATCTGTGGACAATCTTTAGATCCAAGATAAGGCAGATGCCTCTTTTCAGTGAACGAGTTGGAGGAGAAACCCTACAACCTCTCTCCCTCTGGCAACACAGCTGTGACCCCCCTTGGGAGAGGAGCAGCTCCAGAGCAGTATGAAGCTCCGTCAATCTTTGCAGAGGTGCAGGCAAGTTTTACAACATGAAGCGCAGTAGAGGCATGGGCTAAAGATCTAGTTTGCAACCCCTTTGAACAATGTTCTGAACCCAAACGTCTGAAATGTTTTGGGACCAGATGGCTGCAAAAGCCAAAAGACATCCACACACTTTTACAAGTTGGGGCAACTCTCATTGTAAGCAGGGCTTGCCATCAGTCAATGGATTTTGGGATTCAGGGCTTACAACAGAACTGGGTTCCAGGCTTGAACCCTGAAGAAATAAGAGCTCTTTTTACTTTCAGGAGCAAGGGCTTTGACAGCCAGAGAGTTTGCCTTCTGTTCCTGTGGCAAAATGCTACTCTTCTCCCCCATGATCTCCTTGATAAAGGTGTTTAGAGATTCATCAAAGAGTAGTTACCCTGTAAAAGTCATCCTCAAGATGCTACTTCCACTGAAGTTCCACAGACCAACATATAAGCGTCCTCCACATATTCCAAAAAAGGCCCATTCTGGAAATTTGGCAGATTATATGTCGCTAGCCCATCTAAACAATAATGCAGAGCAGTGGGCACTCCAGATGTTGGGAGGACAGAAGGATATGCAAGTAATAAACTTGAATCCTAAAAAATGGTCTTGGATCAGATGGACAAGGTTTCGAAGATGGACCTGATCGCAATAGCAGGTTGCATGACAGGGCCTGCAATGGTGAACAAAGCATCAGAAAAGGCTTCCAAATGTTTGTCCATGGAGTCCCTGAACACCGAGATATCCTCAAAAGGGACAGTTAAGGTCTTGCTGAGAGAGGACACGGCTGAGTCCACAAACGGGGACACCCCATTATTTTAGAAAACTCTCTTCAATAGGATACAAAATGCTTGTAAGGAGGAAGACTTTCTAAAGTTGAGGTCAATCCCAGTACAAAACAAGCTGTAATGGCAAGGGGTACAGGAAAGGTTTTAGTAGACTAAAGCATTTTTTTTAAGAGCCCAGACAACTGAACTGTGGAAAGGTCAATGCAGACAGCTCTAAGTCAGGGCACAGATGTACTGCATCAAAAAAGACTTAGTGCCTTTAAGCTATGGAGATATGTCAGCATTTGGACCTTCCTCATGTGCAGAGTTCTCAGAACTTGACAAATCATCATCTTCATCTTCCATATTTGAATGAGAAACAGCAGCTGCTGCTAGAGAAAGACCAGAGACTGACTATGAGGAAGAGGTGGCCCTTGCGGAGTGAGGACTTTTACAAGGCCAAAGGAGGTGAACTATTACTTGTGACACGGTAGTAGAAAATTTCCCTACCAACACACAAGAGTGGGCCAACCCAAAAAAACAGGTGGGGATAAAACCTGTGATTGTCACTGCCGACAGCAGGGGAGGCAAAAATACATATGCCAAGGAATTGCTGGTGCAGATGATGGAGAAGGCAAGAGAGGTTAAGCCGGGTCTGTGCATGTGTCCCATAATGGCACCCCCAGGTGCTGGGAGTCAGATTTAGAAGGACTCTAATTCAGGCTCAATGAAAAGCTTGGACAAGAGCCAAGGAAACAAAAGAATGGCACAAACTTTAAACAGTAAGAGATTCTCTCCTGCCACTCTCCTGCGATGGTAACCCCCCCCCCCCCCACCCCAGCAGATAGGCAGGGTGTTAAAAAGCCTTATACAGCCAAATTTACGCCATCTGGCTGGCATAGCTCCCAGGGGAATTCAGAGACCCAGTATCACCAGACCACTCGGGGAATCAGGAGGGGATTTTTTTCCCCTGCTGTAGCAAGTTGAATCATGCTTTGCTGGGGTTTTTCGCCTTCCTCTGGATCAACTGTGGGTATAGGATTGTGTATATTGGATTGTATGGTTGTGTTTTCTTGTTTTATTGATTGAGCTAGATGGACTTGTGTCTTTTTTCAACCTATGTAACAAACCTTGTAACTCTGTAACCTCTGCCTTGGACCTGTAGGGTAGCTAACTCAACACACTGCACCATGTGCCTATGTGAGTGTCAAATGCAGGATCCAGTGCCCACAGGGTGACATGACAGGCCAGTCCAGTATCTCCTTCCTAGTGGGATCCGGGTATGGTTCCCCAAGGCAAGTCAAGAACTGGCCAATCTGAAAGCTGCAAACAGAAGCCCCAGTAGCTCCACTGCAAATGAAAAACATTGATAGAAGAAAAATTTGTCTTGAAAAACATTTGCCTCCCTCAGAACAGAGAGAAGATGTCTGTTTTTCTAAGAACACCAGAAAAGATTTAAGGCACGCTGAGAGTGGTAGTGCCGTCTGGGCTGTCTTCACAGTTTTGCTTTGCTAGAGTCTAATTCTCCTGAAGGTTGCAGTATGACCCAATGGTTCCAGAAAACTTTATCCTGTGCCCAATAATGTTTATACAAAGTATAAACTCCAACAAGAAACAATAGGCAGAAATTCTGTGTTGCATGAATTAGCCTCATTAAATTTCAACAATGATATACCAAAAGAATTGACGTTAAATCTCTACAGAATTATCAGAATCTTACAAATTCCAGCAGTCTTGCACGCCTAAATATGCAATAATGAGAACTTAGTTTGAATTAAATCTTTTCTTCACCAGGTAGTCCAAATCCAAACCAACAACAAACACAAATGTAATCACTCATGGTTGTGGCATGCACAGCACATAGGCAGGGACCTCTACCCACAGCAGCCTCCCATCTCCCCCTTTTAGAATTCCAAGTTTTAACTGCATGATTGATGTGGAAATTAATTAATCTCAAAGTGCATGCTAATTGTTTAATTGCTTGCTTGATCTATATGGATCATTTTCGGGAATTAAAAGTAGCTGATTTACTCTGGCTATTGATTGAATGTGGCACTGAGTTATTTTGCTTGCAACCTGATTTGAAATTCCCTCAATTAATTCCCAAAACCTTTTGCTTCTGAGGCGGCTGGGTGCGTTTGCCCCTTCTGGCTGATCTATACTAACTTGTCATGCTTAAGAGATATTTATTATTAGATCCGGCAAGTAATAATGACACATTAATATTAACGGGGGCTGTACATTTCTAAAGAATGGATTGCGAACGTGGAATTAAAACCGATATATTTGTCAGTATCAATTTTCTCAAATTCTTTGGTGACCTGGGTGGACTAATTAATGGGCATTCCCTTCTCACGCAGTCAGCACTACGGAGTCATTGTCAACGTTAAAATGTTCCACCATGGGACAGCTTTTACTTTGCATTTCAGTACCCTGCTTAGTTATGAACATGAAAAATAATACATTTTTATTGGATTTTCTTCCCTTCTAGGCTTGTTTCACAAGAAAACTGGAACCCTATCTGCTGTGAAATTATGCTGATCAACATGAATTGGTGATCACTCTCTCATACTCATAACCGACTAGTATAAGACTACTTGAAAACCACTTTTTATTTGTACAACAAGGACAGGGATTTGTTTAGCTCTTTTTATCATAACACTGCTCCAGCATAAAAGGATTTTTGACTTATCCATACAATCAATAAAAACACTGGTAAACAGAACGGTTAGAAACCCTATGAAAGTCCTCCCACTTTACAGCAATTCTGTTTTTTAGCAATCGTTTAAGGGTTAACGGAAGAAGAAGCAAGGGTCCTATATCCTGTACTGTACTCCAAGAAAAGGATTTTACAGATAAATCAAAAATCATATTTTTTTGAATATAGGACACAGGCACAGTTGTAAACAACTGGGATGTCCAAAAGCAATACATAAAAATGAGGGATGACTAACAGAGCAAACAAATGCCAACAGGCCCACAAATAAATAAATACATAATCAAGGAATAGAAGACTAACTAGACAGCCCCTTGATGCACTTGATAGCCAAAACCAGCATCAGCAGAAGCTTAAACATCCAAATGGTAACACCTAGTAAAATTTGGAAAACTAGTAAACAGAGGACCAGGCGGCAGTCTTCCACATCTGTGAAACAGATGCTTAAAGTGGTTGTAGACCCTTACATGTACCCAGGGAAGGGACTATCCTCAGGGGATACAGAGAGATGAAACAAATCCTCCTACATAGGTTGTACCAGTCTATCTGCAGCACTCGCTTCTCTACATCAATTCAAAGTGCTGAGCTTATAAGCATGTCTGCGAGTTTGGAAAAAAGGGGGAGGAGAGCTGAAGTTACACTCCGCAGGGCTCAGTAAGTAAAGCTCTTAGAGATGATTGGAGGGAAGGGACACACGCCCCTTCACACAGCACACAAGAACAGAGCTGAGGCTGTCAATTAGCTGGAGATCCCTCCCCTGTCATCATTTTTCTCTTGGTGTTAGGAAAAATAGTAAAAAGTGATTCATGCTGATAGCAGAGGAACGAAGCAGCAGACAGAAATGACATGTAGTGCTTTTAATTGAGACAGGTACACAATATAGAGGGATATATGCTTTGTTCATATTTCATATCTGTGGTTTGCAACCATTTTAATGCTGAAAAGCCCACGAAAACCCAGCAAAAATCTTGTGAGGGCACCTTAACAGGAAAGGGAGGAACCTTGCACTGTAGTAATCAGACTTGAACATCAAGAGATGGTGGACAAGAAGCAGGATGCCCTCTACGAGAGCCTTCAGGGAGAACAAAAATAATCCATCTAAAAGAAAGCTGTAGCTAACAAACATGTACAGCACCAACCACCTTTGAACAGTTAAGAAAGGCCTCTATTAGATGCTTAGGAGCTGGACAGAAAGATGGTAGGATGGCTTTCTAGTGAACATGAAAAAGGATACCACTTTGGGCAGAAAAGAAGTCTGGAGTCTCAGGATAACCTTATCCTTGTGCAACGCCAGGAAGGGCTCCTTACAAGATAATGCCGCTAGCTCTGATACTTACCTAGTAGTGGAAGTGATAGTGACAAGGAAAAACAACCTTAAGACTAAGCTCAACTAAGGGAAGATCCCTGATAAATCCGATGGGAGGTTTTGAATAGTCGACAGTATCAGATATAGATCTTACAGCATCACCAGAGAACATCTAGGAGAAGTTATACGAGTGACTCCTTGTACATAGGCCTTCACCAGGAAGTGAGAGGGCAAAAGATGCAGAAAGAGGATAACAAAGGCTGAAGTATGTCCCTTGAGGGTACTCAAGGCCAAATGCAAATCTAATGCATGATTGAAAAATTTCAGAGAAGTCAGCTTTCTAGCATGGAGAACAGTTGGGATAACTAAATCTATATGCCTCAGTCGCTCAGGACTACAGCCAGGTATCAAAGCCAGCAACCAAGTAGACGGATGAAAGACTAGGCCTTGAGACAAAAGGCCTGGGCGATCCTGAAAAGTCAATAGGTAGTCCACTAGAAGCTGGAGAACATCCAATACCAAGCCCTCCTGGGCCAGTTCAGGGCCACAAGAACCACCAGAATGCCTTTCAATTAAATCCACGAGCAGTCATGGAGGCAGCTTTAGTGGAGGGAAATCATAGATCAGGTGAATTTGATAGCATGGAATCACCAGAGCATCTACTGCAAAAGCCTGAAGACCCCAAATCCCTTAACTAGTGATAAACCTTTCTAGTTTGTGGTTGATTTGAAATTCCAAAAACCCCACATCCAGTATCCCCCACCTTTGACAGGTCCTGAAATACCTTCAGATGAAGGCACTGCTCTCAGATCAAGACACTGACAGCTCTGCCCAGGTCAAATCAATTCCGCTTCCTTCTCGGTTGCCTGACCTCTGGTGTCTCTGATGGTTTATGTAAGTCACAGATGTGGCACTGTCTCACTGTGTGTCAGAAGCCCCCCCGGAGTTGAGACGTCCAGTGGTGAAGGGACTGGCTCCGAGTTCAAGAATTTTATCCATTGGGCAATGTTCTGCTGGGAAGCCTTGGGTCTTGCTCTTCATGTGGATGTTACTTGACACGTACCACCTACCTAAACTTTGTTGCTGACAAAACATACCCCTTCATGGAAAAAGGTATTCCCTGACGGCATTGGTCTCTCATCAGTATAATTCACCCTGTCACACTGTAAAATACAGCCTACTGAGGCTTTCACGAATATATAGAATTAGGACTGCAGATAATACTGGGGTGCCATGAAGTGGCTCTGCAGCTTATGCATGTATTTTCAAATGAGTGCAAACGCAACCCCTATTTTTAATGCAAACTGTTAGACAGGATAATTCGGTTGGTTGCAGGTTGGTTGGTAAGTTGAGCAGGGTGTTTTTTTTTTTTACATGTGTCGCCCTTCCCTGTGCTCCTTGCTGCAAAGGCCAGTTATAGGTGGGGGCAATGGCCATTTGTTTGCACAGGTAAAACGTACGCAGGAGGATTCGTTTTATCTTTTCAGGTTTATCACCTGAAGCTTGTCACTTCACTGGGTTTATGTAAAGGTTTACAATCACATTAACGATCTATATCATCTAAGACTTTAACACAGTACATTGCACATACAGGCAAAAACGTTCAAAATAAAGCAAAAATACAGAATTATTACCTAAGGGCTGAAAGAAAGATGAAACAACTGGAGCCCAAGAATACAGAAAAAATAGGATCACTCGGTCAGAGTTTGCAACACCAGGGCAATGGTGAATACCAGCCTCAGTGCCGAACCAGCCAGAGTGTACATATTTCAGGCCGTAGCCTCCACCTTCCTGTCAGCCGAATCCTGAAAGGCCGGGGACTCTTCAACCGGAATCATGGTTGCCTTGTTCAATCTGGAAACTGGAGGGTCGGTGGCACAGTCCACCGGCTACCACCGGTGGCACAGTCCACTTCTTAAGAAGGGACTCCTCATAGGGGTAACACCTAGTAAATTGCTTAGGGACCCCTCAGGGTGCGGACGCAGATGTGGAGGAATCATCCTCACTATCTGAGGATTCTGGGCGTGTGGTCCCAGACCCAGCAGGGTGACCCATGTCCGCAGCGGCCGAATCAGATTCAGGATGTAATGAGGCAGGGGAAGGCAGGGGGCGCTTTTTGCTAGCCCATCACCCGAAAACCACCTCCACCCAGGACACAAAGAACTCCAGGACAGCCATCAGTGCATCAATGGATGGTTGGGACCCGGGGGGCCCATGCAGCCTCAGAAAGGGGGTCAGGTGGGGAGATGTGCTCCAAAGACTCCATAAGTCACCAGGGGGACCCCACAAAAAGTGTAAAACACTGCAAAGGGACAACCCCCACCGCACTGGCAGCACCACCCGATCACCAGGCACAAAGGGATCCTAAGCAGAGAGGGAGAGAACCCCACCAGACTCATCACCCAGCAGAAACAGGCACCTGCAACCACCAGGATAGTCTGCACCAGGGGATAAGGAGGGGATCCCACAACCGAAATCGCCACCCACAGCGCTCCACTGTCATGGCTGCCACTATTTTCAAGGGCAAACCACCGCAAAATGGCCGCCGGACTACACAAACATGGCCGCTGTGCATAGACACATAGGCTACAGCAAAATTATTATTTTTCTGCCTAGTGTCCGATTCCTGTAGGGGGCAGTATAACCCAATGGTTATCAAGATCAGGAGCTGTGTCCTTCAATGAACGAAAGAGAAATGTTATTTTTATCCATCTACTTTTTCTATTGCCTTTTGAATAGCATTTACACGCATACCAGCAGAACCCAATTTTTTGGAGGGACCTTTGTGGAAATACTAGGGGTCAGAATGCCAGCCCCTCCTGTCATCCTATCCTGCCCAGGTGGGGACAACACCTTACCCTCTGCACTATATCACACTGTTAGAATCCACTCTCCCCTCCGATTGGTAGGTACCATGTGGTTATGAACATGCGAGCTCCTGAATATGTGATATATACAGTGATATTTATTACAATGTTACTCTCTCATTAACAGAACATATGAACATATGCTTCTCTTCGCTATATACTCCTGAGGAAAGGTTATGGACCTGAAACGCGTCAGATGCTATGGAGCGAGCATACCTGCACTGTGTTCAATAACAATAGGATGTTTGTAATATGAACCGTTTGTTTTTATATTATCTATTTGCACATAAGTTCATGTCTAGCATCATGTTGAGAGTTTCTAATTGATTAATGCTTTAATATGCCAAAATACATTCATATAATTTGTTTTATTTTGGTGTCTTGCCTGCCCTCAAAGTCTCAAGCACAATGGGGGATTCTCTTGTTTGACTAATAAAATATTTGGTTACTTTAGTTTTGGTTCCCGTCCTTCTGTTGTATACTGCCAGCAGATAAGTCCGATGAGATCATGAACCTTGGCATTGGCAATCGTGACTACAGTCATAGGTAAAAGCTTGTCCTGGCTGGTTTGCATTGAGAGATAAACATCAATTTTCTTGGTGGCAGTCGTACCCACATGGCCCTGTTGAAAAAAAAAAAAACCACAATGTCACATCAGGGAAGAAATAGCACTGGAAGTATTGCAGAATGTTAAATGAAACTGAACTCTCAGTAATAAATATGCTGTGTGAGTTATAATGTCTCTGATTGTTGCTTGTGCTATTTAATAGAATCTAAAGCAGAACCTAACTGTATCTGAACACCACAAACTGAACATGTTATTTAATTTTATTATTCAAAGCAAACTCGCTCATCCATCCATGTCTCCATGCTTTATTTATATTTTTTTGGAGAAATCACTTTAACATTTCAGGATTCCAGGAAGTAAATGCTACATGAATGGTCTGCTCTTACTCAAGATGGTCCTAACATTTCTAGCTGGGGGCCATCTTGAGTAAGGGCAGACGAATCATGCAGCATCTACTTCCTGGAATCCATCTGCCCTTAGCTCATGTATGCAGACAGGAGGGTGTACATAGCTGGGAAAGCCAATCTTCCTCTCCTTCAGATAAAAGAAAAAAATATGCCATCTGTTTCCGGTGGTTGTAATGCAGGCTGGTTATGGCGTTCCACCACACCAGGAAATACTACTTTTACAACTGGAAAAGTTTGTGAGTGTATTTATTTTGTACTTTTACTTAATAAAAGCTTCTTATAATATACTACACTATGGAAGCATGCTCTTTTTATATGGTGGCTGGTATGAGGGGGTGAGGAGGAGATAGCCCCAGAGCTTAGGAGGAGACGCTGGAGTGACCCCCATCCCTGTAGGAAGTACAAGTTTTACCCCAGTGGAGATCTGAATGGCCCATACCCTACCTGCCTCTGGTAAGTAGGGAGGAGAGAGGAGAGCACAGTTTGCAGCACTGGACACAGTGAGAGATCACGAGTGTGACATACTTGCACAGTGGACACCGGTCACTATATGCATTTATGAACTGTATTACTAAAGGACCATAGAAGGAGGAGGAGTTAATGGATGATTCAAATTAGCACTTGTCATTTTATATATATGTTCACTGAATTTATTTATTTATGAGATGTATGTGTAAACCTACTTTTCAGAGCTCACTGCTGTTTATATATATATATATATATATATATATATATATATATATATATATATATATATATATATATATAGAGCACAGATATTGTTTGCACTTCATATTGATTGGATTATACATCACAGGCAATACCACTTATTCATACTATTTAAGATATAGCACAAGTATTGTTATAAGCACTTTATATTTACTTGAATTACACATTACAAGCACTACTATATGCATGTTAGATTAATATATTTTAGGGTGACAACTGTTACCCAGAAGATATGAGATTTATTTTACCTCAGACAATATTTTGGTTAAATGAGAGGTCTTTGACTATGAGTGAAAGCTTCAAAACACCAATATTAGTTTTATTGGTATATAGCCTGAAAGCCTAAATTAATTTACAACAATCTATCTATAGTACATACAAAAATGGAAAATATTCCTAGTTTAACTGAACAAATATAGAGTATGATACTCATATACAAACACAGCACTACCGAGACAAAGAGGACAAGCAATGTATACCTTAAAAGTCCATAGTTACCCTTCCCTTGAGTGTTTTATCCTGGTCTGCAATGCAAGAGGAAGTTCCTCTCCCTTTTCCTACACGAATATAGATCTGGTTCAGCTATCCTGCCCTGTTCCTCCCTCTGGGTGTATCTCGTTCAGGATTGGACAACTTCCTCCTCGCCTAGCTTAGCATAATTCAGCCCCTTGCTAACCCCTCATCTCTGTTGGAGGGAGAATTTAATTATACCTGTTGGTTTGCTCTGAAATTGAAAATTAAGATAAGCAAGGTTCATCTCCGGAGCACATTGTCCAACCCTTCAACTGATAGTCCATCTTCATTGCATATCTTAATGAGAGTTCTTTGAAATGGAAACTGAATTTAAGGGCGGATATGACATAGCCTATTCACCCCATGGCATTGACCCCAGGATGTCTGGCTCACAGGAATTTAATCACAGGGTGATGCTATTAGTATGTGTTTAAGTGTGAATAGCAGGTGCCCCCTGGTCGCTCAGGCATGCACTTCCAACGGATTTATTAATCAAATTACTATTGCTGGTCAGACTTAAAAGTCTACACTAATATTCATCTATGTGTTTGACATCAACACTCAATATCTTGAAAAATAAATATTTACATCCATCTATGTACAATTACTATAGGAGATTTATACATCACTCCTCCTCACACAACACAGTAATGGAGATTACACATAAACTCATGAGGCAACACAACACATTGAGTCACTGATTTATCTTCATCCATTATACTTAGTAGTAGATTGAGAGTCTATTGGCTTAAAGAGCAGCGCTGATTCATTTACACTTAGAAAGGAGGGTGTGCCTAGCTGGGAAAGCCCCTCCTTCTCTCCTTCAGATAAAAGAAAACAAAATGCCCACGCAGACCCCTGGGATGTATAACACAATTTTTGCTTAGGCCTGAAACCAGGAAGCAACTGAAAAAATGTAAAAGAAAAACAAAACAAACCATAAATATAATATACCTTTCCATCTATTTTATGTATTTATTTACAGGCTAGCAGCATATGGTTAAATAGTTCATGTTAATTGAGAGAGTAAAGTTCTCCTTTAATACCAATATAATTTTGCCATCTAATTTTAAGAAGTAATTTACTAACTGGTGACTGCTGAGGCTGACTGATAAGTATCATGCACAAATTACTCACAAATACAGAGCTTGCGCTGTTAGTTTTAAGTCCCGAACTATTGCAGGAACCTATAATTCTAGGATTTCATCTAGCTGGGTGAATAAGAATTTCCAAAAAGATTTTGTGTGCTGCCACCTGGTGGAAGCAAATGGAAACGCAGAGCAAAAACTGGCTGCAAGGACAACACCTCACAAAAATGATTTTCTGATCATATTTGCCTAGGCAGGGAGAACACCTAATTCCAATACAGACAGTGTCCCTGGGGAAAAATAAAACCAGGAACCCAGTGATGTAAGGCTAGAGTGACAAGCCCCCTTGCTCCTAAGCATAAAGTACTGCACCCTGAGGAGAACACTATAAAATCAGCAAAAAAAAACTGCACTCTACATAGGCAGAGCAAGGACTGTGTTAAAATCCAAATCGCTGCCTATTTGAGAACTCTGCCCAGCTCTATATTGTTCCTGTTTAGTTGTGGCGGCTTTATTTGCTCATACAAGTATCGCCATCCAATGCAACCCACTTTGTGGCTTGTACTCTATGCCTTTGTTCCGTGCTGTTATTTACGCCCGAGATGATATCACGCTGTGAAATAAAGTGCAAGTCGCTTTTTTTCCCTTCTCTTTTACAGGCTTGTAAATAAACTTGCATCGGGAGTAAGCGGGTTCATTAGGGATCTGGACATTAAACCAAAGGAAAACAGCCACATAAAAATTGATTTGTTGCTTATCTACATGGCCAAACAAGGCCGAGTTTATTTTTTTTAACTCTTTCTGAGAAGCAGTACTAGCAAATCGACGAATTGACAGAGCAATGCAACTTGCACCAAACAATGCTGGATTAGCAGTACATTGAAAATTAGCCATTTAAGAATCATTCATGTGTGCATTTATATTTCATATAAGCCATTCAAAGGTAAAGTAGAGATAGAAACCTGGAAGTAATAGAAAGTTAAAGCGGTAGTAAACTCTGTATTTAAACTTGTAGCTACAGGTAAACTTGCAATCAGGCTTACTTGCAGGTGCAATGAATATTTATTAAAAGTGCACAGTTTAGGAGGTATTCACATTAGGAATAGCTAGGACTTCTCCCCAACCTCTCCCATCATATGGAATACCTTACCCCAATCTGTCCAAATATCTCCTACTTTGTCCACTTTAAGGTGATCTCTGAAAATCCTATTCCTCAAAAAAGGCTATCCTACCCCCACCTAACTGTACTTTTATTTTCTCCATCAGCTCATACCCCACTGTTATTACCCTTTGTATCACCTGACCCTCCCACTGTTATTACCCTTTGTATCACTTGACCCTCCCACTATTACCCTTTGTATCACTTGACCCTCCCACTGTTATTACCCTTTGTATCACCTGACCCTCCCACTGTTATTACCCTTTGTATCACTTGACCCTCCCACTATTATTGCCCTTTGTATCACCTGACCCTCCAACTATTACCCTTTGTATCACCTGACCCTCCCACTGTTATTACCCTTTGTATCACTTGACCCTCCCACTGTGATTACCTTTTGTATCACTTGACCCTCCCACTGTTATTACCCTTTGTATCACTTGACCCTCCCACTGTTATTACCCTTTGTATCACCTGACCCTCCCACTGTTATTACCCTTTGTATCACTTGACCCTCCCACTGTTATTACCCTTTGTATCACTTGACACTCCCACTGTTCTTACCCTTTGTATCACTTGACCCTCCATTTTAGATTGTAAGCTCTAAGGAGCAGGTTCCTCTGATTCCCCCTGTATTGACCTGTACCGTCTGCCCTCATGTTGTAAAGTGCTGTGCAAACTGTTGGCGTTATATAAATCCTGTAGAACAATAATAATAATAATCAGTGATTGTACTCTTTACTCCATAATAAAGGGGAGCACGTGTTGCATCATGCAGGTCCTGGCTATTTGCAATTGAGCGAATGGTCACTGCTACTAGGACCTACAGCTAAAAAAATGTTTTATAATACTAAAATAAGGTGATCGGTTAGGCAAAAAAAACACTTAAAAAAAAAAGCAATTAACCCCCTTCATATGTTACATTTTAATCTCATGTATGTCAAAATCTGCTAATACAGGAGATGCCAAACAGTACTCCATGGGCTTGTTTCCACACGTAGCATGTTCAGGCATAATGCAGAGAAATGAAGAACGAATGCTTTCATAAACCAGGTTTTCACATAGGTGCTGCTTTGTGGCACACTATTAAAAAAAGTGCCCTAAATTTTTACTAGCACAGTGGGGCCTATTGAAGTCAATTGAGCATGGAACCTTAAAAACGCAGCACATCTGAGCATCCATAGTAGTGTTTTTAATACATGTAAAGAAAGTTCACCCCAAAAACCCTTCTACAGTATTGTTAATAAAGTAAAAATAATGAAACACCATAGAAGGGTGAATGCAGGCACTAGAATTTCACATCTGGTGGCTGTAGGAATAGTGATAAAAAGGGTGAATGATTGAACATTAACATTAAATCAAGCAAAATAAATCAATTTCAGACAATTGACCCTTGGTTTTACACTAAATCAGCCCACATTATTGCAGCTTAAAAAAAAAAAGTAAAGGAGGGTGTAGTTCATAAATGGCAAAGAAAGATGCAATCTACTTCTGTGTTCCACTACCAGTACATTGCTCAGCCAACACCACCACTCCTGCAGCCATTCATGTATTTCTATATAAAAAAAAAAAAAAAAAAGCAAAATCCCTGCCCAGCTTTCAGCAAGAAAGCAGGCATGAAACCTTGGTTGCAGACATTGGATGCTACTTAGTACATACGAGGCCAAGCCACCAAATCTAATATGGTGGACCAACATAGGAAAGCAGGTAGGGAAGGTGAACAAAAGAAAGCACAGGGAAGCAGGTAGGGAAGGTGAACAAAAGAAAGCATAGGGAAGCAGGTAGGGAAGGTGAACAAAAGAAAGCCATTACTTTATTTAGATAAAATGTTATTTATGTTTGGGCTAATTGCATTCTAAGCTATCAAAAATGAGCTGTGGAGAATACCCATCACCCAAGCTTTCAAGATTCTCTATTTAGGATGCACATAGAAGTGTGACTAGGCAGAGCACTGCATTAGGTTAGGACTAGAACTTTTCTTTCACCCCTTTGGTACTCCGAAGTGGCAACTTCTTGGACATCTTTCTCGATCTATATCCCTCCGCTTCTAATCCTTCTTTCCCTCCCTCATCCCCCAGGCTTCGCCATCCTTTGCTGGAGGATCCGTCTCTGGCCTGAAGTCATTACAGTGATTACAGATTGCATAGTCAATGTCAAAGGCCACCACAACCCAAACAAGAGTCCTAAATATGATATCACCTTCAAAAAGAAAGCATTAGGGGGCCCCATTTCAAGAAACAGATTTTCAAGCAATCAGCATACCTTCTGGAAAAAGACACAGGTCACAGATTCATAGTCCCAATACAGCTCAAACGGAATGAATCTTTATAGCATATATCCTGCACAATCAGAAAGAAGGAAATAACTCTGGGCAGGTACCGGTATATCTTTCTCATTCACATTCCGATACTATTTTAACGGTCCACGCCCTCATATTTAGTAGCCTGCTCCCAGGTACAATTTCACGTATTGGTAAAATTTGGAGATAGAACGCAGATTGTTCACTATGTGCTGAAGAGATTAAGAAAGCCATCTGCAACTTTGTACAAGATCATAAGGGTAATGAAACAGTGCAATAGAAGGCACTAAAATGTGTTTTATGGGGAATATTCATAGCACATGGAGCCACACTAAAGAAAAAGAGAATGTCTCAAATAGCTAATCTGTTTCAACACATAACTAAACGAGACATAGCCCATAAAAAGCATTACTCCATAAATCATACTATGACTGTGGAGACAAATGTGGCCACCTTTTGTCCCCAGCCTTATACCATCATTTGGAAAAAAAAAAAAAAAAAAAAAAACACTCCTAAAAAAGGCACGAGTCCAAAATCATCAAACACATACAAGGAATTTTGTGCTTCCTTTTACAGCATTAACAATAAGTCCGAAGATCTTCCAGAAGATGATATGGACAATAATATTAGAAAACTATATCAGAGACTCAGATCACCCCTTTATAAAACCATAGCCAACCTTGATTCCACGTTTAAATGGATTGAAAATGATCACCTTGTAAAACGGCACATTCAGTTTACCCAGTGGCCCTCTGGAAGATTTTACCCCTTATGAAGAGGCCGTTTTTTTGCTATTCAGCACAGCGCTGCTTCAACTGGCAATTGCGTGGTCATGAAACACTGTACATAAACAAAATCTAGATCATTTTTGTTCACACGAGTAGTGCTTTCTTTTGGTTGTATTTGGACAGCACTGTTTTTTTTTTGTTTTTTTTTATCTTTTGCGATATAAAAAGAAAAAAGACCGACGATTTTGAAAAAAAAAAAAAACAATATTTTTTACTTTCTGCTATAAAACATATCCAAAAAAAAAAGAATACAACAAAAAAGGTCTTCAAAAATTATGGTTAAAAAAAAGAAGTGCATATCGATTGGTTCATCTGACAGTTATAGCATCCACAAACTATGGAATATGTACTGGAATTTTTTATTCTTTTTTTTTATACTACTAATGGTGATCAATGACTTATAATGGGACTGCGAAAGTGCAGCGTCAATCTGACACTGGGGTGAACTGACTATATACCACTGACATCACCAGTGACATTAATTCAATGTTCAGTGCTAATAGGCACTGTCACTGTACTAATGACAATGGGTAGGAAGGGGTTAACATCTAGAGCGATCAAAGGGTTAAATGTGTGCGTAGCTATGTGTAATGTGTGTGATATGTACTGCTTTTACTAAGGATCATGTTGGGTTTTTTTTCCCTGCAGGGGGGGGGGGCAGCAAGATCCCCTGTCCATGAACAGAGCTCTATATTGTTTAGAATCACAGATCTCTGTACTGTGAATTACTGAGCAGATCAGCAGGTGCTGGCAGCCAATCATTGGCCAACACCCACTGATCGCCTTATGCTGTGATGAATCAAAGCACAGCCAATCTGGTGTGCGCATAGATCATGTACTAAGTACGTGATCCAGCGCGGGGAGGCCACTTTGCCGGCACACATGTAAGATAGGCATCAGCATTCGGTTAAAATAGAAATGAATGGCCAAACATTTGTGTACAGATATAAAAAAAATGATACATTCATATTTTATACATTATAAATGTAATAGGAAGAGCTAGGGGGAGGAAAAGCCTCAGTACACTGAGCTTCCCAGTAAATGGCTGTGAGGGGGGGGGGGGGGGGTCCGGACAAGACTGATCATTGGAGGAGAGCATGCTGTGCTCTCCTGCTTAGTGTGGTCAATTTTTAATAGGAAAGCAGATAGACTGACACCAGGGATTTCACACAAAGGAAACAATACAAAGAGAAGAGGATACTTTTTCATATATGTACATAGTACAGCAGGCACATATCAGGATAGGGAGTGTTGGGTTTGTATACTCTAACAATGAGTCTGAAAATCTTCCCAAAGACGATATGGACAAGGATATCGGAAAACTTTATCTGAGACTAAGGTCACCTTTATAAATCCATAGTTAACCTTGATACCACATTTAACCAATTGTCGACCGCCCCACTCAGATTTACTGCGGCAGGGCGGCTCGGCTGCACATAATCACGTGCCTCCCTGGTGGCCCATGGAATGAAGTGTGGAGAGCAGCATAGGTGGCATGACATCACCACAGACCAAGATGCAATGCTACAATTACTGTAACTAAACCCATTATTATTACTTACAGGCATTATTCCGCCTTACTCTTCTTCTAGTCGGGGTGGTCTGCTTTTTGGGCCACCAGAATGGCTCCCTTCCACCTCCTGGTCCACGATCAGCGGGACATCTGGCGTCTTTCCACCAGAAACATCCAGCCTGGCATCCCTGACCTCCATGTTGTGCTTGTTTTTAACTTTGGAAATGTGAGTGGCCCATACTTGGGTTATTAAAGAGGAACTGCAGTCTGCTCACATCAGTTGTAATAAAAACATCTTTGCCATTCTGAAGTTTCCCTCAAACCACTTTGCAATTTTTTTTTAATACATACGGTGATTCTGTACTTGGCAAATATGCTGCAGAAATCTCCCTCCACTAAATCTGACTGCAGCCATTTTAACTGTGGGCAGCTGAAGCTGCTGACTGTTCACTTCCTGGGACAGACACACACATATATATATATATATATATGTGTACACATACACATATACATACACACACACACGCCACTGCTGCTTGCCTGCACATTTCTAATCTCTTCATGAATGCTCATGGATCTCTGCAGTCTCCTGTTATCTCCGCCCTCATCCGGCCCCCTCCAGCTCTCCTTGGCTTTCATATCACTAATCCCTCACTCCCTTGCTGGCAAACTCTTACGAGAGTTAGAGAGAGCTGTACATGAGGTCATTAGCCTAGGCTTTTTACCAGGCAAGAAAGAGGAAGTGGGCTGTGTAAGGTATTTACTGGCACAAAAAATATATTTTACTATCCAAAGTTAAAACAACAAGAGCAGAGGATTTAATAGAGGGAAAGATGAAAAAAAATGACTGAAGAGCCGCTTTAATAAAATACACTGGTCTTAACACACTTAGGAGGTGCTTTTCCTCCTGGATCAGCTTGCCTTAGTGACGGATCATTTTGGGCTTTTATTTGTATTGCAGCAGTTTGATTTTTAGGGATTTTTACCTTCCTGCAAAAAAAAAACCTCTCTTTAAATTATTCATAGACCCTGGAACCTCCCCAAGCAATGAATGAGAAGGATGGGCAACAAATAGGCAAACAGAACTGTGCCAACAAACCCAATAGTAACAAAGGTCAAAAGACCCAACTTCAGAGTGCTGATGCTAGAAAAATGCAGCCGAAAGCTGCATCCACTGAAGACTGGACATCCACCTGGTAGACTTTTGAAAAGGTATGAATGGAGGACCAGCTGGCAGCCTTACAAAGCTAGGCTACAGAGGCCTCATGCCGGAATGCCCAGGAAACCCCCACCGATCTAATGGAATAGGCACATAAAAGTGCAGGAAAATAATTGTCCCAGACTGAAAGCTAGTAGAGAGCATTTCCATGGGAATCCCACTGGTATGGCACATACCGTACATACTTAAAGCGGAGTTCCACCCTAAAATGAAAGTTCCGTCCATCTTCTTGCTCCGGGTCACCTGAAAAACAAATGGATAATCGCAATTTTTTTTTTTTTTTACTTACCTTGTTTAGAAGATAATATACTTACCTTACTTCCTCTTCCTCCCTCTGCGGCCACGGAGAGTCATCACTTCCTGGCTTGCAATGATTCCTGGGAGCTGAACGTCATCGCTCCCAGGAATCAATGCGCCTGCACCGGCCCGACGTCAGTTCCGGTGCAGGCGCCGTCATACCTTGCTAAACAGCTTCTGGGCATGCCCAGAAGCTGTGCAGGGATGACGCTGTAGCCCCGGAAGTGACGGCGGGGCCGGCGCAGTGCATCGTGGGACCGAAGAGGACTGAAGAGGACGCAGAAGAGGATCGCGCTGGCTTCAAGCTGCCCACACCTGAGATGGCAGCGCTGGACAATACATTTTCAAGGTAAGTATTTCTTCTTGCAGGAAAGTGCAACCCGGGACAGTTCAGAGGCTATCCATTGTGGAATGCACTAGCCCAGACTGTCCCGGGGGTATTGTTATGTATTTTTTTTGGTTTTAGGTGGAACTCCGCTTTAACCTGATCCAAGTTGGACCAATGTAACTACATAAAAAACATACCATGCCCACCTTTAACTTTCCTGATCTACATACTACTGTGGAGAAAGTAACTTAAAAACATAACAAGTAAAGAACAAGCATTTTCTGAAGAAGGCTGGCATTGGCAGTCCTCATTTTTTCCCCATAACTGCTGTACTTTAATTAATCCAACTTCAATTCAAATTAAATCTGGCTCAATCTTTTTCATAGCTCCTACTTTGTACAGCCTTGTTTTGGGTCTGATCAATTTCCCATTGGCTGGCTCTGCATGAACATCCCCTTTTAATAGAAAACTCATGCCTTGCCAGAAGAAAGAAGCCGACACCTACATCCAGGTAGGTATGAAACAAATTTTAGGAACAAATAGGACAAGGGGTTTTAAAACAACCCGTGTTAAGAAAATAATTTTCATCCACTTTAACAAAAAGAAAACTACATAAATTATGCTAAGACACCGATCGCATTCACAAAAGCTGTTCATGAAAGAAAATCAATGTCTGCATGTGCACATTGGCCCATTCAGCTTACCCCTGCAAACGTTTTAATATAATAAATAGTCCTTTCCACAAGTATCTTTAATTGTTCCTTTCTGGGTGTTTTTTTTTTTTTCACAAAAAAAGGAAAGGAAAAATATTACTGGTTTGGAAATTTGTCTAGTTAAAAAGTTTAAAAATTCGTAAAAACCATTGCCTAGAGTAACATAGTGGGTGATGTGAGAAATGGGGGCATAGATCTGTTCAGCACCCCTCCTCTACAAATTCTGTGTGTGTACGTGTGGCAGGATTTAATGAAAGTCTACTGGGGAATGTGTTCCTCTTCTCCATTACTGGCTGATGGGGCTTGTGGAAAGGTTACGGTGTAGTCATTAACATGCTCCTAAATTATACAGCAAATTTGAAGCACTCTTGAAATGACCTCCAAGACAATTTAATTCTAGACTTGCTGGGAAAGTGCTCTGTTAATGCAGCTCAAACTGCTGATGTCCATGCAAAACGGAGAAGCACTTTTAGGTTACATAGAGATATAGACACAAAAATGTATGGACCCAAGTATAAATATGTACAATAAAAGAGTGAAATCAAAGCGAAGGGCCTTTTTTAGACTATTCTGCCTTTATGGTCATGGGTCATTACTTGTTGTCTGTCCTCTCAAACCAAAGAGTGGAGAGCATACAATGGACCATGAACTAGATGCTTAGAATCCCCCATTCCGATAGATGTTATTGGAGGCACACGAGGTCTGTCTATGGTTACGAGAAGGATTCAGCAAAAATCTTATCCGACGCAGATTTCCAGGCAGATCAAATAATTTGTTATCAATTAGAATTCTGCACTGTAAAGTGGGTTGGGGTGGGGTTGGGACTCCGCATCGCTCAGTACTACAGCTATTATTTAATTATGAGGCCAGATGGTTTAAGGCTTCGCTAGGCAGAATCTGCCGTGAGAAATGCTTTATCTTCATTGCAATCATCACTATAACATCAGCTCCAGGGCTGAACTAACGCTCATGTTTTATTCCAGCCGTTTGTAGTGTAGATGTTAATTACGTAACAAAAGAGAAGGTAAATGGGCCTGCACCCCCTAACATTACACCTCTCTCATCATCCTTTTCATAAATGGAAGCATACTGGAAAAACAAAACAAATCTGAATGATTACTACTACACATATGCAAAATACACTATAATTCAGACACCTTTATGGATACACAAAACAACAAAATAAGAGGAGCAAAACAGGTTTAATCTCCACATACGGAAAGGCTTCTTTACAGTAAGAGCTGTGAAAATGTGGAATTGACTACCTGGAGAACTAGTTCTGGCCAGCTCAGTAGATGGTTTTAAAAAAAGAGCTGGATGTATTCCTAAATGCAAAAATATAACTGGATATTAACATTTATAGGTAATAACGCCAGGGGTTGTTGATGCAGGAAACATCCGACTGCCTCCTGGGGAATCCGGAATGTATTTTTCCTATTCCTGATTCAACAGCCCAACACATCAGAAGAGGATCAGCTTTTTAGGGCCTAGGAGGATATAATAAACACTTCCAACTGTCAGAAGTGCTTGTTATACTACAAAGAGATTTTAAATACATTTCTGTGTATTAGGCCTAATCTATTTTCTATTACTCAAGGAGGGGAGTATTTCCCTTCAAGTTTTCTTCAACTCCACAGCTCAGCTGCAAAGTAGACTGCAATGGATTCCAGGGTAATCCAGGACAGGGCAGGTGTCTTTTTACATTTTTCTAGGGAAGAAAAAGACCAAAATGTTTTTTTTTTGCAATTTTTATCAAACAATTACAAAACAAAAGCAAATAGAATAAACAAAAATAAAATACTACTTAAAGGAGAAGTTAACCTTTTAAAAAAAAACATAATAAATTTAACATTATTGCTAGAAAAAACATACATTTTTTTTCTGGAGTCCGCAAAGCATTGCACCTGCGATCAGCAGATTGTGGGTGTAATGTCAGGCTCCTGCAGAATCTCAGTATAGTTGTCTGCCCGTACCTCACAAATGGGCAGATAGTTATCAAGATCAATGAATTTGGACTATGGTCACCAGTGCCTTCACAGTTCATTGAGAACTACAGGCCAACTGCGTTCATGGCAGACAATAGCTGTAGTTCCATCATTCACAGATCACTGTGAATGGACATGGCCATGTGGGCAGCACCTTTTATGGCCGTGCTCTTTTTAAATTGTGACAGCGGGTGTGGGGAGAAGATCCTCTGCCTGCTGTCACAGCAGGTAATCAGAAGGGCGCAGACAGGTGCTCTTTGGTAATATGTTACGTGTTACCACCTAAATACGGGCATAACATATAACATGTGGGCGGCACAGTGGTGTAGTGGTTAGCACATTCACCTAGCAGCAAGAGGGTCGCTGGTTCGAATCCCAACCATGACACTACCTGCCTGGAGTTTGCATGTTCTCCCTGTGCCTGCGTGGGTTTCCTCCGGGCACTCCGGTTTCCTCCCACACTCCAAAGACATGCTGGTAGGTTAATTGGATCCTGTATAAAAAAATTGGCCCTACTGTGTATGTATATGAGTTAGGGAACTTAGATTGTAAGCTCCTTGAGGGCAGGGACTGATGTGAATGTGTAATGTATATGTAAAGTGCTGCGTAAATTGACAGCGCTATATAAGTACCTGAAATAATAATAATAATAATAATGTTATCAAAAAAACACAAAAACAACCTACAAATTCAAAATAAAATACTACTTAAAAATAAGGGCTGCAAAACTAAGAAAACTAAGTTAAAGAGGAGCTCCAGGCACCTATCAGAAAAAAAAAAAGTGGAGCTGCTGACTTTTAAAAAAAACAGCCACTCACCTGTCCATTGGTCCAGTGGTAAGTTCACTCCAGCCATCTTAATCCTCTGTCCTCCCTCGGCATCTTCACTATGGGCACCTGGCTGTGACAGCTTGCAGCTTCACAGCCCGATGCCCACTGTACATGCGTGAGTCCCGCTGCGCATCCTCAATGGTGGGTGCAGTCTTCTGGGACCTGTCAGTGTCCCAGAAGACTGCAGGGGGGAGGGAGGGAGGAGAACTTCCATTGCTGAGCACCGCGGCACTTGGAACGGTAGTGGGGGCAGGTACCTGTCAAAATTGGGTACCTGCTCCCCCGCTCCTCAAAAGTGCCAATTATGCAAGAGGAGCGGGGGACGAGTCCTTAAAGCGGAATTTCCCCTTTTGCGTGGAGTTCCGCTTTAAAGTTAGGCATGCACTTTAAGTTTCATTTTCTTTAAAATTAGGTTTTGAATTTCATATTACAAGAAGCATACTAAAACTTTACTCAATGCTATATATTTGAAGTTATTCGATCTTAAAGTTTATTCACCCACACACAAATACTTACCTAAAATAATGTCAATAGGAACATACTGTAACTAAGAATTTAAGCATTATAAGAAACTTCACAAATTATATCTATGAAAAAATTTTATCTGCGTCATATGATGAAACAGATTTCATGACAACATTGCATTCAAACAAGGTTCTCAATTTCATTACTTTTCATATTTGCATATGTTACTGCCATAACAAATACAAATTACAAGCATTGTATGTCTATATCACAAAAACAGTAATGCTAGTAAGATTAGACGCAGCACATTTAACATTTACAATTTAATTTTAATAGAACAGAATTTTCAGCTTAACATGCAATGGAAACAAACCAACCAGTCTTCTAATAACACACAAATACAGAAAAAAAGAAAAATAGAAATCCAGTGTTGCTTTGCTACATTGTCTATTTCGCTATAATTAAGAGATGCATGTTTAATTCCTCAACACTTTCAGTTTTTCGAATGACATTAATCTGCTCAGCTGTTTCACCGATGTGCTAAATAAATATTCAGCAGCTAACATATCATTGTGTTAATTAACCAGTGGTGTGGTGGACCCTCTGGATGGAGATGGAACAACTTGGGGCAGAGGGGTACAGGTGCTGTCTAAGCTGGATACCCATTCCAGCTGTCAAATAAAGATGGCCTTGTTCTTAATATTCTGTTACAGCACAATATATTAAGGCGGAACACAATAAATAGACTTCGTACAATGATCATCAATGAGCCCAAAAAGAGGTGGGAAAAAAGGGACTTCAAAATAAATATAACCCTCACATTTTCACACATTTTTTAGCACTTGTAAGTAAGGGAGATAAAAAAAAATGGTTAAAATGAAAGCTATTTAAATGTCTTTAACATTTATACTTAAGACTTTTTATATTGTATGCATCACGGTCCGGGATCAGGCTTGCAGGGCAGTGGCTGTAGCAATAGAGAGGTTCAAGCAGTAATCAGCTGCTTATGTAAATAAATACATAAGCAGATCTCCTAGTGGATGAAGCGGGGTCCAAGCACTAGCCAGGCCTCACCAGAGCTCCTGATGGTGGAAATGGGTTTTGCTGCGTGCTAATGCCAGGTCGCTACTCTCTAAAATTTCCCCACCAGGAAGAGAGAAAGCGGGGGTCAGGTAGTGGATGGTCAGGTAGCGGATGAAGAAGATCGGGGGACAAAGCAGAAGCAAAGTTGATGAACAAGCCAAAAGGTGAGCAACGAGTGGTAGCTGGCTGGGATCAGGAGGAAGCATAGTCTATGAACAAGCCAGGAGTTGGTAATGAGTGATAGCAAAGATAAGGACAGCAGCAGGAACGCAAGGAGCAAGCTATCTCCTGTAGAGAGCACAATAATCTGGCAAACAAGAAGTGCAAAAAAATGGGAGGTGCAAAAAATTCAACAGATACAAGGTATAAAGCCGAAATATCCACAGGAGCAGGGAGCTGTCCAGCATTTCAGGTGGCACAGTGAGAAGAGCCACAGCCAGACACTGCAGAGGACCCAGGTTTAGATGCAAAATACCTGAATATTTAACAGCGTCATTGTCGCTATGGTAAATATATTAAGCCAAGACATCCATGTAAGGAAATCTATATCTGCTTCACTCCAAGGTTAATTCTTCTGTGGAAACTGACACTTCTGAAAGTGTCGATCTTCAAGGTCCCCCCCCCCCCCGGCTCTCACTGGTTCCTGCCTTTGACCTTCACCCACCCAAGTCACAGGAAAGAACAAGTGAGAGCTGCAAGGGACCCAAGAGATATTTAGCGCAATCCCAGTTTGAATGACAATCACGCATACAACACTGTACCCAAACAAAATGTTTATCATTTTGTTCACACAAATAGAGCTTTTTTTGGTGGTATTTATTCACCACTTGTTGTTTTTATTTTTTGCGAAATAAATGAAAAATTACTGAAAATTAAAAAAAAAAGTTTTTTTTCTTTGTTTCGGTTAAGAAATGCAGCAAATAAATAATCGTTCATATCAGTGTATATTATTTAGTCTGTAGGAAACAGTCCACAAACTATGGTATATATCCGAAAATTAATCAATCCTGATGTACTGATGGCTTATCTAACTTCTTGAAAAAAAAACAAAAAGGAGAAGCGCTCTAAGTGTAGACAGTTTAATAATACATAAGAAGCAATGTGTGTAGTAACTCACAAGACATAAGTGAAAGTCAGGCTGTGTAACATCATCAGATCTTTAAAGCATCCTCTGGGGGGAGGGAGGTGGTGATGTCCAATCCAAAGCGCCGTCCGTGGCTGAGTAGATGTTTAATGGGAGGAAAAAAAGCCGGCAGCCTCCCGCCTCAGTGTACGATGAGCGGTCAGATGGAAGTGACCGACGGCTGCAAGGTTCCGTGGATGGATGGATGCTCTCCCGTCACCAGGGGTGGTGAGTTCAAACAGCAAAGGAACGGCAGGCATGACGCGTTTCTGAGCATGCGCGGGGTCGATGTACCCGGCGCGCTCTTTCCTCAGGTGCTGGAGAGCTGTGGACTCTACAAGGTTTATATCTAGCTCAGTTAATTAGTGATTCACCGCAGCTGGAACAAAAGGCGAATGCCTCGGGATAAAAAGGATTTGGAACCAGAGCTGAAAGCAACCAGTTCATGGAAGGACAACAACTTTAAAATCAATTATACTTGAATGTACAGCATTAAAAACAAACAATTAAAAGCATATGTTAAAGGTGGATTGTACTCGATTGGCTGGCCACAAATTCACATGTATGGGGCTGAAACAATAATTTCTCATAAGAATCAGATATATACCAAAAATGGATGATAGGAGATAATCAGTGATAATATTCAAAGTTAGACAAATGAGCATGAACTGATCATGACTCCTAAACATGATAATAAAGATAAAATTACAAATATATATGTACATGAAAAATCATGACTTTAATGAAATTATGAATGTTTTAGAGGTGAAATACACTCTAAACCTATGGACACTAGGTATGTGGAAGGGGAAAAGGGGGACAAAAAAATTGTGATATTAATGTATTTATGACTAATAGTCCAAGAAGACATCATGTAACATAATAAATTATTATGACATGATGGAACATGCATCAAGCAGCACAATACACAAAAAGTATCGTAAAGGATCTATATAAATCTATAACAACCTATAACAAGATGATTAGGAACACTGGCTGGTGACAATCTGAAAAAAAAAAAAGTACTGTATACCTAATATTTTTTTTTACAATTTTTTTTTTTTTTTAAACACACTGTGACCAGAGCAATATAATGTTACCATAGTAACATTGTACTACTCTGGGGAGGTGATCAGTGCATTATGTTGCCATAAGCAATCAATTTATTGAATGAAACTGAATCATTCAGTCTGTTTTGTTGTGATCAGTCAGAGCTAATCACATGGTACAGATGGGCTAAGATTGGCCCTGTCTGTATCGTGATCAAATTGACCAATCACAGCTAGCAACACAATTGAACACAAAGAATGGCATGCAGGAAGACATCCATTGTGTACGACTGTTATGTGACCTGCTGCGATTGGTCACAGTAGTCCCATGAACACAGCCGGTGACAGATTGCACCGCTGCGAAACCCCACAGCCGTGCTATCGGCGCTTTCTGATGTCCAGTCAGTATAACAAAGCCACCACCCAGCCATCAATCTGCTATTGGCAAGACAGGAACTGATTAAATTGAGGAAGACTGGATTGGCTTTTCGGTTTCAATCTGTAATACTTTGAAATGCACTGAAAGGATTTGTGTGCTATATGCTGGTTGTATCGTCACCCATACATTTATGGATTACTAAAGACAAAATCGCTATTAAATTCTGGGCATATTTAAAAGACACTGCTGAATGTAGCTCTATATTCATTAACCACTTCCTTACCGAGTCATGTAAAATGACGTCGGCAAAGTGGTTGTCTAGATCCGGGCCGCCGTCATATGACGTCGGCCCGTTCTAGCTGCTACAGCGCGCCCCCGGCGGCGCGCAGCGGCGCGATCAGGGATGAGGCTCGTCCCTCGGACATAGCCCATCACTGATCAAGGTAAACAGCCAATAGAAATTGGCTGTTTACCACGTGATCGGCTGTGTCAATCACAGCCGATCACATGAGCGGCTCCAGCATGAGCCGCTGGTTCTCTCTGCAATGCGCGCCCCCGGGGGCGCGCAGAGCAGCGATCGGGGACGAGGCTCGTCCCTCGGACAGAGTCGATCCCCGATCTAGGTAAAGAGCCAATGAAATTGGCTCTTTACCACGTGACCGGCTGTGTCCAATCACAGCCGGTCACAAATGTCAACAGAGAACACGGTAACTAGCTGTCACCGTGTTCTCCTCCTCACACACTGATCCTGTGTGAGGAGGAGAGTGTGGTAACAGCTAGTTACCAACTACAGTGCACCCCAACCACACTGATTGCCCCCCCCCCCCCAATAAAGAGCACCTGTCACTAGCCCATCAAAGTACCCGAGTACCTGTCATCAGGTACTCAGATGACAGGTACTCGGGTACTCTGATGGGCTGGTGACAGGTATTCGGGTACTCTGATGACAGGTACTCGGGTACTCTGATGACGGATACTCTGATGACAGGTACTCGGGTACTCTGATGACGGATACTCTGATGACAGGTACTCGGGTACTCTGACGGGTACTCTGATGACAGGTACTCGGGTACTCTGATGACGGGTACTCGGGTACTCTGATGACGGGTACTCGGGTACTCTGATGACAGGTACTCGGGTACTCTGATGACAGGTACTCGGGTACTCTGATGATAGGTACTCGGGTACTCTGATGATAGGTACTCGGGTACTCTGATGACGGGTACTCGGGTACTCTGATGACGGGTACTCGGGTACTCTGATGACGGGTACTCGGGTACTCTGATGACAGGTACTCGGGTACTCTGATGACAGGTACTCGGGTACTCTGATGACAGGTACTCGGGTACTCTGATGACAGGTACTCGGGTACTCTGATGACAGGTACTCGGGTACTTTGAGTACCTGTCAACGGAGTACCCGTCATCAGAGTACCTGAGTACCTGTCACCTACCCATCAGAGTACCCGAGTACCTTCCACCTGCTCATCAGAGTACCTGACGCCTGAAGTACCCAAGTACTTGCCGCCTGCTCATCAGTACCCATCACTACTCATCAGTACCTATCACGTATCAGTACTGATCATCAGTACCCATCAGTACAGTATCAGCTATCACCTATCAGTCAGTGAGTACTACTCATCAGTACCTATCACCTGCCTGTCACCTGCCCATCAGAGTACCCGAGTACCTGTCACCTGCCTATTGGAGTACCCGAGTACCTGCCACCTGCTCATCAGTACCAGAGTACCTGTCACCTGCCCAACAAAGTACCCGAGTACCTGTCACCCTTCATACAGCCACCATGTCCAAGTCCAAAAAGGTTTATATACGTCGTCCGTTTAAACCTAAATACCGGTGTTATGGTAGCAGATAGCTGCCATAACCCTGGTATTTTTTTAAACGGTGGACGGTTGGCTTTCCGATAAGGGTGGTCCCAGCGGCGGATTCGCCGTGGGATCACCCTTCCGGGATGGCGGAAGAGGCGCCCCCCCCCCCTCCCGACGCGTTCCGGTCCTTTTCCCCGCTTACCGGACCCGCCGGCAGCGGGGAAAACGATCCGGTCCCGAATCCTCACAGACAGGATGTCGAGTGAGGGCAAGCTTGCCCTCACTTGACTCTATGGTCTTGGAGGACCGGAGCTACGGAAAATGTTGTTGCCTAGCAACCGGTTTAAAGGTCCTTTTTTTTTTTTTTTTCATTTTATATTATAATTATTATTTTTTTTTTTTTTCTATCTTTTAGTGTACTTGTGAGATCTGAGGACTTTTTGACCCCAGATCTCACAAAAAAGAGGTCCTGTCGTGCCTATTTCTATTACGAGGAATATTTACATTTCTTTTAATAGAAATAAAAATGATCAATTTTTTTTTTTTTTTTTAAACGGTGTAAAAATAAAAAATAATAAATAAAATAAATAGTAAAAAAAAAAAATAAATAAATAAAATTAAAGCGCCCTGTCCCCGTTAGCTCGCGCGCAGAAGCGAATGCATACAGAAACCCCGCCCACATATGTAAACGGTGTTCAAACCACACATGTGAGGTATCGCCGCGATCGTTAGAGCAAGGGGAATAATTTGAGCCCTAGACCTCCTCTGTAACTCAAAGATGGCAACCTGTAGAAATTTTTAAATTGTCGCCTATGGGGATTTTTAAGTACCAAAGTTTGTCACCATTCCGTGAGCGTGCGCAATTTTGAAACATGACATGTTGGGTATGTATTTACTCGGCGTAACATTATCTTTCACATTATGGAAAAAAATTGGGCTAACTTTACTGGTTTCTTATTTTTTAATTAAAAAAAGTGAATTTTTTCCAAAAAAACTGAGTTTGGAAGACCGCTACGCAAATACGGTGTGATAAAAAATAGTGCAATAATCTCCATTTTATTCTCTAGGGTCTCTGCTAAAAAAAAATATATAATGTTTGGGGGTTCTAAGCAGTTTTCTAGCAAAACAACTGATTTTAGCTTGTAAACACCAAATGTCAAAAATAGGCCTAGGCAAGTGGCTAGGATGCATGATGATGCTCCTTGGATGTTAGGCCCCTCTATATGGCTAGGCTGTGAAAAAGTCTCACACATGTGGTATTGCCATACTCAGGAGGAGTGGCAGAATGTATTTTGGGGTGTCATTTTTGCTATGTACATGCTATGTGTTAGGAATATCCTATAAATTGACAACTTTGTGTAAAAAAAAAAAGTTTTCATTTTTTTCCCACATTTTCCAAAAACCTGTGGAAAAAAATGATATGTTCAAACGACCCATAATGCCTCATAGAATATACGTTGGAGTGTTTTCTTTCCAAAATGGGGTCATTTTGTGGACTTTTCCATTGTATTGGTGCTCTAGGGCCTTGAAAAGTGTGATAGGTAGTAAGAAGGTTTTATGTGTATTTATGCTCCTAGAACGCCTGAATGTGCTTCTTGGACGTGGAGTCTCTTTTTGTGGCCAGGCTGTGTAAAAGTCTCACACATGTGGTATCGCCATACTCGGAAGGAGTAGCAGAATGTATTTTTGGGTGTAATTTTTGCTGCGTACATGCTATGTGTTAGAAATAGCTTATAAATTGACAACTTTGTGGGAAAAAAAAGAAAAAAAAAATGTTTTCTTCATTTTCCCAAGAATTGTGGGAAAAAATTACAACTTCAAAAAACTCACCATGCCTCTTACTAAATACCTTGGACTGTCTACTTTACAAAAAGGGGTCATTTGGTCGGTATTTGTACTGTCCTGACATTTCAGGGCCTCAAGAAAGGAGATAGGCAGTCAGTACATCTGGTGTGATCAATTTTCAGTAATTGGTACCATAGCTTCTAGACTCAATAACTTTCACACAGACTAAATAATATACACTAATTTGGGTTAATTTTACCAGAGACATGTAGCAGTATACATTTTGGCCCAAATGTATGAAGAAAAATTTATTTTTTGCAAAATTTCATAATTGAAACTAAAAAAAAGTGTTTTTTTTTCAAAATTTTTGCTCTTTTTTTGCATATATCACGAAAAAAAAAAACCCCAGTTGTGATCAAATACCACCAAAAGAAAGCTCTATTTGTGTGAAAAAAATGATAAAAATTTTGTTTGGTTATAGTGTAGCATGACTGAGCAATTGTCATTCAAAGTGTGAGAGTGCTGAAAGCTGAAAATTGGTCTGGGCAGGAAGGGTGTCTAACTGCTCTGTATGGAAGCGGTTAAAGTGACACTAAACTCTCTCTCTACACACACTCTACACACAAGTATACACTCTATATACAGTGGGTAAAATAAGTATTGAACATGTCACCATTTTTCTAGGTAAATATATTTAGGAAGGTGCCATTGACATGAAATTTTCACCACATGGTCGGTAACAACCCATGTGACCCACACAGGAGTCCCTTATAGTGCAGTTGCACATCTCTCCCATGTAAGGAGTAAGTATCGCCAATGGTTTAGAGGGGTTGGATTTATCCTTCATTTTATGGATAGTGTAGGAAACACTGACAATGGGGTACTTTGACGTAGTGGTGGGCTTGAGCACGATATGGCCATATTGTGGGACTAAATCCCCATTTTTACCCATTTTGATTGTCTTGTTATTTTTGATAGTCATTTCTTTTGCATGTGTGCGCTATCCTTTGTAGTTATACATGTGACAAACACATACAAACCAAAACAAATTACAATTTCAGAAATTAGGTTATGTATAATAAAATGGAATGATACAGGGAAAATATATTGAACACGCTAACTAAAATGATTTAATACTTCATACAAAATCCTTTGTTGGTAATGAAAGCTTTAAGATGCCTCCTGTATGAAAAAAATTGTCGCATGCATTGCTCAGGTGTGATTGTGTCCCATTCTTCTGATCTTAAATTATTTTCTTTTGGATTTAATTCAGGCGATTGTCTGGGCAATTCTAGCAGCTTTAGTTTGTTTCTTTGAAACTAACTGAGAGTTTCCTTAGCTTTGTGTTTGGAATCATTGTCTCTTTTCCACCAGAGGTGTTCTTAATAATCTTCTATGAAAGGTAGCAGGACTAAAAAATTTTGGATGCCTAGTCAGTCAACCAGCATTTTAGGTAATGGACTCTCTGAAGTACCACAGCGGCCGACATAATTTACACTACAAAGCTCCCTGCATCCTGGTACATGTCACAGTTGAATTTGACCAACAGAATTATGTGCTCTGATAAATCTATAAGACATTAAAAAACGTGTTCCTGGTGCAGAATTCTAATCGGTTACTGCTTAAATATAAACTGGTCACAGCTTGGGAGACTCGAGCAGAGTAAAACACTTGTCTGAGCAAATACTGTAACCAGGTACATAAAAAAAAAAGTCTGGAGAAGGAAAGATTCACTTTATTTTCTCCATACAATACTTGAAAGAAGCAAAGTCAGTGACAGAAATACAGTCACCTTGCTGAGGCAAGACACAAAAAAAGATGTACTATAAAATTGTAGACCAAATTCTTAACCAATTTTTCAAGAAAAGTATAAAGGGTGGAAAACCACTTAGGAATCGATTTTTTTACCATTCGCTATGTAAGTGCAACATTTTAGATTTGAATAAAAGTGTTTTAACGGTCTTACACTATTTGGAGCTCTTTATATTTCTGGGTATATCTATGATGTTACTATTTGGTTATCGGTGTGTGGAGATTTATGTTCAATATTTATTTATTATAATTTTTCAGAATAACAATACAAGACAACATACCAACATCGTGAATAAGAAGATATATATACACTCAAAAGGACCATAATCAAAGAAAATCCTAATTACCCAATTAGGGCATTAATATCATAAAGGCTTCTCCTCTATACCCGTAATCCATTTTTAAAAATCACAACAAACAACAACGAAAAAAGAAGGAAAAAAAGGGGGGGGGGGAAGAAAAAAAAAAATAGGAAAAAAAGGGGGGAGGGAGGGAGAGAAAAAAAAACCCAAGCTTCCTCCTTCCTTCCAGCTTCAGTCCAACCATAACAAAAACCAGGCCGAAACCTTTGGTTATACTATTCATAATACAATTCCTTACTACTAAATCGGTCTCCACTGTACATCTAAAATAATTCAACCATACGTTCCATCTACGAAAACTTTATCGACCCTATAGTAGCCAAGATCTTTTCCATCTCACACTGCCGATTAAGTAACACGACAGTGTCAGAAGGAGATGGAACCTCCTGGGATTTCCATAGTCTTGTGATTGAGAGCTTTGCCGCCAACAAAAAATGTAATGTCACTACTCGATACCTAAGCGGGATCTCATGAATATTCAAATATAGAATAGCTAATTCAGGATTCGTGATCATACCGTATCCAACAATCTCTGAAATCATAGAAAATATCTTATTTTAATATGATCTAATGGATTTACATGACCACATTATATGAAACAACGTGCCCTGTTCACCACAGTTCCTCCAACAAAGATCTGTTCGTGAAGGGTAATATTTAGTTAGTTTAATTGTAGTTAAGTACCAGAAATTCAAAATTTTTTGATAATTCCCAATGATTAATACATTCTGAAGAAACATACGTAGCGACATAAGCTTTCAACCAACTAGTTTTCCGGAAAAGATTTACCCAGTAATTTTTCCCATTTAATAACAGTGGATACATTAGAATACACATTATGGTCATTCAATATATCATAAAAAAATAGAGATACCTTTCATGGCTACTCCGCTTCCCTGAAAGAGTTTATACATCGAAATTGGAACGTTAAAATATAAAGGTTAAGAACTTTTACGTAAAAATGAACGCATTTGAAAATAGGTTAAATAGGCAGAGACTGGTATTTTATAATGTTGTACAAAATACTCAAAGGGGCAAATCTCTGTCTCAATATATAAATCCTTCAAGCATTTTAATACCCCTCTTTAACCATACCTTTATATCAATACCGCAAATAAAACCAGGAAGAACTGAAAGAGGGATGGGGATTTTCCAAGTCGCCCCCGCCTCAGAACATGTGGAAGACAACTCTACCCAAATAGAGTAAGCAGCTTGTATTGTGGGAGATCGAACAGAAGGTGGAACAGTTCCAATTTTTACAGCTATCATTGATGTCCTATCCCCCTGCATACACCCCTCTGTTTCGAGTTCCAACCATAATTTATGTTGCACAGGGCACCAGTACTTCAATTGGTCCAATACACGTTTTATAATAAGCTGCGACATTGGGAACCCCCATCTCTCCATGTCTCCTGTGCTTCATCATAATGACAGATCATCTGGGAGGTTTCCCTTTCCATATAAATTGATTAAAGTGTTTTTGGACAGTAGTACAGTATTGAGCCGGTAAAGGAATTGCCAATGTACGAAATAAAGAGAATCTTGGGGAGTATAATCATTTTTAAAGTCGCTACTCTACCAGCTATAGTCAACTCTTGCACCTTTAATCCAGCCAGCTGCTGCGGCAAAGTATCCAAGAAGGATTTGTAATTATAATCACAAAGTTGGGAAACACACAAAGTAAGAAAAATTCCCAGAAATGGAATATACGAAGACCACATATAAGAAAACGTCTTAATTACGTGTGCCTGCATTGACATAGAAACGTTAAAACTTAATATTTGTGATTTTCTAGTGCTCAGTTTAAAAGAAGATAGTTCACTAAATTAATTTAATATTTTTTCAACCTCTGTTAATGATGTCAACGGATTTGTAAGGATAAGCATAACATCATCAGCTAAGAGACTAATCTTATGTTCAACTTCAGCTATCTTCACGCCAGCAATCTTCTCATTGCTCCTAACATTTTGAGCATATGGTTCCATGAGCAGCGCAAAGATAGCTGGGGACAGGGGACATCCCTGCCTTGTCCCATTAGTTATCTTAACTGAACTAGACAAAATCCCCAATGCGAGTATACAGGCAGATGGATTAGTGTAAAGGGCCATTATAGCTTTCTGGAGCCAGCCTCCAATCCTGAATTTATCAAGCACTGCCCTTAAATATCCCCAGTGGACCCTGCCGAATGCCTTCTCCACATCCAATGATAGGATCATAGAGATTACTTTCAATATAATGTTACCCCAGAGGTAAACAAGTTTACCTTATGGACTGCTTATAAAGCATATATGAGAGGTATATTGATCAAAATGGCTTTTTCTAATGAATTCTTTAAAAGCCTCTGTATGGAGGTGGCTCCTTATTTACAGTCAATTTTTAAATTGCCATCTTCCTCTGGGGTTTTTCCATCTGAAATGGTGTGTGGAGATTTAAGAGGACCCAAAATCTCATAAAGGCCCCAGCTGAGTATTAAGCCACAAGCGTTATTGACCTTCAGAAATGGGGTCAACGTGAGCTGGTAAGAGACCATTTTAGCCTTTGCGAGTGGTGGTGGCAGTGTTATCTGAGCCTACATATGTTGACGGAGAGTGGTGTTCATCACATCAAGGATCCCTTATTACTTCACATATGGACCTTTGTTTTTGATTTTTATGGACATTCACTATTAGCACAACTTATTCTTATTTTATAAATAATTTAGGAAAAAGTTTGCAGTGTGTTTTGGTCAGCTGGATCCCAGAATAGCCTCTAAACACTGGGAGAAGGTCTTGGGAGCATTCACCTTAAGAATCTCAATAGCTACTTAAAGTATAACCCTTCTAAAAACTGCCAGCCCCTCTTCTATGTAGCCATAACACACAGTGTAAATATTTGTGGAAAACTATGCATCTAAATACCCTTTTCAGAGATCTTCCGACCGATCTTCAGTCACGTGACTGCCAGCTGCTCTCCTACTCCGATGTACAGGCAACAGCGGGAGTCAGCCAGGGAGGTCACGTGACTGCTGTGCTGCCTGCTAAACCCCTCCCACTGTAGCCCTTAGATAGGGAGGAGGTGCGGCCACAAGTCACGTGACCAGCCTGAAGAGCCCTGAAAAGCGGTATTTAGAAGCTTCGTTTCCCATAAATATGTACAGTGTGTGTTATGGCTATATAAAAGAGGGGCTGGCAGCGAACGTTTTTTAATATTTACTTTATTACTAAATAGTGGCAGGAAGTAGGGGGGTTGTGGAGACGGCTCACAGACACAGGAGCTGACAGGAAAGGAGGGGAGGGGGGAAGAGGACAGAGGAAAGCAGCGGATGACGGAGACACATAAACTGACCATGGTGTCAGGACTCAGCAGCCATGATAAACCGTGGTCAGTTTACAGGGGGGGGGGCAGAAACAGGCAGGATAGCCATGTATTTCAGGTGTTACAAAGGGCCAAATTACACAGCACTGTGCTGTATAACATGCTTTAAAATATATTTATTTTTTTAGGATTACAAACACTTAAAAGTAGGCAGTCCAAGGCTTCTCTTTATTCAGAGGAAGAGTTCTCGGAGTTGCACCCTATTTGTATGCTAAGTCAATGCTCCTGATGAGGTGGGTAGAACTGCATTGCTCTGAATCAAAGCCAAGAATGTGAGAAAGAATATAGAAGGGGAAGAGAGGGGGGGGGGCATGCAAGACAAGCAACAAATACTGGGTAGAGTTTATAGCATATTAGAATCATATAAAAGGGGAGTAGGGGTATTCTCATTATCCTAGAAAATCTTCATAGTGTCAAGAGGGATGGTGACATAATACTCCATTTTATCCCTTACCCATTTTTTGTGACTGGTGTGAATGAGACAACCAGGTATACAAAAGGGATTTACCAGGAGATTTATGGGACAATTCTTCAATTACAATACTGGAACTCATACAAAAGGACAGCCTAACGGCATGTACAAGGATATTCAAGAAAGTTAAAATCACCATATAAACTTAAATAAATAAAATTAAATGGGCTCACATGTATGAGATCCCTTTGCAGCTGACAGAGAAAGAGTAGCTAGCTAAAAAAAATAAATCATTTATAGAGCAACCTGCTTTTGTAAGAAATGTTCACTGGCCAATCTCACTTAAAATGCACATTAGACTTATAAAATGCTTCACAAAATGTTAACCCTACAAAATGGCTATACTTAAATATATCAATTAATTATTAGTTTAAAAAAAAAAAAAGGAGGATAGCATTTCAGGTTTTCCCTGTACATCCATGGGCAAGCATGTCACTGAAGTGTTTTAATTGCATTTTTCCATTTGCAGAGTGGCCTGCTTTGCCCTAACAATCAGGTGAAACTTTGCATTAATATGCTTGGATCCGATGTGTTAATTTGATGTAACTTTTTCGCCTTGACAATGTGTCATTAATTTGTTTGTGGGCAGGTCTAGCTCCGAAGCAGTGACAGACTCAAATGCTGGGTTTCTTTATCCAGATTTTTTTTTTTTCGGCACGCCCCAGCCTGCTGCTTTCCTATGGACTGCTGTTAATTTGTAATGAAGTGGCATTCAGGAGGGCGCCTAGATTTTTAATTCTGACTGTGTCAGATCCTTCAGGAAAATTACAAGTTTCTCTCGTTGCAATTACTGCCAAGCTCCACTGATGAAAGGTTTACGAAAACTGCGCCTTTGTGAAGCAGGCTGGATGTAATCGGCTGAAACGGGTTTATCTCGACAGAAAAACAGAATGTGGGGTTTTTCTTCTTTATATAAAAGGCATCTCTTAACCCTTGGAAGCTTACAAACTCCCCCTCTGCCGTAAAATCTCAATTTTGCTGTCAACTTAATTAGCGAGTACTGTAGAATAAGAATGGTAAATAGCTCGACATTAGCATAACATGCCACAAATACTGTAATGTGGAAAATAGAAAGAGGCTATGAACAAAGGTACAGCTCAAAGGGCTCTGAACCCTACAGTCATAACTGCTAGAGTACTCCCTTTTTCCACAATGTGTTCAATCAAAAAATTATTGAAGTTCATTGATATTGAAGGAATAACAAATGTTAGTACCTATAGCTTTCTAGTGAGGAAATCTTTCAAGAATCAGTTTTTAAATGCAGGATAAGACCACGATAAACTGCAAAATGCATCTTTGCCTACATAACTCATTCCCAATGGTTGCTTTTACAAAATATTTCCAAGATACGTTTTAGTTATAAGTAGAAGTCACTGGGTTTAATAATTTACAAATTTGTTAAACTATGGGAATTTGGGAAACTCTCTACCCAATACTGGGTCTTCAACCATAGAAATGGCTTTATAATATAAGGTTTGCCATTAGGTACCCTAAAGTGATCAATATAAAACTAGCAAAAAGCTGTAAAACCAACTAAAACTATGGCAGGAGAATATGTTTTTTTTTATGTAGGAACACAATAGGGTTGATTTACTTAAGGCAAATAGTCTGCGCACTTAGCAAATGCAGCGGTTTTAAAGTCTTAGTAAATGAAGAGAAGCTCTGCTGACTTTCATCATCCAATCATATAGAAGTAAAAAATCGGATTTTTGTCCGTCAAAGAAACAAAAGCTAAATTGGAATTTTTGCCTTACCGTAAAATTCATTTCTCTGATGTTCACTGACAGACACAGCTCTTGGTCTTCTTAACTATTGGGTTATCCTGCCCCCTATTGACACACAGAAGTAGGACACTAGGCAAAATAAATGATGGACTACGCCTATGTGCAGTCCCAGGGGGTCCACTCTCCCTCTCTGCTATAGGTAGTCAGTTTTGTTACAAGCAGTGTCAGAAGAACTACAACTCCATAGAGGGGTGGGTGCTGTGTCCGTCAATGAACATTAGAAAAATTGATTTTACGGTAAGTCAAAAGTCTCAATTTCGCTTTCTTTCATTAACGGACACAGCTCCTTATCTTCTTGACCATTGGGACGTCCCAAAGCAGTGTCAAACATGAGGGGTGGGAACAACAAGAAAAAATTCCCATGGCTAAACCATAGCCAACCAGGTAACAGGAGCTCAACCATAAACATTGGTAGCTCATCTGAAAAAAATATAAAACACCCTCAAAGAGGACAAGTCCTCTAAACAGCAGCCTGCAAAACATTGCGGCTGAAGGAAGCATCTGCAGATGCCAACACATCCACCTTATAAAACTTTGTGAATGTGTGAACAGACAACCAGGTAGCCGCCTTGCAAACCTGCATCACTGACGCCTGATGACGGAAGGCCCAGGAGGCACTAAGCACCCAAGTAGAGTGTGTCTTGACAGGGAAAGGAGGAACCTGACCCTTAATGGAATAATCCTGGACCACAGTCTGTCTGAGCCATCTGGAAATGGTCGCAGCAGAAGCAGCCAGCCCTTTGCGTGGTCCATCCATGAGGACAAATAAATAGTGAGTCTGACTATCTAAAAGACTCCGTAGCTGCCAGGTACACCCTTATTCCCGAACCACATCCAGGGAATGCAAAGCAATTTCCTTAGGATGCTTAGGCCTGGGAAACAGGGAAGGCAACACAATGTCTTCATTCAAATGAAAATCAGTGACGACCTTCGGAAGGAACGACGGACATGGACGAGGAACCACTAGGTAAGGTGAACGACAAGACAGTACCGCCAGCTCCGTAACCCTGCACGCAGAAGTGAAAGCCACCAAAAAGGCCACCCTCTGAGATGACGTAAGCAGGGGACCTCCCAAATATTTTTAAAGGGAGGCTTCTAGAGAACCGACAACACCAAATTGAGGTCCCACCGTGGCAATGGAGACCACACTAGAGAACCCAAGTGTCTCAATCCCTGGATAAAGGTACGCACCAAGGAACGTGTGACCAACAGACGTTGAAAGAAAACCGCCAAGGCCAAGACCTGGCCCTTGATGGTACTCAAGGCCAGGCGCTGCTTAACCCCTCGGAGGAAAGCCAAGGTCTGAGTCACCGAAAAGAAGCGAGGGTGAACCCTGAGGGATTCACACCACGCAATGTACAACTTCCAAGTACGATAATAATCTTCATAGAAGCAGATTTTCTAGCTTTTAACAGCGTAGAAGTCACTGATTCAGACAATCCTCCATCCTTCAGCACCTGGCTTTCAACAGCCAAGCTGTCAAAGCCAGCGATTGTAAGGCAGGATAGAAGACTGGCCCTTGGGATAGCAGATCTACCCTGAGAGGAAGTCTCCAAGGAGCATCGGCGACCAGCCGTACCAGATCGGCGTACCAAGACTGGCAAGGCCAGTCTGGAGCCACTAGGATGACCGGAATACGGTCTGCCTCGATCCTGCGCAGGAGTCTCGGCAGAAGTTTGAGAAGAGGAAAGGCGTATATAAGACGATACCGACTCCAAGGAGCCACCAATGCGTCTCTGGCATCGGCTAGAGAATCCCGAGACTGTGCCACAAACCTCTGGACTTTTCTGTTGAGGCGAGAGACCAACAGATCTAACTCAGGAGTACCCCACCGGAGACACAACTCATGAAACACCTCCGAATGACGTGACCATTCCCCCTGGTCCACCGCCTGCCACAACTGAGGTAATCCACCTGCAAATTTTCCACCCCTGGAATGTGTACAGCAGAGAGGGTTGGAACGATTCATTCTGCCCACCATAGAATGCTGGCTACTTCCTGAGCAGCGAGAACACTTCTTGTGCACCCTTGGTGGTAGACATAGGCCACGGCCATGGCATTGTCTGATTGAATAGTCTGATTGAATACGTACTGGACACCCCTGGGGACAACTTGTCCAATGATCCAGACAAAATCTGATCGCTTGGAGCTCAAGTACACTGACCGGTAGCCTGGACTCTCCAGAATCCAGACCCCCTACGCACAATCTGTGCCGAGGGCAACTCCCCCCCCCCCCAAGACAGGCTGGCATCTGTGGCGACGACCGCCCAGTACAGGGGAAGAAATTATTTTCCCTGATGAAGTGCCGGAGAACAAAGCCACCAAACCAGGGACCCCCTCGTATTCCGGCTCAACAGGATCAGATTGTCTAGAGACTGATGATCCTTGTTCCATTTCACCAGAATCTCCTTTTTGCGGAGATCTCGTGGAACTGTGCAAACGGAACCGCCTTCTAAAGGTAGACACTATTGGCGCTTTTCCACTGCATGGTACGGCTCAGTATGACTCGCTTTGGCGCTTTTCCACTGCATGGTACCGCATGGTACACGTTTGAACGGTTCAGTACAGTTTGGCGCTTTTCCACTACATGGTACGGCTCACTTAAACAGTACCACCTCAGTTGGGGTTCCAAGCAGGCCGTACCTATACCATATTGCACAACCCTTTGCATGCAGCCTTGATTGTTTGTCACTACTAGCCACTGATTGGTCAGAGAATCGTTGTAATCCCACCAACTTACTATTTTAGTGGAAGAGCAAATCCCTCAGGGTCTTGAGACCCTGAGGGACGAAAAGGCCGTTTGTGAGCCGAAAAGAAGCGCCTCCATCTGCAACGGGACTCCTTACCCTTGGAAGCCTAAAGAAGAAGAGTACTCTTCCCCCTGTTAGGCCTTCAATGATGTCATCCAAGGAAGCCCAAGAGGCATCATAGACAAACTGTAGCCCTTGGACCAACTGATCCGCCAGCTCCGCAAAGGCAGGGGGGGGACTGTTTCCCCTCCAAGTCCCGGTGTAGAAGTTTTGCCCACTCTGTCACAGCTTGCGACACCATGGCAATAGTAAGTGCCGTACCAGCCACAGTGAACATGAGGCTGGTCAAAGCCTCTGACTTCCTATTAGCCAGATCTGTAAAGACCGGGGATTCTTCAACTGGGGATTAAAATGCCTTAATTCAAACTGGAAACCGTGGAGTCCACTACTGGAGGAACCGTCCATTTTTTTTTAAGGCGGGAACCCTCATAGGGGTACTGCATTGCAAAACGCTTAGGGACTGCAAAGGTGCGTTTCGGCCACCCCCACTGTTTTGTGACAATACTGTCAAAGAATGCGGAAAAGGGTAACACCTTCGCCGCTTTTCAGGACCTGTGGGGGCCAAAAGGTGACCCCGCACCTCCCATACTGCGTTAGTTGCATCATCCATCTTTACGATTTCTTACACTGATGCAATCAGTGCATCCACTAGCGCCTTTTCATGTGTGGCTAGAGGAGCAGAGGAATCATCCTCACTATCTGAACACGCGGGGTGTGTGGACGCAGACACCAAAGTGTAGCTCGCATCCGCGGCGCCCAAATCAGATTCTTCATCTGATGAGACAGAGGAAATAGGTGAAGGCGGGGGACGCTTTTTGCTAGTCCGTTTGCCCAGGACCAAATCTACCTTGGACACCAAGGGCTTCAGGACCGTCACCAGTGCAGTCAGTTGTTGGGACCAGGAGGGCCCAACAGCCTCTGAGGGGATTGCGTAGTGAAATCTACTCCAGGGACTCCATGAGTGGAGAGGGGAACCCAAACAAAATAGGTATAGAACACTGTAAGGGGACACCCCACCGTGCTGTGGCACCCCAAGGCCCAGAACAGAGCACTACCGCTGCAAAAGCAGAAAGAGGGAAAGAAAATCCAACAAAAGGACTCACCACCACCAGTCAGATACTCTTGAATCCTGAAGCGATCAGGAAGAGGAATGCCCAGGGATCAGCACTAGAGACAGAAGAGAGGCTCCCACTGCCGAATCACAGCCCACCTGGCTCCAAAAACATGGCCGCCGCTATTTTCAATGTGAAACCACGAAACCACAAGAAAATGGCCACTGAGGCTACACAAACATGGCCGCTGATCTGTAGCATGAAAAGCTACAAGAAAATAGCGGCCCCAGCACAGTCCCCAGTAGCAGAAAAAACAATCCCAACAAGAAGGGGGCCCCGGTAGGCGCCCACACCAGGTTCATCCCTCTCCCAAGGAACAATTGTTCGGTCGCCGGTGGCGCACACCCCCCCCCCCAACCTCATCGCCAGTGCACCAGTGCAACATTCCAGGCTGACCTAAAAAGGTATGTCCACCCGGGGGGGGGTGTGGGCAGATGGGGGGGTCTGACCTTCCCAGGACATCCCCTCCAAAACCATCCATGGGTAGAGGGGGGACAGCTACTTACCACACTAAGACAGGGTGGGCACCGCTCCAGACAGACCACCACTCCATTGTAATATGGGTGCTGTCAGCCAGAAGGAACGCTGTCACTCGTTTGTATGCACACTCGCGGGACATTTAACTTGCAGCCCACCTAGCACGAAGCTGGGGTTTGCACGTGCTCACTGGTTGGACAGGGGGGACCCTAAGGATCTATATTATCCAATTTGTCGCCCAGTCTGATACTTGATTGTAGATCATACAGGAATGAAATAGTGAAAGAGGAAAAAAATTCAATTTAAAAGAAAAAATTGCCAGGACCAGAGATCCCAGCAAGGAACTAGGTCCTTACTCCTAACTAGGCAGAAAAAAACTGAATATCTATAGCAGAGAATAGGAGTATACTCCCTGGGACTGCTCCATAGGCGTAGTTACGTTTTTGTCTGAAGATAAGGAGCTGAGTCCGTCAATGAATGAAAGAAATGCTGTTTTTTTATTTTCCTTGCATGCGATTGGATATTCTTTGTATAGTAAAGCTTTACATCATTTACTAAGCTCTGGACTAATTTGCCCTTTGTAAATCTACTTCAATGTGTGGGAACAGTTGGGAACCTTGATAATATAATATACATAGAGCACACATTTCCTATGTAGGCACATGAACACCCTTGGGAAAACACCATCAGCCAATAACTGAAAACTAATTGTACTAGAAGAACCAATAAAGGCGCAGATCTAATCTAGGTGAAGTTCAAAAAGTAACTTTGCTACGCAATGTGCCTATCTAACATGAAAACATAAATAAGCTCAATATGAAGCAACCATCTGTTCTTTAAAAAAAAAAAAAAAAAAATGTACACATGGGTTACAAGCTTCCCATATGTGAAAGTACGCAAAAGTAATTTGCTATGTGTTCCCACTACTTCTACTCACCTCTGCTTAAAGCGGAGTTCCGGCCAATTTTTTTTTTTTCAACTAGAAATACCCCTAGAATAGTCATTGTTTGTGCATTTAAACAATGATATTCTCTAACCTGTCCCCTGTTCCCCTATACCTGCAGGATGAATTACTTACCTTGTGAAGTTCTTGTCCAGCGCTGCCATCTGCGGTGGGGCAGCTGAAGCCGCAGTGTCCCTCTTCCTAGAGTCGCGAGTCCCAGAATGCTCCAACTCGTCACTTCCGGGGCAGGCGCGTCATCCCACAGCTGGTTCTGCGCATGCCCAGAAGCTGTTCTAAATCATTCAGCAGGGAATGACACGCCAGCATCGGAAGTGACGAGGGACACCGGAGTCAATGCAAAGGAGGAAATTACGTTGGCGGCCGCATAAGGAGGAAGTTGGAAGAAATTAAGTTATTTTTAATGAAAAATAAGGTAAGGGAACCAGAAAAAAATATATCCAATTTGTTTTTAGAATGTGTTAATGCTATGTATGGTGTTCAGTTGAAAATTAGGGTGGAATTCCGCTTTAGGCTATTTAAAAGGAGCTTTTCTTATACAGCTGCCTATACGTTGTACGGCCAGTAAAACATACTGTATTTGGGGGGGTGCGCATTTACAGAAAACATTTTATGGTGGCAAGTGCTATGCTGCATTTTAGTTGATATATCAATGCAGGGAAGGTATGTTAAAATGTTACGTGCTTGTATTTGGAGGAAAAAATGTCATTATTCCAGAACAATATCCTACTTTTCTCTATTAAAATGGAACAAGGGTAAAAGATTCGGCCCTAGATACGTGAACCTTGCCCAGGGTCAATTTTGTTTAAAATCTACAAATCACTTTTGTGACCTCAAGCGGAAATTAATTCCAATAAAAGCATTAAGAGCACCTAGTGTTTTACTATGCAGTTCTTTTAAGCAGATGACAAGTTCTCCGAAATGGTCCTGTTCTCCTCTGAAGCTGGAGTCTCAATCCGGTCATGCTCCAGTTTTTTTTTTTTTCTCCAGCTGAACCATCTTCTTATATTCATTGCCAATTTTTAAATGTGCAATAAAGAATTATTAGCTGCATTAATGTAATATCCAGGTAACACCTTACATATATTTTATTGTTTTTTTTTTTTTTTGGTCAAGGGGTGTGGGGGGGCGGAGGGTGACGGAAAATGATTCTTAATTTTCCAATTGTCCTGCTCTATTAAAGCTCATTATAATTCCTCTTGTTATAAGAGCTTTTTAAAACCATTACCTGCAGGGAAGTTAAAGACAGAACTATTAAAAGGTTACTTTAATGTGAATAATAGCCTCCCCGATATACTCCAGTTAATTACTATTGGAAACTGGTTCTATTTTAATTTAGGGCTGAGCGTTTAATGAAGGATATGCTAGGCTAGCAATAATGACAACAAAAAAATTATTCATGGTCAACAGACCCATTACGGCTGTCTCGTTTAAAGAGATAATATCCTTTCCTGGTTCCGCATAACTGCGTTCCACAATCAAAAATGACATTTTTTTTGCCATTTCTCCTCGTGTCTGTCAAATTAGAAAGGAGAGAACTGATTGATATCGCAGCCTTTCAGATTGTACAAATTGATTTCCGATGCCATAGTGAAGGCTGTTCTGAAATTAAGAAAACCGGTAAAAGGGACAGGACATGCTATAAAGCTGTTACGGGTGCAACATGGGCACCGGATTCTCCTTCTTTGCGCAGTCAAACCTCATTAATGAGCGGTGCATATGCAGTAAGTGTTTTAATGATCTCTCCTGTCTTAGTGTAATTCACATTATAAAACTCCACTGTGGCGTGTGCCCATTATTTCAATTTATACTTTGGAATACTTAACCCCCAATTGCATTTCAAAAGACCCGAGTGATAATAATATACTTGTACATCTGCATTAATGGCATCTGCAATTTATATGGTCTTTTTAATGTATTTCATAGATCTGGAGCCCAAATGCCAGGTCGGCGCATGTCTATGGCAATTAAGAGGTTAATAAAGAAGAATTTCTGGAGGGTAATTGTGCAGAACGTTAACGGCCGCTGGTAGAATACATAATAATGAAGATTAGGAGTATTTGGGTCAGAAGTTGCAGATTTTCTACAGTTTTTACAGCTCAAATCAATCTGCATTTTCACCTTTCTAGTGGTGCCATGCTTCGCTACATCACTTTGAATTTTGTATTTTATGGTTTTTGAAAGCACTACAGGAAAAATGACCAATTAAAGTTGAATACTGCAACTCATAAATAAAACAGGTCAGCGTTTTTATCGAAGATGTACAGGTAACTCTTTCAAAACCTTGATGGAATGTGGCACATTTAGAAAAATCCACCTCTAAGAATTATTTTGACAATGACAAACAATTCAGTGCAGATTTGTTAAACCTTGGAAAAAGTTGGACCCCCAAAATGCAAAGGCCATGCCATACTGGCAATTCTGATTCTGGTGACACCACACTAGTGCCACAATCCCTGGGGTACAACGGATCCCTTCCTTAAAATACATCACTTCGCTGCTTGATAAAATGTTTGAGAACCATGCTCACTAGCAAGGGGGTCGCCTTGCAGGTTTGCGAAGGATAAGGTAAAGAGCTCTTTAGGTGATGCTGTTGCTGGCGAGTTGTTGACATACAATCCCATATACACAATCCTATACCCGTAGTTGATCCAGAGGAAGGCGAAAAAAACCCCATGTGTGTAAAAGTTTTCCTGACAAGGTTTCAAGAATTGGAGAGAGAGTGCCAGTGGGGGATTCCAGAAGAGGAGGTAAGAGACTACTCTGTGCAATACCATTGCACAGAGCAGGTAAGTATACCATCTTTTTTTTAGGAAAAAAATTAGCCTTTATGACTATTTTAATGCAACACTTACCTTGTAAGAGGCTTCTTGCTACAGAAGTTGCAATAGTCCAGGAACTTTCCTCCACCTTGGTGGGATTGTCCCATACGTAAACACTTTTGGATCCAAATTTATCAGCTCATCAGCAAAACTCCTAGAACACTCAAGCAATGCCCAATAGAGACACTCTCATATAAGAAAGCAAAAGGCTGCTCTAAACTAGTAACTCGCCTAATCAAACATCTTTGCAGACACTAAGCAAATAGATTTTACATGCTTAAAACAACCAAACATACCATTCCGTGAATTTATTTCTCAAATGCACTGCAAACATTTCATAGCTGTACAATAATTCCACACATTTGGGATCCCTGGGTTAAATGCTGTCCAACCCCAAATTTTGATCTTTAAGTGGTTCTAAAGCAGGCATGTCCAACCTGCAGTCCAAGGGCCAAATGCGGCCCAGAGCCGCAGGCAATGCGGCCCACTGCCCCCTGACAATTTTTTTGCTCGGGAGGAAGGAAGTCGGGTCGGGGGCACGGCCACAGCAGCTTCCAACTGTAAGCAGAGGCTGCCTCGGAGGGGAGGGGGGGGGGCATGTGCAGTGTTTCTGACCCCTACCACCATGACCACTTCAAATCACTGAAGTGGTCATGGTGGTTAGAGTGTTCCTTTATTATCTCTCGGAAGAAGTAAACCTCTGTATACTGATTCCATTTCATTTGATCATCCTCTAGTTGTGTTAAATTAGTGCGCGGGGGGCGCGGCGGCATTTTATTACTTATATACCTTAACTATAGTATATATTTTATATGTGGCCCAAGAAAATTCCTCTTCACTCATTGTGGCCCAGAGAAGCCAAAAGGTTGGACACCCATGTTCTAAAGCCTCAAGATTTTTCACCTTAATGCAGACTATGCATTAAGGTGAAAAACCTTCTGTGTTCCCCCGAGACCCCTCTTTTTCTTACCCGAGCCTGATCCAAACCAGCGTAGCGGCTCCAGCTGCTGTCTTTCTTCTCATTGGACAGATCGATAGCAGCAGGAGCCATTGGCTCCCACTGCTCTCATTTAAATCCTGTGACACAGGAGTGGGGGGCGGGGCCGAGTCCCACTGTCTGTGTCAATGAACGCAGCAGCGGGACTCGGGAGCGAGCCCCCAGGGAAAGCAGCTTTCTGTGGGGTCACAGATGATAAAGAGGAGGGGCCAGGAGCGTTGGGCGGGGGGACCCCAGAAGAAGAGGATTGGGCTGCTGCTCTGTGCAAAATTATTGCACAGAGAAGGTAAGTATAGGCAAATGTGATATATTTTTTTTTTTTTTTAAATAATTAAAGGCTTACAAAAACTTTAAGCTGACATTAGAAGGTTTGAATCTCGGCTGTTTCATCCGAGAATGGCCGAAATTCCTACCGCGTATGGGCTGATGGACCCAAGTTGATCAATAAATTTGGGTACAACCAGTCTGTCCGATATTTCATATGATTATTGCCACATCCCCTGCTGGGAGAACACAATAGCTCAGCACTGGCAAGTAAGAAAATTGCTTCACCTATGCCCAACTTTACCCTTCCAACCCCTCCATCCCCCCTTCATCATGTTCCTTTTATTCTTGTGGCCTATCATTTGTTTTGCCTATCATTGCTTTGTTTATCCCTCCTGTATACTAACACAACGCCATTCTGAGAAACCACTATAAGCACACTTAATGTTCCTTAATACTATTTGCATTTTCATGATCCAGCTGAAAACTTCAATTCTCCCTTACTTTTCTGCACATACCCAAATCACAAAGTTTACCTATTTCTTTCTTTTTTATTCTAACCACTCTCGCATACTCCAAATGACAGGTCTATTCCAGTAAAGTCTTATGCATATCCATCTCTTACCAAGTCTATCTAAAACTAATCTCAGATTTATATCATGGTTCTGCCACAACAATATACTAAGGCCCCATGCACACGGGGCGTTAGAAAAAACGTACGTCAAAGTTAGTTCTGACGCCGGAAAAAGCAGCTGTAAAAACGTGCTTTCAGTAGCTTTTTCCATTGGCGTTATTGCACGTTTTGCCACGTTGCTTTTAGCAGCGTTTTTTTTTCTTCCATTCAAAATCAATGGTTCCCTATGGGAGCCTATTGATTTGAATGGAGGTCACACCGCAACACCGCAAGTCGGATCCGACTTGCGCTGTGAGAATCTTGAGGGGGAACTCCACGCCAAAATGGGAAAAAGACGGCGTGGGGGTCCCCCCCAGGGTTCCAAACCAGGCCCTTCGGGTCTGTTATGGAATTTGAGGGTAGCCCCATGCCGAAAAAACGGCGTGGGGTCCCCCCCCCAAATCCATACCAGACCCTTATCCGAGCATGCAGCCCGGCAGGCCAGGAAAGGGGAGGGGACGAGCGAGCGGCCCCACCCCCCCTGGACCACACCAGGCCACATGCCCTCAACATGGGGGGGTGTTGGTGCTTTGGGGCAGGGGGAGCTCTGCACCCCCCACCTCAAAGCACCTTGCCCCCATGTTGATGAGGACAAGGGCCTCATCCCCACAACCCTGGCCGGTGGTTGTGGGGGTCTGCGGGCAGGGGGCTCATCGGAATCTGGAAGCCCCCTTTAACAAGGGGGCCCCCCAGATCCCGGACCCCCTCCCTATGTGAATGGGTATGGGGTACACTGTACCCCTACCCATTCACCCCATAAAAGGCAGTGTATGGAAATAACGACAAGAGACGTTTTGGAAAGTTTATTAAAAATCTTCATCCGACTCTTCTTGTCTTCTCCTCTCCGGGGTCTTCTCCGGGGTCTTCTGCTCTTTTGCTGTCCGCCCTTCTTGTCTTCTCCTCTCCGGGGTCTTCTGCTCTTTTGCTGTCCCCCTCTTCTTGTGTTCTTCTCTCCGGGGTCTTCTGCTGTCCCCTCTTCTGCTGTCCTCTCTTCTTTTCTTCTCCGGTCTTCTGCTCTTTTGCTGTCGGCTGTCGGCTGTCTTCTTCCTCCGGTCCTCCTCCGACGACGTCTCCGCTGATTATGCCTATCTCCGGTCTCTTCAGCTTATTATATAGCCATTAGGGGCGTGGCCCCGATGACGTCATCTGGAGGCCCCGCCCCATCATGTCACATATGACGTCATATGTGACATGATGGGGCGGGGCCTCCAGATGACGTCATCGGGGCCACGCCCCTAATGGCTATATAATAAGCTGAAGAGACCGGAGATAGGCATAATCAGCGGAGACGTCGTCGGAGGAGGACCGGAGGAAGAAGACAGCCGACAGCAAAAGAGCAGAAGACCGGAGAAGAAAAGAAGAGAGGACAGCAGAAGAGGGGACAGCAGAAGACCCCGGAGAGAAGAACACAAGAAGAGGGGGACAGCAAAAGAGCAGAAGACCCCGGAGAGGAGAAGACAAGAAGGGCGGACAGCAAAAGAGCAGAAGACCCCGGAGAAGACCCCGGAGAGGAGAAGACAAGAAGAGTCGGATGAAGATTTTTAATAAACTTTCCAAAACGTCTCTTGTCGTTATTTCCATACACTGCCTTTTATGGGGTGAATGGGTAGGGGTACAGTGTACCCCATACCCATTCACATAGGGAGGGGGTCCGGGATCTGGGGGGCCCCCTTGTTAAAGGGGGCTTCCAGATTCCTATGAGCCCCCTGCCCGCAGACCCCCACAACCACCGGCCAGGGTTGTGGGGATGAGGCCCTTGTCCTCATCAACATGGGGGCAAGGTGCTTTGAGGTGGGGGGTGCAGAGCTCCCCCTGCCCCAAAGCACCAACACCCCCCCATGTTGAGGGCATGTGGCCTGGTGTGGTCCAGGGGGGGGTGGGGCCGCTCGCTCGTCCCCTCCCCTTTCCTGGCCTGCCGGGCTGCATGCTCGGATAAGGGTCTGATATGGATTTTGGGGGGGACCCCACGCCGTTTTTTCGGCATGGGGCTACCCTCAAATTCCATAACAGACCCGAAGGGCCTGGTTTGGAACCTTGGGGGGGACCCCACGCCGTTTTTTTCCCATTTTGGCGTGGAGTTCCCCCTCAAGATTCCCACAGCGCAAGTCACCCCGCAAGTCGGATCCGACTTGCGGTGTTGCGGTGCGACCTCCATTCAAATCAATAGGCTCCCATAGGGAACCATTGATTTTGAATGGAAGAAAAAAAAACGTATAACGTGGCTTAACGCACGTTAAGCAACGTTATAGCAAAGTTATTCAGCTTTTAGCAGCGTCAGGCGTTTTTAACGCTGTAACGCTGGTCCTCAGAACGCGCAGGTGGTGGGTTCTTGTTGCAGCCTAAAAACGCCTAAGCCACTTACAGCTCAAAAACGTCTGAGTGTGCATGAGGCCATAGAATAACATGGAGGGGCGTTTTTAGGCTGCAAAAAGAAAACGCCTGACGCTGCTTACAGTGGCGTTAAAAACGTCCCGTGTGCATGGGGCCTAAATGTGAAGTCAGAGTTCATCTACCAATGTAATTATGTTACTTTGATAACATATGAAGTGAAGCACTGACTTCACAAACTGCAATCAGTATTTGGACTCGGTTTCCACTAGTGCGGCTACGAAGTGGTGCTACTTCTAGCTAAAGTTGTTTGCGGCTTTCAGTGAGACTTGTCCCCCAGATAGAAATCAATGGCTTTTGACTTGCTGTGCGACTTGACATGTGTCAAGTCGCACAGCAAGTCGCACTAGTGGAAACCGAGCCTTATGGAGTGTTCTAGGTTTTGTGGTTACAAGAATGCCCTCAGGGTTAACACACCTAGATGTAACTCATTCCTAGACCTTACTAAAGTACAAGTCAGGTTTGCTCTACAATCCAGCCAATAGAAAGATTGAAATTTGGCTGGTTTAGCAGGAACTGTCTGAATTTCAAACTACATATGGGCAGGCTGGTTGTACTGAAGTCAATCCATTTCTGTACAACCAGCCTGCCAGATTTTTTCATGCGATCACTGCTGGCAGCCTTAGATGCCAGCAGTAATCATTGTATTCTTAAAGTGGGAGGTTTCCCGGCCTTCATAATGCACTGCTTGCTGTGATCCCACTGTCAGAATACAATAGCTCTGCAGGAAGGATTCCCACATCGACAATGAATGTATGGATTGGGGAACTGAGCAATAGAAAATTGGTTCATGTATGGCCTGCCTAACAGAGAGACCGAATACATTCTCCACTTGAAAACTTCATTGCACAGCTGTTAACAAACAAGATCTTCAAATGTACTGCGCTTCACTGGTACCACAGCCTGCTCTTTTTTTGCAAACTCTGTGTAAATCCAAAGGGCACGCAATAACAAAAGCAAATAGAACACACCAGATAGCACAGGTATAACACTTTTTTAAATAAAAGTCTAACATTGCACATACAATAAAGTGAGTTGATCAGCACATAACCAGCCAAAGCCTTTCCAATACAGAACCAGGTCAATCTGCAGTTGCTGGATGCACTCTAAGGCCTGGTTCACACCTATGCATTTTTTATTGCTATTTCAGTTTGGCATAAACACACTAAAGTGTATTTAACCACTTGGCTCTTTACCCATGTGATCGGCTGTGTCCAATCCCAGCCGGTCACATGAAAATGAGGAAGTGCCGTTTACCGTCTCTCCTCGCTTAACACTGTCAGAGTTTGTGGCGAGGAGGGCCGATCAGCGGTTTCTACACTAAAGGGAACCTAGAAATGGTAATTAAGGGAATGATCATTAGTGCCCTGATTACAAAAATCAGTAGACAAAAAACCAAAACAGTGCCCACCATCAGTGCCCACAATCAGCCCCCATAGTGTTGCCAGTCAGTGCCTGCTCATCTGTGCCGCCCATCAGTGCGGCATATTAGTACCTCATCAGTGCCACCTTATCAGTGCCGCCTCATCAGTGCACATCAGTGAAGGAGAAAAATTACTTATTTTCAAAATTTACTCACAGAAAATAAACTTTTTTTTTTTTAATTTTCTGTCTTTTTTTTTTGTAAGAAATAAAAAACCCAGTGGTGATTAAATACCTCCAAAAGAAAGCTCTATTTATGTGAAAAAAATAATAAAAATTTCATATGGGTACAGTGTAGCATGACCGCGCAATTGTCATTCAAAGTGTGACAGTGCTGAAAGCTGAAAAATGGCCTTGGCAGGAAAGGGATTAAAGTGCACTTTATTGAAGTAGTTAATGGTTTCCTATGGGTCATGTTCACATCTGAGCATTTTATGGAAAAGGGCAAGGGGCCAGCAGGCTGAATTTTTGGTTCCATAGACTTCAATAGATTAAAAATGTGTACTGAAAAATGCAAAATGTACCAGGAATATGCATCAACTGCAACCTTCATAGGTGTGAGCCAGGCCTTAATAGCCAGTCAGCTAAAGAAATATGCAGAAAATAAGGGACACAACCCTGAAAAATGTTAGCAGATGTACTCTCTTAGCCAGGAACAAGCTTGGTCCCCCTTTACAGCTGAGGTTTTGGAATGACTTGTAGTGTTTTTTTTTTTTTCCTTTTTTGTATCCAACGTCCACTCCAGAGAGACTCCATATCTTTTCTACATCTCTCCTTCTGCGGTGGCCTTTTGAGAGTTTGGCTAGCAACTGGAGATGTGGCCTGGCTTTCAATGGATAGGCTTTGCTTAGTTATAAGCCCCCGATTAATACAATTCATTGTAAGTAAAATTCTATCATTTATTAAAAGGGGTTTTAACTGTGCTAGTGCACTCCATTTTGATTTTCTTGTGTTTCACCAAGAACTGGATAATAATGGGTTTCTGAAGCGTGGCTTTGATGTCCAGAGAAAGGTTTGGTAAGTAGCCTTAAAGCTGCTTTAACCACTTGCCGACTGCCGCACGGCTATTTACGTCAGTCAGCCCCTCACAGGCAAAGCGACGTAGGGCTACGTCGCTAGCCTGTAAGGGTTTTGGGAGCGAGCGTGCGCCGCCGGATGCGCGCTCCTGCTCGGGCATGGACCCCGCCGGGCACTCGCGATTGTCCGTGACAGCGGGAGAAAGGCAGGCGGCTAGTGTAAACAAAGCCGCCTGTCAGTCTCCCCTGTGTAAGAATGGTGATCAAACGGTTCTACTATGTAGGACCGTTGATCACTGTTCTTACACATCAAGCCACAGCCAATCACAGTTAGAAACACGCCCCTAGGGACACACTTAACCCCTCCCGCTCAAAAAAAGTTAACCCCTTCACTGCCAGTGTCATTTTTACAGTAACAGTGCATATGTATAGCACTGATTACTGTAGAAATGTCACTGGTAACCCCAAAAGTGTCAAAAAATGTCAGTCAAGGGTCCGATCTGTCCGCCCCAATCTCACAGTCCCGGAAAAAAAAAAAAAAATTGCAGATCGCCGCCATTACAGGTTAAAAAAAAAAAAATGACAAAAATCTTTCCCTTAGTTAGTAAACGCAATAACTTTTGCGCAAACCAATCAAAATACGCTTTTTGCAATTTTTTTTAGCAAACATATGGTAAAAAAAAATTGGCCTAAAATGTTAAAAAATTTAGATTTTTACATTTTTTTGGGAAATTTCATATAAAAAAAAATTTGAAAATTATTATTTTTGCAAAATTGATGCTCTTTTTTTTGTTTATAGCGCATGATCAAAAAAAAAAAAAAAAAAAAAAAAAAAAAAAAAAAAATCGCACAGGTGATCAAATACCACCAAAAGAAAGCTCCGTTTGTGGGAAAAAAAGGAATCCAAATTCGTTTAGGTACAGCATCGCACGACCGTGCAATTGTCCGTTAAAGTCACGCAGTGCCGAATCGCAAAATAGGCCCTGGTCAGGAAGGGGGTAAAATCTTCCGGGGCTTAAGTGGTTATAAGATATAGAGTAGTGCACATAAGGAGCTGCATAACCACCTAGACTTCTAAGTCCATATCATCACTGGAGCTGCTCATTGCAGGAATTCCATGAGAAATCTCTCTGCCACTTCAGAAGGAATAAGCTGTAGAAAATCTGAAAACCTCTTTTAGCATTTACTGACAATGATGGGACAGATGTGTGCCTGTTACAGATGCGTTTCTAGAATAGCAGTCGCTGAACTCAATGCTTTCACTATGGTGAAAAGGAAACAATCTCTGAACAAGCCAGCACTTCAGGCATTTCTTTGTTCTTTGCTTCAATCTCTCACATCACCACTAAAACCTGGAGCGTGTATGGTTGCTCTTTTGGAGACAACACAATAAAAGACACATGCAAATCAATTTCTCCTCTCTCTACTTGAACTGCATTAAAAAAACAACATATTAGGCATGAATGGTTGTAGATAGCATTCATCACGAGACAAAGTAACTCCGCAACTGTGAGCCAAGTATGTGCAAGTCACAGGGAAAAGGCAATTCTAAAATTTGACTGAAAAATGCCTTTCCTACCCCAGTCCTCTGAGCGGATTTCTAAGGAATGGGCTAGAGAAGTTGCCAGTAACAACTACATTTTTCAGCAACTGGTCCCACAGTGGTCTGCTACTGTCAATGCAAATGACCACGTGTCCAGGTCTTACCTTGCCATCCATCTTGGTCTATAAGAGGCAGATTGCTGCCTCTTATAGACTCTGATTGCATTATCACTTCCTGCTGCCTTGGCGTCGCACATTGATGAGGCTGCATACCTGACTATATCTATCACCTGTTGGGTTGCAATCCTTGCCCTTGTGTTTGTGCTCAAAGGTGCATCTCTGCTAGCAGTCTTCTGTTCTCAGTGTTCCTCCGTGCATGACCTGGCTTGGCTGACAACTCTCCAGGCTCTCGACCTGGCATTGGCAGACTACCCACTTCTGGACCCGAACCCGGCTTGGATGACTAGCTGCTTCTGGACTTGACCCTGGCTTGTCCCTGCTCGCTCTTCCTTACACTTGCTGTGTGATTATCGTCGTTTTTATCCAATAAACTGCTTTATTTTACCAGCATCCCCATGTGGTCTGGTTTCCTGGTATCCTGACAGTACACAAAGGCCATGAATCCTGACGATGCAGGTGCTCCTACACTCCCAATGCTGGTTACAGGGCAATCGACAAGATCACATAGTTACATAGTCAGGTTAAAAAAAAAAAAAAACACAAGTCCATCTTGCTCAACCAATAAAAAACAAAAAAGGTAAAGAAAACAACCATACAATCCCATATACACAATCCTATACCCGCAGTAGATCAAGAGGAAGGCATAAAAACCCCAGCAAAGCATGACACAATTAACTACAGCAGGGGAAAAAAATTCCTTCATGATCCTCCGAGAGGCAATCGGATATTCCCTGGATTTACTTTACCTATAAATATTAGTACCCATTTATATTATGTACACCCAGGAAAGAATCCAGGCATTTTTTAAAGCAATCTAGTGAGTTAGCCAGAACCACCTCTGGAGAGAGTCTATTCCACATTTTCACAGCTCTTACGGTGAAGAAACCTTTCCATATTTGGAGACGGTATCTGTTTTCCTCTAGACGTAAAGAATGCCCCTTGTCCTCCGCGTTGACCTTAAATTGAATAACTCAACACCAAGTTCGCTATATGGACCCCTTATGTATTTATACATATTGATCATATCCCCCTTAGTCTCCTCTTCTCAAGAGAGAATAAATTCAGTTCCTCTAATCTTTCTCATAGCTGAGCTCCTCCATGCCTCTTATCAGTTTGATGCCCTACTCTGCACTTTCTCCAGTTCCCCGATATCCTTTTTTAAGAACTGGTGCCAAAACTGAACTGCATATTCCAGAGGAGGTCTTACTAATGATTTGTACAGAGGCAAAATGATATTTCTCTCTCTCTCTGGAGTCCATGCCTCTGTTAGTACAAGAAAGGACTTTGCTTGCTTTGGAAACCGCAGCTTGACATTGCAAGCTACCAGAACACCCAGATCCTTCTCCGCTATGGATTCCCCCAGTTCTACTACCCCTAGTATGTATGATGCATGCATATTCCTAGCTCCCAAGTGCATAACTTTACATTTATCAACATTAAACCTCATTTGCCATATAGTTGACCAATGAAACAGGGCATTGAGGTCAGCTTGTATGTTGGAGACATCCTGTAAGGAAGTTATTTCACTACAAAGCTTGGTGTCATCTGCAAAGACTGAAATGGTACTTTTAATCCCAGACCCTATATCATTTATAAAAAGATATTAAAAAGTAAGGGTCCCAACACTGAATCTTGGGGTACACCACTGATAACCTTAGACCATTCAGAGTAAGAATCATTAACAACTACTCTCTGAATTCTATCTTTTAGCCAATTTTCCAACCATTTACAATCTGATCTTTCCAAGCCTGTAGATGTTACCTTGCACATTAGCCGTGTGTGGGGAACTGTGTCAAACGCTTTTGCAAGATCGATGTATTACTACATCCACAGCCAACCAAGCCAGCCAAGAAATCAGGTTTGCTTGACAACTTCTGTCTTTCATGAATCCATGCTGTCTGTTGCTTAAAATATTTTTTTCCAGCAAGAACTTATGTGGTCTTTTATTAAACTCTCCAGTATCTTGCCAACTATAGAAATTAAAATAACAGGTCTATAGTTATTTGGCAAAGACTTTGATCGCTTTTTAAATCTAGGCACCACATTGGCCCTACGCCAATCCAGTGGTACTATTCCAGTCCTTAACAAGTCCCTAAAAATTACAAACAAAGGCTTACAGCGCTCGATTCCTTTAGGATGCGTGGGTGGATGCCATCTGGTCCAGGCGCTTTATCCACCCTTATTCTGTCTAAATATTTCTGGACCATATCACTTTTGAGCCATTGTGGATCATTTGGGGCTGTGTCAATACCATCCTCATTATGGTCATGAGCTCCCCCATGCTCCTTTGTATACACAGAGCTGAAGAAAGTATTTATTACATTTGCCTTTTTTCTGGGTCAGTTTGCTTAGGGGTTGCAAACGTTGCTTGCACGCACAGCACACCTTGCTCCTGGTGCTGCTAGGCCGGTGGTTCCTCCTGTTGTTGCACCTGCTGCTGCTCCTGTTGCTGCTCCTGCAGCTGGAGTCGCTGTTACCAGAAGGATGTTGGGTGACCAGAGTCATTGTTGTGACCAAGTGGGCATTTATTTTGAGATGGTTCCTCAGGCGTTTCCCTCTGACAGATCCAAGGTGGGCCTCCTAATCTCGTTGCACTCGGACAAGGCATTGGCCTGGGCGAATCCCTTATGGAATTATCCTGTGATACTTGATTACCAGAGTTTTGTTGCCTCCTTTTGTAGGGTATTCGATCCGCCTTGTCGTTCTGCCTCTGCTGCAAAGCAGCTCTAGTCCATTCAACAGGGTATACGAACATTGCCGAGTATGCCATTGAATTTTATACCCTGCCATTCCCCCTCGTGGCAGGGTTTATCCTCTCTCAGTTGCAAAGAATAAGGCCACGGAGGAGTACGTTGAGAATTCGATTTCCCAGGGGCACCTTCGCAAGTCCACTTCTCCGGCGGGTGCTAAGTTTTTTTTCGTAAAGAAAAAGGGGGGTGAGTTGAGACTTTGCATTGATTTTAGGTGCCTCAATCGCATCAGGGTGAAGACTGCATACCCGATTCTATTGAACACTGAATTGTTCGACCGCCTCAAGGGAGCAACGGTCTTTACCAAGCTTGACCTAAGGGCCGCGTATAACTTCATAAGGATCAAGGAGGGTGACGAGTGGAAGACCGTGTTTCAGAACCGGTTATTACAAATCTCTAAGGATGCCCTTTGGATTGTGCAATACGCCTGCTGTATTGCAGGAGTTCATCAAGGATGTCTTTTGTGATATGTTGCAGCAATACGTGGTAGTCTATTTAGACGACATCTTGATTTTCTTGGACTCCATTGAATCACACTACCTGGATGTCAGACGGGTGCTGCAACGATTACGTGAGAATAGGCTTTTCTGTAAGTTTGAGAAATGTCAATTCCACCTGTTTCAGGTTGCCTTCTTGGGCTACATCATTTCGGCTAGGGGGGTTCTCTATGAACCCTCAAAAGGTTTCGGCTGTTCTATAATGACCTTTCCCCAGTGGTCTCTGTTCCATTCAGCTTTTATCTTGGTTTGCCAACTACTATCGGAAATTTACTATCGGTTTGCCCTTTGTCCTAGAGGTGGATGCGTCTGAGATGGAAGAAGGCACCCAACTGTCTCAGTGTCAAGACACCTGATGGATCCTTACTTCCTTGTGGGTTCTACTCCAAGAAGCTGTCTCCAGCTGGATGCAATAACGAAATTGGAGACAGAGTGCTCTTGGCCATTATCCTGGCTCTCAAAAAATGGAGACACTTGCTCGAAGGTTCTGTGGTTCCAGTTCTCATTCTCACTGATCATAAGAATCTGATGCATCTCTCGGAGGCCAAGAGGCTCACACCCTGTCAGGTCAGATTGGCCTTATTCTTATCTTGTTTTAACTATGTGGTCCCCTATTTGCCCGGCTTTAAGAATGTTAAAGCTGATGCCTTGTCTCGTCAGTTTTCTGAGTTGTCCAGGGAGGGCTCTGTGTTGACACCGGTCATGCTTTCAGATCATATTCTGGCTGCCATCCGCACCAACTTAACCTCTCCTCCTGGGGAACAGATCTTGGCTGCCCAACCTGATGCTCCCACAGAGAGACCTTCTGGCAAATGTTTTGTACCTAAGGGGTTGCGCAACAGACTGTTGTGCACATATCACAATTCCAAGACTGCCGGTCATCCTGGTAAGAACCAGATGTTCTGGGCTATTTCCCATCAGTTCTGGTAGCCATCTCTCCACACTGATGTTGCTGCGTATGTAGCTGCTTGTTCGGTCTGTGCCCAGAACAAATTTCCTCGGCACCTTCCCTTGGGCCTACTGCATCCCATTCCCAATGGGGAGCATCCCTGGTCTCACCTGGCCATGTTTTTTTTTGTGGAACTTCCCGCGTCTCGGGGTTACACGGTTATCCTCATGGTTGTTGACTAGTTCTCCAAAATGTGCCACTGTGTTCCATTTAAGCGGCTGCCTACCACTTAGAGCTTGCCTCTGTGTTTGCCGGGGAGGTCTTCCTTAGGGTTGCCTAAGAAGATTGTCTCAGACCGTGGGAGCCAGTTTGTCTCTAGGTTCAGGCACGCCTTTTGCTCCCAGTTGGGTATTCGACTCTCCTTCTCCTCAGCCTATCCGCAGTCCAATGGTGCCGCTGAGCGTTCCAACCAAGCTCTGGAGCAATTTCTCCGCTGCTATATCTCTGACCATCAGGACAATTGTGTTGATCTGCTAACCCTGGGCTGAGTTTTCCAGGAACTCTGCCATCAACCCGTCTTCCGCAATGTCTCCATTCATGGCAAATTATGGGTTCCAACCCGCTGTGTTGCCCGAGTCGTTCTCGGAACAGGACATCCCTGCTGTGGAGGATCATCTTCATGCCCTCCGTTCCTCTTGGATGCAGATTCAAGAGTCTTCACGCATCTCTTCATAGCGTCAGAAGCTCCAGGCAGATCGGAGATGTTAATCTGCTCCTTCGTACCAGGTCGGGGAGAGGGTGTGGTTGTCGACTTGTAATCTCAACCTCAGGGTGCCCACTCCAAAACTGGCACCCCATTTTGTTGGGCCTTTTCACATCCTCCGTAATGTGAACCCCCGGTGGCTTATGCCCTTGATCTTCCCCCTGGCATGTGTATCTACAATGTCTTTCATGTGTCACTTTTGAAGCCACTGGTTTGCAATCGTTCTACTTCTTCACTTCCCCGCCCTCATCTTATTCCTGTGGGCAATCATGAGGAGTATGAGGTTAGCAGCATCTTGGATTCTCGTCTGTTCCGAGGTCAGGTTCAATACCGGTTGCACTGGAAGGGTTATGGTACGCTTGAGGAGCGTTCCTGGGTTCCCTCCGCTGATGTTCATGCGCCCACCCTTTTCCGTGCTTTTCATGTTTGCTTTCTTCAGAAACCGCTCCACAGAGGAGGAGCTATTGAGGGGAGGGTACTGTCAAGGTCTTACCCTGCCCTCCTGTTGGCAGCCATCTTGGACATGTGCAGACTGCTGCCTCTTCTATACCTCGATTGAATCATCACTTCCTGCTGCCTGGGCATTGCACATTGATGAGGCTGCATAACTGACTATATCCATCACCTGTAGGGTTGCAATACTTGCCCTTGTGTTTGTGCTCCAAGGCACATCTCTGCTAGACAACAGTCTTCTGTTCTGTGTTCCTCTGTGTATGACCTGGCTTGCTTGATGACTCTCCAGGCTCTCGACCCAGCACTTGCTGACGACCCGCCATTGGCAGACAACCCACTTCTGGATTCGACCCCGGCCTGGATGACTACCCGCTCCTGGACTTGACCCCGTCTTGTTCCTGGGCTCTCTCTCACTCTTGATGTGCGATTATTGTTGTTTTCTCCAATAAACTGCTTTATTTTACCTGTATCCCCGTGTGGTCTGGTTTCCTGGCACCCTGGCACTATGGCACATTAGTTTCTCTTTATCTGCACCCTAAAATATGCTTCTGTAGTAAAAAGATAAAGAGGATATTTTTTTTTTTGCTTGTATAACTTCTGAGGCTCCTTTCACACAAGCGGTCTGATCGGGTCCGCCTGTCCATTTTTCAGGAGCACCCGATTAGACCCTCCTTTCTCATCTAAGGTGCGGTAGATGTAGACAAACTTGTGTTCGTTTACACCAGCCTACCTCCAATCCGATCCTGCATAAGCAAACAGAAGAGGATCCATTTCCCTCCATCTAGCTGGAATGGATAAGAGGGCAGCCGGGTATAAACAGCTGGTCCATTCACATCCTACTGCCCATAGAGCAGAACCAGCTATGTTGCGTCTACTCTACATAAGCAAATATATTTATGTAAAAGTAAATTACATACTCCAAGCGCACCCATTTTATACACTGTGCAGCCAGGATCACCAGATAAAAAATTAGGAAAAGAAAGCCTAAATAAAAAAAATATATATATGACTGCAGCCATCACATCGAAGAATAGGCAAGCTGCAGTATAATAAGTGTTTGCTTTTGGGTTTAATACCGCTTTCATTTATATACTCCATACTACTAATCATCACAGTACAGTTATTAGAAATTGTTTATACCACTGGCACGTCCACTTTATTCAATGATCGAGAATTATTTCTCTTATTGTTAAATAAACCTAAAAGTGTTTACAATAATTAGAAAGGCAAAAAAACAGTAGCTGGCAGCTGTACCAGCATCACTTGGCAAACTTGCTGTTAATACCATATGTAAGATATAACAAACATAGTTTGTTACTTTCCCTACTTACAAGCCTTTCCACTTTGGCAGCCAAACAGGTAAACCTGTCACCCTGCTTTTTTTTTTTTTTCTTTTCCCCCGTATAAGAGTAAACTGTCATTATTCTAAGTTTAATGAAAAATGCCATATGTTGGGGGGGAAGAGAATAGCCACAAAGCACAGTGGCTACTGCAGAGCTAATAGCAATGTCTCATTCAAGTTCCTTTTAAATGGCTCTGCGTATCCCTAATTATCTGAATGGTGCTCAATGTAAGAGCAGCAGGCAAAAAATGGTATTTAAGGACTGCGCATCCCAAAATGCTGCTAAAAGCCATTAACCAGCGAGTGTTAATTGGAGCCATATTCATATTCATTTGCACTCCAGGCCCTGATAAAATATTTCCCAAGGTACGCTTTAAAAGGAGTCTTAATTTAAGGAACTGCTACAATCAACACTTATGAAAATTAACAGCTGAGTAATTAGCGCTCATGAATTATGCCACAGACCACGCTCGCAGGCATGGGGATGTTTGAGCTGATGATTCGGCTGGGTCTTTCTGGGGTCTCTGGATTAACCCTTTGCTGATACGAGTTACTGGGAAAAGAAGACAGGTTTGGGCATCTCTGGGTTACATAAGATCTAAATTGACTTACTGAAATTCAGCTTCACTCACACATCTTTAAATGGTTTTAAACAGTTATAATGTTAATCTATAGGGCATGATTCTCCTACAAGCTTGCAATAGGGTTTATCTTGTTTTGGTTACTTTGGGACAACCACTATTCCGAACTGTTGTCGGCCAAACCCCATGTGCCTCTTCAGGTATGCCTGGTATCACATCTGTATGCCTGTCCATAGATGGAGAAATTGTCAGGGTAGCTCAACTGTTTCAATCTTGCAGGCCTTGCCAACAGAGCAGGGCAGATCAGGTAACCGTGAAGGACTTTTTCCAAATTGCTCCAGAGGAGAGGGGCACTACTTAATGAGGTACCGTTGCCTCAGATTGAACCTTTTATGAAAGCAAGAAGATGAAGCACATCTGTCATATAGTAATCAACATAATTCTGTGAGGAGAAGGCTAGGGAAAGCAAATCGTGTCCTAGACTTCATTTAAAAATGTAGTTTGTTGTATATTTTGGAAATGTCAAATTAAAAAAAATTATCATATGAACATGGTGACTGGCGTTAGTTATATATAGCAACCTTAAAGTGTTACTAAACCTACAACAGTAAAATCTGTCTGTAGATTCAGAATAGCATGCTTATTTTACTCACTTAAGTGATTAACCCTCTGCATTTTGTAAAAATGCTGGGTGATCCTGTATGCACAGATCCTCCCCCTCCTGCATGTTCACTCTGGACAAGTCCAACTAAGACACAGTAAATGTAGTTCAGTTGCACATGCTCAGTTTGGTCTCTAGAGAGAAAACTTCCTGGTTTTAGCTGACCTATTCAGGTCACATGCTATAACATCACATATTTGGGCGTGTACACAGATCCTACATGACAGCCCAGTCTCTCCCTCCTCCTCCATGTCCAATAATTAAAAAAGAACACAGTGGGTGGGATGTCACATCTTGATTAATAGAAGGTCCCCCTCCCATAAAAGCACGAGGACACAGGCTATAGTGGATTTTAAGAAGCAGTGATTCCATAAACAATACAACACCACTGTACATGTTTTTGCAGTGTTATTTTTTGACTTCTCAACAGCATCAGTTACAGCCTACAGACGTGCATATTGAGGTCACAGATATTTCTAACCTTTAAAAATACATTTAACAATTTCTAAATTCATAAATAAAACAGATCATGCCAATATGTATTTTGTGTCTTTTTTTCATATTTGTGATCCTTCTTTCTCTGCCTTTCCTTTTTTTTTTCTCGCTCTCTCTCCCCTGTCATCCCTATCCCACCTGGCAACTAACACCCCACCGACTATCATCCTCATATTCATCACACCTGGCAACCCATTGATACCTTACTAACACACCACTCCTGGTCATCCTCATCACATCTGGCACAACACTGCCACCTTGATTATGTGTTACCAAACCCACAAATTCAGTTTTGTATATGCAGTAAAGCATGCTTGTTATAACCCTTAAGGTGGCCATAGACTCAGCCATGCGAGTTTTCTAAAATCAAACGATTTATCAGAATGGCAATGGATACTACCATCATGGAACGATCAAATTTCGAAAGATAAACGTTTCGTGAAACCAGAAGTGGTGGAACATGTGCCGCCATGACACATGTATGCGGCACATGTCCTACTGATGCTCACACGGACTGCCCTGCCACATGACTGGTGGTTTTTTACCTCCTCCAACGACATTTTTCTCAATGCACTTGTAATGTGTAAATTTAAAACATTTAATTTTTGTGTGAAATATGTGCCTCGATAAACAGTGGTACATGTGCCGCCTGTACATATGTATGCGGCACATGCACCATTGCTCCTCATTTCACGTGTCAATGCAAACTGGTAGGTAATACCTGACTATTTTTGGTTGTGGAAAGATTGAAACAATAATAATGACTGCAAATAATTGTTTTGAAAAAAAAAAAAAAATTTACAGCACTGCAAAGACTATTTGAAAATAAATAAATGTAGAACATTACAACATACATAATGATCCTTGTATTTTTGGGACCATTACATGTTTTATAATGCTTATATTGTTTGTGACATGCTGTGCTTTATTTGCAATAAAGTTTGTTGATTATTGCACAATTTTGTTTGGTTATTGTATACTCTATATTTGTAAAAAATAGCAGTGTGCCCTTGTTTGAGGAGTTTAGACATGAACGTTCGTGGAACTTAAATGCACTTTACATAAAACGTTTTTTCGTGGATCAGACATTTCTTTCAGACATTTCTTTTATTATGATCATCCTCTAATATGTCCACCTTCCGGGTTAAAGGTATTGGCACATGCGTGAGAAAAGTCGCACGATTGTTCCCGGACAAGGCAGCCACAAAACACAAGAATGTCGGGAGATCGGCAAAAATATTTCCAATTTCTCAAACGATTTTTGAAGGCTGGAAAGTTGAAAGCCATTACCGTTCATCACCTATTAACTATAAGAATATCGGGCGAACAATCGCCATTATAGATTTTCTACCGATTTTTCTGCTAGTGTATGGCCAGCATTAGTGTGGATCCTAAGGGGTTAATCCTCTGCATTGTGTAAAAAAGGCTGTTCAATCCTGTCTGCTCTGATATTCTCCTTCCACAGACTCCAGAAAATAACCGAATATTTACATAGTCTATAAAGTCAGGCTACTCAGTTTGGTGTGTGTTGCTGGATTAATATGCAGCAGTGGCCTGGCTGCATCCGGCGCTGTTGCCCTCTCATTGGATGGTGTGTAGCCTCAGGAGGCGGGCGCTGCAGCACACCAACGGGCCGCCCCCACCACGCTCTCCCCCTTCCTCGGGATTTGTAGCTCTCACCTACCCCATGGGCGGGTGTAGTCCTGCTCAAAGCCGACACAGACATGGCTGCAGCTATCATCACATTCCCACCTGGAAACATCCACTTATCTACAAGTAGTATACTTGTAGATAGAATGCCTTCCTTTTTTTTTTTTTTTTCTTTCATTGATGTTGTTGACCTGCATTCTATCTAAGTTGCTACCAAAAGACTCAGCAATGATTTGTTAAAGTGATACTAAAGGGTATTATTATTTTTTTCTATAAAATAAAAAAGCTATCATACTTACCTGCTGGCCATCTCTTGTACCATGTCTGCAGTCTCTGACCATCTCCTGTAGAGTGTCTGCAGTCTCTGACCATCTCCTGTAGTGTGTCTGCAGTCTCTGACCCTCTCCTGTAGTGCGTCTGCAGTCTCTGACCCTCTCCTGTAGAGTGTCTGCAGTCTCTGACCCTCTCCTGTAGTGCGTCTGCAGTCTCTGACCCTCTCCTGTAGTGCGTCTGCAGTCTCTGACCCTCTCCTGTAGTGCGTCTGCAGTCTCTGATCCACTCCTGTAGTGCGTCTGCAGTCTCTGATCCTCTCCTGTAGTGCGTCTGCAGTTTCTGATCCTCTCCTGTAGTGCGTCTGCAGTCTCTGATCCTCTCCTGTAGTGTGTCTGCAGTCTGTGACCCTCTCCTGTAGTGTGTCTGCAGTCTGTGACCCTCTCCTGTAGTGTGTCTGCAGTCTCTGACCCTCTCCTGTAGTGTGTCTGCAGTCTCTGACCCTCTCCTGTAGTGTGTCTGCAGTCTCTGACCCTCTCCTGTAGTGTGTCTGCAGTCTCTGACCCTCTCCTGTAGTGTGTCTGCAGTCTCTGACCCTCTCCTGTAGTGTGTCTGCAGTCTCTGACCCTCTCCTGTAGTGTATCTGCAGTCTCTGACCCTCTCCTGTAGTGTGTCTGCAGTCTCTGACCCTCTCCTGTAGTGTGACAAGAGTGTCCTTTAAAAGCAAATGAAAATAAAAATGATTCTTTAATGCTTGACTTTTTTTTTTTATAAAGTTTTGAAAACCGTTGGGCAGTGGGCTGGGCATGGGCAGTAATCGTGATGCATCGCGGAATCGAATTGTATCGAATGGCGACCCTAATAATCATAATCGCATCGAATCGTGAGGTAAGTGAAGATGCGCAGCCCTAATATATATATATATATACATACATACACACACACACAGTATCTCACAAAAGTGAGTACACCCCTCACATTTTTGTAAATATTTTATTATAACTTTTCATGTGACAACACTGAAGAAATAACACTTTGCTACAATGTAAAGTAGTGAGTGTACAGCTTGTATAACAGTGTAAATTTGCTGTCCCCTCAAAATAACTCAACACACAGCCATTATTGTCTAAGCTGCTGGCAACAAAAGTGAGTACAACCCTAAGTAAAAATGTCCAAATTGGGCCCAAAGTGTCAATATTTTGTGTGACCACCATTACTTTCCACCACTGCCTTAACCCTCTTGGGCATGGAGTTCAGCAGAGCTTCACAGGTTGCCACTGCAGTCTTCTTCCACTCCCCTATGATGACATCACGGAGCTGGTGGATGTTAGTGACCTTGCGTTCCTCCATCTTCTGTTTGAGGATGCCCCACAGATGCTCAATAGGGTTTAAGTCTGGAGACATGCTTGGCCAGTCCATCACCTTTACCCTCAGCTTCTTTAGCAAGGCAGTAGTGTTTTTGGGTCATTATGTTGGAATACTGCCCTGCGGCCCAGTCTCTAAAAGGAGGGGGATCATGCTCTGCATCAGTATGTCACAGCACATGTTGGCATTCATGGTTCCCTCAATGAACTGTAGCTCCCCAGTGCCAGCAGCACTTATGCAGCCCCAGACCATGACACTCCCACCACCATGCTTCATTGTAGGCAAGACACACTTGTCTTTGTACTCCTCACCTGGTTGCCACCACACACGCTTGACCCCATCTGAACCAAATACGTTTATCTTGGTCTCCTCAGACCACAGGACATGGTTTCAGTAATCCAGGTCCTTAGTCTGCTTGTCTTCAGGAAACAGTTTGCGGGCTTTCTTGTGCATCATCTTTAGAAGAGGCTTCTTTCTGGGATGAAAGCCTTACAGACCAGTTTTATGCAGTGTGTGGCATATAGTCTGAGCACTGACAGGCTGATCCCCACCCTTTCAACCTCTGCAGAAATGCTGGCAGCACTCATACATCTATTTCCCAAAGACAACCTCTGGATATGATGCTGAGCATGTGCACTCAACTTCTTTGGTCTACCATAGTGAGGCCTGTTCTGAGTGGAACCTGTCCTGTTAAACCGTTGTATGGTCATGGTCACCATGCTGCAGCTCAGTTTCAGGGTCTTGGTAATCTTCTTATAGCCTAGGCCATCTTTATGTATAGCAACAATTCTTTTTTTTTTTTCAGATCCTAAGAGAGTTCTTTGCAATGAGGTGCCATGTGGAACTTCCAGTGACCATTATGAGAGAGTGAGAGTGATAACACCAAATTTAACACACCTGCTTCCCATTCACACCTGAGACCTTGTAACACTAATGAGTCACATGACAACGGGGAGGGAAAACGGCTAATTGGGCCCAATTTGGACATTTTAACTTAGGGGAGTACTTACTTTTGTTGCCAGCGGTTTAGACATGAATGGCTGTGTGTTGAGTTATTTTGAGGGGGCAGTAAATGTTCACTGTTATACAAGCTGGACACTCACTACTTTACATTGTAGCAAAGTGTCAATTCTTCAGTGTTGTCACATGAAAAGATATAATAAATTATTTACAAAAATGTGAGGGGTGTACTCACTTTTGTGAGATAGTGTATATATATATATATACATACATATACAGTATGTGTGTGTGTGTATATGTAAAGTGCTGCATAAATTGAAAGCACCATATAAGTACCTGTAATAAATAAATAAATAAAATATTAGTGATCTAGTTCTGGGTGCAATCATCATCACATTTTTTCCGCACCCAATCGCTCCTTCTTTATGTTGCAAAGGCGGTGGCTGGTAATAAACACATGCTGTGGCCACAGTAGGAATTATACTTCACGTTGTATTCGGAGGGGCACTACCACCCTCCAAACATGACTCATTCATCTGAATGTGGCCGCGCAGCAACTGCGTTTCATGGTAGTCCAGCATTTTTTGGGTTAAAACAGGCTGTGAGCCTCCTTACCACTGTGCAATGGTCTTGAAATGCAACTTGAACCATGATCCCTTTTCAAAGGATTGGCATTCTTGTTGCCTTTAAACCTCAGAAATCTAGGGCCTGGTGTTTTCTTTGCTACTGATTCCAATGTATTTGAAATTAGGAAAATCTATTAAAAGTGGCATGGATTTCAACGACTTTTTTTTCAATCCAGGACTGACTGGCCCAGCAAATTCAGCCCAATAGCTGAATGTTTGGTTCAACGACTAAAGCTAATGTTAGCAGATAAATGTGTTACCTTGTCAGCATCCAGTGGCACATAGCTATGCACATACCCGGGTATACACAAGTATTGGTGTAAACACACATGCAGCCACATACGGCCATTCAGTACTATGGTAGTATGTGGCAGTGCTGTATCCCGGGTGTATTTCCATTAAAATTACATTATACGGTCTCATGCACACATACATGATGAAATGTTACTGCTTTCTAAAGAACTTCTTATGTTATGATTTGTGGAACTGCGTAGACTCCTAGATTTCAATGGTCTTACTTTGGTTTATTTTGCCTACAGCAAGATATACGCCAATGTTAAACCCTTTTAACTAAATGACAGAAGTTCATAGACAAGTTATTAAAGGAGAACTCTCATTACCATAATAATATTGCTTGCTTTATGCGACATTCACATAGATAGAAACTATGTTCAACAAGTCTACAGTGAGAAATATGGAAAAGAATACTAAAACAGAAGAGGATTACATCCCAAAATGAAAATGAATTTGGACATCTGTGGATAAAATATGCAAATTGCAGCATAAAAAAATAAGAGGTTTCTCACCTTGCCATCAAATTTAGAGTACTCATTGAAGGGATTGTTTAACTGCAGAGGACACTGCTCCAAGCGTACAGATAATATAGATGGTTTCCCACTATAAGGGACGTTTTCCCTAAAATCTTTTTTCTCAAACAGCGAACTTAATTCTTCTGCTGCAAGTAAAATTTAAAAAAATACAAATTACATTTAAACTTTATGCTTTAGTACATTACATAAGTAATTGTAAGCAAAGTGTGTTAAATAGCACATGTACAATGTAAAATATTCCAATCAAAGGCACGTTGATGGGCTTTTGTTCACTTTCAGATTGGTTTTGCATTCCCATACAAGTCAATGGGAATGCAAAACACACTTGAAGCAGGTCAAATGCACCTGTCCTTAAACTTTGAATGATCTCAGAAGCATCTCTCCCCAATGTCAGACTCCATTAAAGCTGGCCATAGACGATTTGAATCTTGGTGATTTTAGCAGGGACTGGCCAAGATTCGAACCATGTATGGGCAGGCTGTATGTATGTACCCAAGTTAATTGATCGATCAACTGGAGTATAACCAGCTTGTCCGATTTTACATACGATTTTTCCTAGCGTCCATTATAGCCGATAGCAGTAATCACTGTGTTCCTCCCGATAGGAACAGTTCCCCTGCCTCCCCAAGCCCCCCTCCCCCACCTACCCAAATCTTAGGGCTTTAAAACTTTCCTTTAAGGTTTTAGTGCCTCGGACTGCTAAAAACAACCTGATATTTGCAAGCAATATTTAAAATCAGTAATCACCACCTAGCCATGGCAAGTCTCACTTGTCCACACCAATTAAAAATGGATTTTTGTAAAATCTTACCGTAAAATCCTTTTCTCTTAAGCTCATTGACAGACGTAGTCCTCCTTGATTAATATCAACTCGGGTTATACTGCCCTCTACAGGAGTAGGACTAGACAGGAAAGAAAACGTTCTGGCCACACCCTAGGGGCAGTCCCAGAGGGTATATCCTCTCACTTCCTGCTACAGCAAATCAGTTATGTCACAAAGCAGTGTTTAGAGAATTTAACCCAACCCAACTCAAAAACAGAGGGGCGGGTACTACGTCTGTCAATGAGCTTAAGAGAAAACGATTTTACATTAAGATTTTACAAAAATCCATTTTTCTCTGTCGCTTATTGACAGACGTAGTCCTCCTTGATTAATATCAACTCGGGACGTCCCAAAGCAGTGCCACAAATGAGGGGTGGGAAAATGGAAATCAAAATCCAATCTAGAAGGCCCAACGGGTGCCAACTAGAAGCTTTAAAGGCTCATCAATCACACGATGAGACTCAACTGAAATTCCAACGGAAAAAAACCCTCGAGGTAGACCACCGGTCTCCTCAAATTGCGGCCTGCAAAACCAAATGAGGCATCCGCCGATGCCATCACATCAACTTTATAAAATTTTGTAAAGGTATGAACCGACGACCAGGTAGCCGCCTTGCACACCTGGACCACTGACGCCTGATGGCGGTAGGCCCAGGAAGTACTGAGCGCTCGAGTGGAGTGCGCCTTAACAGGGAACGGAGGATTCCGACCCCTAATCGAATAAGCCTGTACCACCGTCTGTCTGATCCATTTGGAGATAGTCGTGGCAGATGCAGGCAACCCCTTTCTGGGGCCATCCGTGATCACAAAAAGTGAATCCGTCTTACGGAACGATTCCGTAGCCTTCAGGTATACCCTGATTGCCCGAACCACATCCAAGGAATGTAACGCATATTCCCGAGGATGATTGGGCTGAGGACACAAGGAAGGTAGCACAATATCTTCATTCAGATGAAAGTCTGAAACCACCTTAGGAAGAAAGGATGGCTTCGGATGAAGAACTACCTTATCCCTATGAACCACAAGATATGGGGAATGGCATGATAATGCAGCCGGTTCTGACACCCTGCGTGCAGAAGTGATAGCCACCAAGAAGGCCACCTTCTGGGATAATGTAAGCAAGGGAATCTCCCTGCTATTTTAAAAGGGAGGTTTCTGCAGAACCGACAAAACCAAATTAAGATCCCAGGGCGGTAAGGGCGCGCGCACAGGCGGAGCCAAGTGCCGCACCCCCTGGATGAAATTCCGCACCAAGGAATGAGTAGCCAGCGGCTTCTGAAAGAAGATTGCTAACGCTGAAAAACCTGACCCTTGATCGTGCTCAAGGATAGTTTCTGCTCAACCCCCTTTTGCAGAAAAGCCAAAATTCGGGTCACCAAATAGGTACGTGGGGGAAATCCCAACGATTCACACCACGCAATACAAGTCTTCCATGTGCGATAATAGACTTTGCTAGAAGTCGCTTTCCTTGCTTTAATTAGAGTAGGAATAACTGAAGCTGACAATCCCCTGTCCTTCAGTACCTGGGTCTCAATGGCCAGGCCGTTAAAACCAGCGACTGTAAAGCACGATAGAAGATCGGTCCTTGAGACCGCAGATCCTCCCTGAGAAGAAGTCTCCAAGGAGCGTCTGCGACTAGCCTGCCCAAGTCGGCGTACCCGGCTTGACGAGGCCAGCCCGGAATTACCAGAATAACTGGAGTTCCCTTCACCTCTATCCTGCTGAGAAATCTCAGCAGTAACTTGAGAGGGGGGAAGACATACAGTAGCTGATATTTCCCCTACGGGGCGCTCAGCGCGTCTGCTGCGTCCGCTAGAGGATCGCGGGCGCGAGCCCTGTTGAGCCAACCTGCCAACAGATCCATATCCGGGGTGCCCCAATGAAGGCACAGCTGGTGAAATACCTCTGGACGAAGAGACTATTCCTCTTGATCCAGAATCTGACGGCTGAAATAATCTGCCTGTCCACCCCCGTGATAAATATCGCGGAGAGAACTGGAACAACTGTTCCCCCAATAAAGAATGTTGGCCACTTCTATGGCCGCCAGGGCACTCTTGGTGCCCCTTGGTGATTGACATAAGTCATGACCGTGGCATAGTCCGATTGGATCCGAACCGGACTGCCCTGGAGCTGCTCGGTCCAGTAAATCAGACAAAGTCTGATCGCTCTCAGTTCCAACACCTTTATCGGTAACCTGGAATTTATCAGAAGAAATGACTTGCCCTGGCTGAGCATTGGAGACCGAAGCCACCAGACCAGAGCCTCCCTGGTCTGCTCGCTCAATCGGATCCGATTGTCCAGGGAATCGGGATTCCGATTCCATATGAGAAGAATCTCCTCTTTGGAGAATTCGGGTATGAGACTGGGCAAACGGTACTGCCTCTAAGGAGGCGACCATCAATCCCAGCCAGTTGACGGACAGCAACATCCGAATCATTGACTGAATCTTCTGGAGTTTCTCCGCCTGGAGAAACACTCTTGCCAAGGATGTATGTAAAAATTAGGTCCAGATAGTTCAGTGTCCTGGTGGGAACAGGTAATGATCTTTGGGAAAAGCAAAGAAAACGCTGATGTCCTGCGAAGATGGGAATATGAAGATAGGCATCCTAAATGTCTATGGACGCCAGGAAATCCCCCTGATGCAGGGAGGCCACCACTGTATGGATGGACTCCATCTCTTCCAAGACCAGAATTGGACGCACCTAGCCCTTTTTCCTGGGCATTGTGAACAGGTTCGACTAGAACTCCTCCAAGGAACGGGAACTACCACTGCTTGTTGCATCAAGCTGTTCCCCGCAAAGCTTTTTAAGCGACCCGGGGATGTCGAATATTGGAAGGGAAGAATCGCACCGGTGGAAGTGATCGAAACTCGATCTTGTATCCCGACCATATGACCTTGCGAACCCCTTGACCCAGGATTCTGGAAAGCCCTGGATCCAGAAATCGGTGAAGACGTCCCCCACCCTAGAGATGAGTGGGGCCCATTCTGTCAATCCAACGAGATAACAGTGGCTTTATTTAGTCTGGAAATCGGTGAGTCCACTATTGGTGGTACCGTCCATCTTTGTAATGAGGGATTCCTCAAAATGATAGCGCCTAGCAATGCGTTTGGAAATAGCAGGGGCTCGTTTACGGAAGACCCCATTTGGGCAAGGGAAACCCTTCACCATTTTGGTAGGCTTGCTAGTACCAAAAAAGGAATATGAGTCTCAGCTACCTCTGCCGGTGTAACCTCAAGATTTAAGGTTTCCCGGACAGACACAACTAGTGCTTCCACCAACGCTTCTTGTGCTATGGCGGAGGCAGAAGCGTCCTCCTTACTGTCGGAGGAGACCGTACCTGAGACAACAACCCCAGAAAAGGGACTGCAATGACCAGCTCAGAATCCGTATCAGAAGTATCAGATGACATAGGGGTAGGCGGGGGTCGCTCTTCTTGACCCCCGTCCCTGACAGGCTACCTCCACCCGGGATACCAAAGACTCCAAAACTGCTGATAATGCATCATCACAAGTGGGGTACTGGAGGGTCCTGCGGCCACCCCGAGGGGATCAGGTGGGGATACATGAGTGGCAGGGTTCATGTAACAAGACACTTGCCAGCAAACACAAAAAAATTAATTGCAAGAAAAAGAAAAAAAACATTTTTTTTTTTTTTAACTTAGTCCCCCAGCGCAGTAGCGCCCCTCAGTCTACCTGCTTGGACCCCTCAGAAAGAGAGAGAGAGAGAGAGAGACCCCAAGGCTCACCTGATGCACAGAAGTTTCTTATCAACCTGCTTCCAGCACTGTCTGTTACAGACAGGAAGTCTTTGGCTTGCTTTCCCTGGGCCAAGGAGGCGGCTCCGCCCCTTTACATGCCTTCCGGCGCCTCCCAATTACTCCACGAGGTGTTTGGTCACCTCAAACATGGCCGCCCCCATGCTGGAGACACGAGGCTACGCCAATATGACTCGTGCGATCTGCAGGAAAATGGCGGCGGCCTGTAAGCTAGCAGCGGCCTGCGGGATATGTGCATTCGGCCTGTGCGGCCTGCGCAAGTGCCTCGGCCTTCGGAAAGTACAGCTGTAGCTTTGAGCGAGACCCTGCCAGCTAGGTCTCATATATATATATATATATATATATATATAAATATATATATATATATCTTTTTTTTTTTTTCCGTTTTTTTTTTTCCCTCATCACCATGCCACAGCCGAGGGCCCCTTTCACACGGGCTGTCTGATCAGGTCTGCCTGTCAGTTTTTCAGGCAGACTAGATCGGACCCTTCATTCTCCTCTATGGAGCGGTAATCTGCCGCTGATCCTGTCCGCCAAAAACAGACGGATGGTGGTTCTATTTTCTATCCACCGCCTGGATCGGATCAGATGGCATCGGATGGAAAGAGACAGACAGTCTGTTTCCATCCAATTGCGCTATAGAGGAGAGTGGGGTTCTAGTCGTATTTATGTGTAAATTTAGTATCCGTTTTGTTAAATAAAGCTTGGTTGTTAGTTTAAAAAAAAATGAAAAACTGGCTCCTAACTTTTTTAGCTGGCTCCTAGATTTCAGGCAAATTTGTCAAGCCCTGCCCTAAGTACACAGCCAAGATAACAAAAGAGTGGCTATGGGACAACTCTGTGAATGTCCTTAAGTGGCCCAGCCAGAGCCCAGACTCAAACCTGATCGAACATCTCTGGAGAGATCTGAAAACGGCTGTGCACCGACGCTCCCCATCCAACCTGATGGAGCTTGAGAATTGCCCAAAAATAGGTGGGCCAAGCTTGTAGCATCATAACCAAAAAGATTTGAGGCTGTAATTGGTGCCAAAGGTGCTTCAACAACGTATTGAACAAAGGCTGTAAACACTTATGTACATTGGATTGCTTTACTTTTTTAATTTTAATACATTTTCAAAGATTTCAAACAAACTTCTTTCACGTTTTCATTATGGGGTATTGTTTGTAGAATTTTGAGGAAAAAAAATAATTTAATCAATTTTTGAATAAGGCTGTAACCTAACAAAATGTGAAAAAAGTGAAGCACTGTGAATACTTTCTAGATGCACTGTACATGTGATCATTAATTTTTTTATTAATAAATATGCAAAGATTTCAAACTTCCTTCACATTGTCAATATGGGGCATTGTTTGTAGAATGATGAAGAAAATAATGAATTTAATTCATTTAAGAATGAGGCTGTAACGCAACAAAATGTGGACAACGTGAAGCACTGTGACTACTTTCCGAATGCACTGTAACCAGACCAGTGACACATATATTGTCTAAAGCTGGATACACACTATACATTGTCTTTAGATTGTTTTCCTTTAGATTTACCAAAACCATATAATATGAGGTTAAACCTAAACACTTTCAATTTGTAAGTAACCAGGCAGGCCCTTGTACTACACAGTTGAGGTAAATCTAAAGGAAATCAAAACAACAAAAGTTGTATAGTGTGTATCCAGCTATACTGAGCAATTCATCCAACTGGTTCAGCAATTCAGCTTCCTAGGCCACAGGAAGCAGTAATTTGTAATCATGAAGTAGCAGAGTGCTCTTACTGATTAGTGAAATGTGTGTATCCTAATTGCTTGACAAAACATCAAACATTTGCATTTTTTATGTTTGCCTCGAGTTTTACTTTACTTTTAGGGCTCTTTCCCACACACTCCCCATTGGATGGACTCCGTTTTTCTCAGCGAGGGATTGATCCGCCTATCCCCCGCTGAGCAGGAGAATGACAGCTGTTCTCCGCGCTGTGTGCGGAGACACAGCTGTCAGAGCCCCATACATCTCTATGGGGGAAACAGATTGGAACGGAACGTCGGTCCGTTCTCATTCGATCCGCTGGATGGATGGATGGAAAATAGGGTTTCCATCCGTCCAGATTTGACGGATCGGATGTCAGCGGACCTGTCTCCGCTGACATCCGATGCCCCATAGAGATGCATGGGGGGACCGTTCAGATTCGCCAAAAAAACGGACAGGCAGATCTGAACGGTCCGTCCGCCTGTGTGAAAGGGGCCTTAGGTTTGATGCAGTGAAAAAAATTTAGAAGTCAAGTTAAAACATGTGAGAAGAGTAAAAACAGTGATTAAGTGCTTCTCATTGCTATACATATAGACTCCATTGAGAGATTTCCCCTTACTGTCACAGTGACAAAGGACAAGAAATAATGGGAATGGATGTAAGTGGCAAACGAAGATGCAGACAGCAAACCTAACAGATGTTTTATAGCCCAACTCAATGAAAATAACAGATTGTCCCTTGCAGTCAAGACCGGTGGAATGTAGGGTTGCAAACCCTGCAGGGAAAAACTGAGGACTGAGTAAGTAAATATCCTTTTTTGTTCCCTTAGACCAGTGGTCTCCAAGCTGGCTTTATCCAGCCCTTAAGGCACCATTCCATCCACTTATCCCAATGATCGGGCACTATTGCTCCCACAGACACCTATGATGGCTACTATTCCTCCCCTAAATAACAATAGTGAAGCACCATTCCTCCCACTGATACCAACAATGGGGTACTATTCCTCCCACTAAAACCAATAAAGGGGCACTATTCCTCCCGCTGATACCAGGGTGTTTTCTAATCCCACTGGTCACAGTTTGGATCCCCTAATGCCTAAATAACAGTTAACTGGCCCTTTGCTTACAAAGTTTGGAGACCCCTGCCATAGACCTAAGCAAGCAGTTAAGCCCTGCAAGTGAACTCCTTGGGCTGAGCTCTCACTGAACATGTTAACTGCTCATTTAGGTCTAGGGAAGGACAAAAGAGCAGATTTACTTTCCCCATGCTTGGCTCCTCCTGTAGCTAGGCCTGTCTCTGCAGGGTCAACACCCCCACATTCCACTGGTCGAGGGTCCTGACGTGATCAAGACCAGAGCATGTTCCACAGTCCTGCACTGGATGTGAGGTTGCCAAGGGAGAGTTCGTTGCTGGTTTGTGGGGAAGCGTCATCTGCTGGTGCAGCGGAGGATCAGGTAAGTAAAACCATTTTCGCTCTCCCCTGGACAAAATAAGCTATTAACCCCCCTGCAGTGCAGGTACAGCCTTGTCCACGATGACGCTCCCCCCCACCCCAAATCCATGTTGATGTACTATATGTGTACCGACTGTAAGACAGAAAGTGGAGGTAAAATATTTTCGATGCCCCCTGCCTGCCACAAAACTGCCTTTATTAAAAAATAAATAAATCACCTGCTCATGAATTAAAAGTGTTTTCACGCCCTGCAATTCTAAATTTTTGGACGTTTATACTGAGTATATGTCTTTTAACCACAAAAAGAGAGACTTTGTCAGTGCAAGAGTACCTGAAAGGCTTGCGTTTCTGTCTTTCCACTGCACATTCTTACACTTGATCTGGTTCTGCCTTTCCTTGCGAAGACGCTCCAGTTTTTGCGCTAGAAAACAGGCAGGAAACAATAGAATTACTTTGTTGGTGAAACTTTCCTGAAAGAAGAGATCACAATTAATTCCAATGTCATGAATATTTCATAATGCATGTATAGAAAGATGGGGAACAGGGGCAGGAGAGAGGGGAGGGGGGAGTTTCAGAAAGAGAGAGCAGCGTGCATAAAATTTTTAAAGCTGACACCAAGTTCAGAAAATACCAACAAAAACAGAAAAATGTGCTTGATTTATAATTGAAATTAGGGGACATAAAACATTAATACAGACCATAAAGATAGTATTAACATAGAAGGGAATCATAAAATGTGAAAACTAGTGTGATTAATAGGACAGTTCGTTATATAAATCATTAATAACGGTCTTAAAGGAATTTTAATGTACAAATGAAGTCCCATGAATGTTACGGAGTGTGCATAAAATTATAGATATGAATTACGTGCCCCCGTTTCAAAAATTAAAGATAAATGAACTCGGGCTCAACTATTAAAGTTTTAAATATAGAATCCTTTATCTGAAAATCAGGAAAAATTATAAAATGTCAGGGCCATATAAATTAGTAGCGTTTTTCTATGGTAGGACGGAACAGTTTATAGGTAATAAAGGAGGTGATTTGTATCTGCTGCAACATTAGTCAAATGTGTAGGGGGAAGAGATATGAATGGGGATATTTTTATTTTACCATTTTTTTTTTTCCCTCTCCTTCCTAAAGATGCAGAGAAAAATAATAATTCCTAGGGATTTAATGCAAAGCCAGAAAATTCTTTGAATATCAAATATTACAACGTGGTACAAGTCCACTAATATTCTGTGTTCGAGTAAGTAAAATGGGTAAGCTTAAAGAGTTTGAACCAAAATGCGCATAATAATAATAATCATAATGGCTTGTATCAAACTTTTATTGCAGTCATACATTTGTTTTAATAAGTATAATCTTAAAAAAAAAAAAAAAAAAAGTATTTCATTTATAGCCTTTGATACAGCGACACTAGCAAAAAAAAAAAAAATCTTCAATTTAAAAAAGGGAGAACTACGGTTATTGGGTTATTTCAGTAAATATACGTTTATATTATGAATGTAACAATAAAATGCATCTGCACCATTTCTGCAGATTCAATTGTTGCATCATTCCCAACTCCTAGCCCTGATTCTATGCAATATAGCCAACAAAGCTACCAAACCGCTTGTCCCAATCTATGTACTGGCACATGCACCCTACACTCTACATAAATCCTATGGAGAATTGGTACTCCCATAAGGCCCGTACACACGTAGCGATTGTCGGCCGTAAATATTCGGACAACCGACTTCCGACAACCGACTGCGAATTTTCGGCCGAACAGAATCTGGTGTGCAGGCTTTAAAATTTTTGTTGGCCAACACCAGAACGGCCGATTGTTCCTCAGTCAGTACAGAATTCGGCCGACAAACAGCAGATGAGCAAGACTGGGCATGCTCAGAAAAGACAAAACACAGGGAAAGTTAACCATAACATGACATCACTTCTGCAGTCGGCTGTTGTTGGCCGACAAAATTCGTGTGCAGTCTTTAGCACTTTTCAACCAACAGGACAGCACCGGACAAAAGACGGCCGATCGTTCGGCCGACATTCGGTACGTGTGTACGGGGCTTTAGAGAGTTTGTACTCTCTTGGAGCATTTACAGCAGGATGGATGGGGCAGGAATAGTACAACAATCTGAACAGCAAAAAAAAAAAAAGGTACAGCGACACATTAAAGCCTAGTACACACGCAACGATTATCGGCCGACCGGTCGTCCGTCTTTTGTCCATAGTGGTGTTTTGTTGGTTGGAAAGTGCCTAGACTGCACACAAATTTTCTCGCCCAAAAAAATTCTACTTCAGAAGTGATGTCATGTGTTGGTTTGCTTTCTTTGTGTTCTTTCTTCTCTGAGCATGCCCAGTCTTGCTCATAAGATTTTTCCCTGTCTAAATCTGTACTGACTGCACGAAAATCGGTCGTGTTTTGACGGCAGACAAAAATTTTATAGTCTGCACACCAGATTTTTTTCGGCCGAAAAGTCGGAGTCAGTTGTCGGAAGCATCATACTAACAAGTTGAAAATCGGCAGATCGGTCGTCGGACGAAAATTCCCTACCAATTTTCGACACGTGTGTACGGGGCTTTAGTCACAGCGTCAAGAAAACCGGTAGCATACATTTCATTGTTCAGAACTGGACCAGGATTTTCTTTTACATTATGTGGATGGCTGGGTGCGTGTGCATGGCTTACCTGGGGAAGAGATGGCACCAGGATGCACTATAGAAAGAAGACAGGCTGGCAGAGGCAGTGTGGTGCTTTGGGAAATGTTCTCCTGTGAAACCTTGGGTCCTGCCTTTCATGTGGATGTTACTTATGGCACTTTTCCACTGCAAGTACCGTCTCGGCTCTACTCGGCCCTGCTTGGCCCGGTTTGCTTTTCCACTGCATGGTACGGTGTTGGAACGGTTCGGTACGGTACGGTATGCTTTTCAACTAAAGTAGTACTAAAGTTAAGTGGGTGGCATAACAACGGGGTGGGTGGGATTCTCTGACCAATCAGTGGCTAGTAGTGACTGCATGCAAAGGATTGTGGGATATGGTACCGGGTATGGTACCTGTTGGAACCACAATCGAGTAGGTACTATTTTTGAGAGCCGTACTGTACCGTACCGAACCGTTCATACACTATACCATGCGGTACCAGCAGTGGAAAAGCACAAAAGCGAGCCGAACCGTTCGGTTCCATGAACTGGAAAAGCGCCATTTGACACATACCACCTACAAAAATATTGATGGTGACCAAGAGAACGCCTTCATGGAAATGGTATTCCCTGAAGGCAGTGGCCTTCACACACCCTGACACATTATGAAAAAGGTTCAAGAATGGTTTACGGAACCCAACAAGTTTGAGATGTTGACTTGGCCTCCAAATTTTCTAGATCTCAATTCATTGAGCATCTATGGATTGTGCTGGAAAGTTCAATCTGTAGAGACTCCACCTAGCAACCTACAGGATTTAGGAATCTGCTACTGATGACTTGGTGACAGATGCCACAGCATAGCTTCAGAGGTCTAGTGGTGTCCATGTTACCATGGGTCAGGGTGGTGTTGGCAGCAAAAGAGGTATATACTCAGTTTTAGGTGGGTCATCCTAAAGGTATGGCTGATCAGTCAATATACACACACATTGTGCATTTATCCATTTGCCTGGAGTTCTACTTGTAAAACTCTCCTAACAATCTGCATATACCAGCTCTAATCTTTATCCTGGTATTTTTTTCCCAGCTCTGGCTATTAATAAGCAATACACAGCAGCACACAAAATACTACTTATTGCAAATGACACCTCTATTTGCAGTAGTCAGAGTCTGAGGGAACACAAAAAAGGATTGGAGGGTATAGCCCGGCCAGTCATTGTCTGAATCCGCAGCCTAGACTGCACATAGACCACAGAGGGTCGCAAGTGCCCTAACTATACTGCCACATCACCAAAATTACAGTAGCTTCAAACTACCAAGGCCACAGCAATGCTACACTTAGAGTGAAGCAATCTTACAAAATGCTGAGGTTTTTACTGTTATATTATTTTACCAAAACCTTGTCCTCTTGCCATTGTGTGGCAAAAAATGGCAGTCAGTGAATATACTGGTGCTACGTACCAGGAGAAAAGCACTGGGCAGCTGGGTCTGGGTCAACCTTGGCAGAGCTTGCCAGAAGCACACGTCTTATAAATCTTCTGATTAAGTGTAATTAAAAGGATGATAATCAGTGCAAAGCACAAATGGTAAATAGCAAAGATCAGCTATGCCCAGAAAAACAGGAAAGGAATAAAATACGATGCCCATGCAGACAGAGTCCTGTGTGGGAGGTAATCGGAGGACTAAAACACAGTAAATCCAGAGTATTTACTGATTGACATACCCCTGACAACTGTGCTTCCACATGCATTTGGGTAAAAAAAAAAAACTTGCAGAAACGTAAAGGTTGTATGTGCTGCAATACAGCGATGTCCAGGAACATGCTGCCAGTCGGATTGATGCTACAAGGATTTAACAGTCCTAGTAAATCCCCCAAGGAAGGGGGCAGCATCCCCCCAGAGAGGACATGATAGAGAGAGAGTAACCAAGGTGATCTGATGCTAAGGAAAAGAATGTATCCTACATATGCTTTACTAGCTTGGTGTAGTATCCAGGTAGAAATCTGGTATGAGGGTGCAGCGAATACCAGTGCTTGCTTAGCGGCCAGAGTCTGGAGACTGATGTCTGGGTATGCCCAATGGAAGGACTGATGAGATGTCAGCATTCATAGTTGCTGAGTGAACAAGACAGGTATGGATCAAAGGAGGATATGCCTCATGAAATAAAGGACCAGAAGTTTGTCAAAATCTACCAACATGAAGAGGTAGACTAAGCCCTGCAGAAACTTAAAAGACATTCTAGAAACAAAAAAAATGGCCACACATTATACAGTTTTCCTTTAGATTTACCAAAACCATATAATATGAGGTCAAACTTAAACAATTTTAGTTTGTATGCAAATCAGGCAGGCCCTTGTACTGCATAGTTGGAGGTAAATCTAAAGGAAATTGAATAAGAAAAATTGTACAATGTATGGCCAGCCTAATGGGCCATACACACTATAAGATTTTCTGAAGACTTTTTCCTTTAGACTTACCAAAACCGTATAATATAAGGTCAAACCTAAACACTTTCAATTTGTATGCAATCTAGCAGGCCCTTGCACTACATAGAAAAGGTAAATCTGAAGGGAATCTATCCACAAAAGTTGGATAGTGTGTATCCAGCTTTAGGGTTATAAACAACTACTGATTGATAAAAGTACAACTAGGAGAAATGTCCAAATATAAAACTCCGACAATGAAACTTGGAGAAAGACTGAGCTATGGTAATGTTGTGATGCATTTTTATTGACTTAAACTGAAAACCAATTACCGCTCCTCCACAGCCCCTACATTTCCTCATGCAGTGCTGCGGGCATGGTACAGGACATTCTCCTGTACCATGCTCGCAGCACTGCATCTCCTGTGCAATGCCTGTACCATCACCTGTGCCATGCCTGTACCATCTCCTGTGCCATCACCTGTGCCATGCCCGAACCATCTCCTGTTCCATGCCCAAACCATCTCCTGTGCCATCTCCTGTACCATGCCCACAGCCCTGCATCTCCTGTACCATGCCCATAGCCCGTTTTGTGTCTCATAGTGGTCCAGTTGGGTCCAGTAGCTGCTGCATTTCCCACCCTAGGCTTATACTCAAGTCAATAAGTTTTCCCACTTTTTTGAGGTAAAATTAGGTGCCTTGGCTTATATTTGGGTCAACTTATACTCCAGGATATACGGTAGGTAAAAAAAAATAGGCAATGGTGTGAATCCAGCCATTTACACCATGACACTGCAGTAACATGAACGCATGTAGCAATACATGTTACATACCTAGGTGTGATTTGGTGCCATTCATTCTGATGGCACTCCAATGCACCTTGCAAATGGACATGCATTTCATGCATTTCAGTGAACTGCAAAACACTGAATTGAGCTACCATGAGCCGTAGTGCTCTGCATTACAAAAATTGTACATTCATCATTTTGTTTTTTTTTTAGGCAGCCTATTCAAACGAATGGGCTGCCTTAACATAATGTGTGTTAAAGTGTAGGCACTAAGGCAGCACATTAAAGGAGAATTATGGCCAAAGCTTTTTTGGGCTTATTTCTCCTATGCAGACAGGCTAAAGCCTGCTGTCAGCTGACGTCACTCAGCCAGTCCAGGCTGGGGAAATATCTCAACCATATGGTCCATCCAGATACCTGGACTGGCATCTGGTTCAGCCTACCAGTGATCCTTTGAGAGCCTGAGCCAGCCTCTCCTTCCCCCTCCACAGCCCAGTGCTCCAGTGAGCACTAGAGGGGAGAGCAGAGAGCCGCTGACTGACAGTCATGCTCTCTGCTCAGAGTGGATGGGAGAACGGAGCGATCAGCGGTATTTGATCTCTCAGCTCTCCCTGCAGAGCCAGCAGGGGATCAATGCTGCATCCACCTAGGTGAGTATGATTGTTTGTGGGTTTTTTTTTTTTTTTTTAATCCTGGACTTATCTTTTAATGTTAAATAGCCCTTAGTGTTTTGAAAAGCATTCCACAAAGTCAGTTACTCAGAGCAAAATGCTTCAGTCTAACAAGAAAAGAAAAAACATTGAATACTTTTGACAAGGAGGTGTTTCTTCACAGTAACTCAATGTGGTGAGACACAATGTTAAAAAGCCCACATCTCTACCCACTACCCACTCATTCCTCGGCTATGTGGGTAGCTGGATGCAAAGCCCGGAACCTGCTCCTGCGCCCCATGTAAATACTCCACTTCAAAACAACAAGCCGCACCCCAATGACATCATAGGAATCTTACAAGTTTAATGATGGACATCACATACATCCCTCCAGCCCAGGTCTGCCCTGTAATGCGTTTCACCCGTGTAGGACTTAATCGTTATGAGTGAAAGTGCTATGTGAAACGCGTTAGTTGCACATCTTAAGGGAAAGTAAGGTGAAACACCAACCGTCACGTTTGCCCGATGTACACTCCAGGCAAAAGGTAATCAGTGAATGGTCATTGCAATTCAGGAATTAACACAATTTATTTGCAAAATAGAGAAAGTCCACTTTGTTTATGCTTAATCCTAAATGTTTTACAGGTCAGGTCGCATGACAAGTCGCAGCCTATTGCCATAAATGGCACCGTGCCAATCGCTGTGACGCCAACTTTACAGCGCCACACCGATTTGCAAAAATATTTCCTGCACTACTTTAGCTAATGTCAGATGCGCCTTCTACGAGCGGCTCCTGCAAGGGTAGCGCTACATCTGTGAAGGTTCTTATTTATCCAGGTAATTGTTTACATACTATAGGTACACCTTCAACTGGACTTGTTCTGTCAATAGACATCTGTGCATGAAACCACACCGATATCTTTCAAGAAGCACCTGAAATCGCACTGACCTACTACTTTGCAATTTTGCTACTTCACTTGAAGTGGCACGATTTCAAAGTAGCATCAATGTGAACCAGGGCTTATAAAAAAAATATCACAGGGAGTCAGATAAAAAAAGAAATAGAAAAATACCTAATGTCCCTTTCACATGGGTGGTCCAATCAGATCCGCTGGTCAGTTTTTCAGACAGATCTGAATGGAAGCTTTACGTTTGTCAATGAGCAGGCAGATGTAAACAGGCGTTGCGTTCATTGACATCTGATTACCTCTGAGGTTGTCAAGGAAAATCTGCATCCTTTTCCATTTTCTTTTTTTCAGACATAAATGTGACAGATCTAAATTAATTGGATTTAAATGGACCCATGTTTGTTTACATCCGACTGCCCATAGACCTAATGGGGTCGTTTAAGCTCTCAGAGGGAAAAACTGAATGGACACGGATGTCACAAAAGTGACATCCGTGCCGCTCGGCCCCGATTCAGCAGCAGATCTGTTTAAGAAATCCCCGCTGATCGGAACTAACATGGCTGGTGTGAAAGGGTACTAAATAAGACCTGCATATACAGAATCCTAAACCCACAGCTGATACAGGAGGGAGGCAAAACATTCTTATAAAGGCATTGTACAATTTGCTCCAGCAAGGAAGAAAATGTGGCCCTTGCACCTCTCCTGCTGCTGCAGTACCCCCCTCGTCTCTGCCCACACCTTGTCCCAGCAGGTTGGCAGCAAAGAGGATGTCAGAGCTCCTCCACCAGATCCTGCACTTCTCCGTGGTAGCAAAAGAGAGGCTCATCTCTGCTCTTTTTGGTCTCAGCGGTAGGCAGCAAAGAGGATGACAGAACTCCTCCACCAGATCCTGCACTTCTCCGTGGTAGCCACAGAGAGGCTCATCTCTGCTCTTTTTGGTCTCAGCACTCGGCAGCAAAGAGGATGTCAGAGCTCCTCCGCCAGATCCTGCACTTCTCCGTGGTAGCAAAAGAGAGGCTCATCTCTGCTCTTTTTGGTCTCAGCGGTAGGCAGCAAAGAGGATGACAGAACTCCTAGAGACCTTGCACCTGTGCCGCCACAGCACTCCCTCATCTCCATCATCTCTGCCTCCCCTGATCTCAACATTCAGCAGACTCCGGCAGCTGACTCCCGACTATCCCCTGGTCCTCCTCCAGACCCTGCACATTGTTTCCCATCTCCACCCCGAGATTCCTCCCAGATTCCTCCCAGCAGAAGGTATGAGGGGTGCAATGTAATGTAAGGGAGAGCAGGGAATAGGTGCATGGGGAGGCCTGGGACGAGGGGGGGAAATCACGGACCTGTACGGGCTATTTGCCGAGACGACTGCTAAGCCTTCCTATCAGCTGGCATGGGAGACTGACTTGGGGGAAACTATTGACGAGGAGGACTGGGAGCAGTGGTCGACCATGGTGCACAGGGGTATACTCAACACCACTTTAGTGGAAGCAAACTATAAGGTACTATCTCGGTGGCACTTGGTGCCAACGAGGCTAGCCAAATTGTTTCTGGGCACCTCCCCCCTGTGTTTACGACAATGTGGGCAGCATGGGGATATGTACCATGTGTGGTGGAGTTGTCCGAAGGTTCGGCGATATTGGATTCGGGTAATTAATCTGATACACTCGGCGACGGGCCAGAGGATTGATAGAGACGCCAAGACGGTGCTGTTCTCGGACTTGCCAGTTGAGATTCCCAAGAATATCCGTTCCCTTATATTTTTTATTCTCCTGGCTGCAAAAATTACTATAGCGCGTGCTTGGAAAACGCCTGGACTTAAATTATTGCAGGTAAAAACTAAAATGTTGTGGATTATGCTTAATGAGAAGTTGGCCAGTATTCGTTTGGATAGGCAACATAGATGTGGAGCCCCTGGATAGAGTATTTGCAGGCTCCTTAGTTGCAGCCGGGTGGCTTGGGGTCCGGCGAGGGGGGACATGTGATTACTTTACATTGCTTTTGTCCTGGCCTCTTTTTCTTTATTACTCTTTTCTTTTTCTTCTGTTACTCCCTTTTATTTTCTTGTTCTTTCTCTGCCCATAGTGGTGTGGGCTATTCTCCTTTTCTTTTCTCTGATCTTTTTTCTCTTTGTTTGCTCCCTTGGGGGTCTGGCTGCAGGAGAGACGCTGTTAGCTCTGATTTCGGAGCTCTGGTTTGGGTTCCCAGATATGGGTCTGGGTCGCTATATATTATTTGGCCATTGGTGGGAGCCCATTGGTTTCCCCTTCTGGGGGAGGAGGGTTGGGGGGGCTTCGCCCTTTCGTGGACACAGTTTGTGCACATTCGGGGTGTCTGGGGTGGGGCGAGGCCCATGCTGGCCGGTCTGTTATTGGGCTTGGTGGACTCCAGCTGTACCTCCTTTTGAGGAACCTCAGTTTTGGGACTTGATGTATCTTGATGTTAAACTTTTTATTATTGACTTCCTTGTTGCCAATAATGTTATGACTCTACTTTTCTGTATGCTACCCCCTTTTCTATGTTTTACAGTTGTACCGTTTGGTTTAAACTCAATAAAAAACTATTGAATACTAAGGGAGAGCGGGGGACTTTTGACTTCTGATAGCGGCGGGGGGGGGGGGGGGGGATGACATCTGATGTAAGGGGGAAGGGGGGGTGAGGTACTTTGGATATCTGCTTATAATTATGAGGATAATACAATTTTATGCCAGTTGAAAAGCACCTGGCCTTCACAGGTTAAGTTTTATACTAAAACCAGTTCTAATCGAATGCAGAGGCAATTATTTATTATGATAAATAGTGGATACCTTTTTAAATGGGCTTACACATACAACTGGCCCTTTGAGTGCAGCCATAATGCTGATGTGGCCTGCAATTAAATTCATTTTGTCACTTTCATTTTGTCACCCCCGCCAGTTATAATCTATACATAAATACTGTACTATAGCTAGCTTTTTTTTCAAGCCAACTGAGCTAGCTAGAACTGGCTCCTGAAGTAGTCTATTTTGCATTTTCACAGCTCTTTTGGCTTGTTCACACTTCAAAATACAGACACTTCTCAAATGTGCCTACAGCATTAATGCACGTTAATAGGTGTGGTTGATAAGCATTAAAAAAAAAGCTCCCCCAAACGCCCTATGCGCGTTTGCGGTGTTGTAGACGTGTTTCTGGTGCATTAAAACCACAAACACCCAACTGTAATGTGCTACCACACCGCGGCCGTATGCCGGCGCGGTCGCGGTGATTTACCATAGACTTGAATGGAAGGAGCTGAAGTACTTCAACTCCTTTCAAACTCGACATCAAATTTTGAAGCAAAGGGACAATAACGTTTCATATTTTAGGCTCCATTCACACTTGAGCGTATCGTTTTCAGGCATTTTTGGGGGATTTTTTTCAGACGTTTTTGCAGGTGTTTGGAGCCAGGCATTGACATCTAACAAAAATTCTTGTAATCTGTCAAAAGAGAAGCTCATGTACTTTTTTGAGCTTCAGGCATTTTGCTTCAGGTGACAAAATGCTCAGATGTGAACAGGGGCCATTGAAATTAATGGGATTTTGCTTGTTGGGCGTTTTGAGACTTCAGAGATGAGCGTTTTACGAGCTGAAATACTCTCAGGTGTGAACAGGGTCTTAATAATGTGAACAGCACTGTGTGCAGTCCAAAAACGGAATTTTTGTAAAATCTTACCTGTAAAATTCCTTTCTCTGAGTCCTCCGACAGTCGCCGCCTCTTCATATTCGTCACATATGGGGTATTAGACTTTGCTCCGAAGGAGTAGCTAGGCAACAGAATATGTTAACATTAAAGCTTTTAACATATCCCACCCTCAAGGGGTGGTCCCCTCAGTCAATACCCTCCTACTTCCTGCAACCATATCTCAGTTTTAGTGGAATAGCAGTAGAGTATACAACCAAACCCCAAAAGAGGGGCGGGGGCGGCGACTGTCGGAGGACTCAGAGAAAGGAATTTTACAGGTAAGATTTTACAAAAATTCCGTTTTCTCTTACGTCCTCCGACAGTCGCCGCCTCTTCATATTCGTCACATATGGGGACGTCCCAAAGCAGTGCAAACATGAGGGGTGGGAAACGCATCCGCGCCGAAAAGGCAACGCAGTCTCCGCTAGGGATGTAACGATATCAAAATCTCACGGTACGATACAATTTCGATATTGACCTCACGGTACGATATTTATTGCGATATTGTGGAAAAGCTCACGGTATTGTTAAATAGCTCATGATAGTGTTTGTGATGATAATAGCGAAAAAATACCGACATTTATTCTGCTTTTGCCAGTCAACAGGCAATTTATTGTTGTATTTATGGATCCATGACAACATAAAACACTGATCACATGGTGCTTTTAAAGTGCAAGTTGTAGTCAGGAACATCAATATTCTGTATAGTAATATTTGGTTGCATAACTGATTCTTCTGTGCAATGTTCAAGTTAAGAAGCAGCTAGAACAATTGTAAACAAACAATAGGCAATTCCCTTTAAGTGCAAACAAAGATCAAGTTAAGTCAGGTTTAAATGTGCAAGGCAAATAAAGGCAGCCTTTTAAAACTGGTATTTAGGAACATAACTTAAACTTAAATAAAATAGTCAGTCAAAAAGCCTTTAAAAAAAACACTGACCTATCATTTAGCTTATGTTCACGTTTTTCATCAGAAAGATCAAAATATCTACATTGCAAGAAAAAAAAAAACAGTAAAAAAAATCCTTAAACTCTGGTCTATGTAGTTAACAATGATTTGTTCCGCGGGACTGTGTTTATTCCTCTTGCTTTTTGACGGACACCTGTCCTTTTAATATTGTAACCCAACCACGACGATATCGAGACACGACCACGACGATATCGAGACGACCGCGACGATACGATATCGCGATATCTTCGATATCGTTACATCCCTAGTCTCCGCATCAAAGAAAGGAACCTTACCAAAGGAAGGAAACCAGCTGGGCAACAGGAAAAACAAGTGCTCAACAGGAGCAACAACCCAGGAAAAGACAGATAACCAGAGGATAAAAAATGTATCCCAACAGCCAGAGGTCCCCAATAAGGGACCCTAGGGAACTGCTGCACTAAGAACCTTGCGGCCAAAGGAAGCATCCGCCGATGCCTGAACATCTACTTTGTAGAATCTTGTGAACGTGTGTACGGTCGACCAAGTCGCCGCCTTACACACCTGGGCTACAGAAGCCCCATGACGACAGGCCCAAGACGTACTCAGAGATCTAGTAGAGTGTGCCTTCACAGGCACAGGGAGAACCTTCCCCTGCAAGGCATAGGCCTGTTCAATGGTCTGCCTGATCCATTTGGCAATGGTAGAGGCCGAAGCCGCCATGCCCTTCCGAGGACCCTCTGGAAGAACAAACAAGGAGTCCGTCTTTTGAAAAGACTCAGTCGATTTAAGGTAAACCCTTATCGCCCGAACAACATCCAGAGAATGTAATCTCACCTCCTTTGGATGTTTAGGCTTCGCGCACAGCGAAGGCAAGACAATATCCTCATTAAGATGGAATTCCGAAACTCGTTTCGGAAGAAAAGAAGGATTAGGTCGCAAGACCACCTTATCCAAATGAACAACCAGATACGGAGACTTGCAGGACAAAGCTGCCAGCTCCGACACTCTGCGAGCCGAAGTGATCGTCACCAAAAAGGCGACCTTTTTGGACAACATAGACAACGAGATCTCCCTGATCTGTTCAAAAGGAGCACGTTGCAACACAGACAGAACGAGATTCAAGTCCCAAGGGGGCAAAGGATCCCTCCTAGGAGGAACCAGATGCCGCACACCCTGAACAAAAGTGCCAACCAAGGAGTTGGAAGCCACGGGACGTTGAAACAGAACGGCCAGCGCAGACACCTGACCCTTTATCGTAGCCAGCGCCAAACGCTGATCGACACCCGTTTGAAGGAAAGACAGCACACGGGAAACCGAGTACGTGCGGGGTGAAAACCCCCTGGACTCACACCAGGCAAAATAGGCCTTCCAAGTACGGTAATAAACCTTCCCCGAGGAAGACTTCCTCGCGTTGATCAAAGTATGAACGACCTCTGGAGATAGACCCTTCTCCTTCAGGACCTCGGTCTCAACAGCCAGGCCGTCAAAGCCAGCGACTGTAAAGCAGGATGGTATATCGGTCCTGGAGACAGGAGATCGTCTCGAAGAGGCAGATGTCACGGGGCGTCGACCGCCAGATTCACGAGGTCTGCGTACCAGGACCGGCGAGGCCAGTCCGGTGCCACAAGAATCACCGTGCTGCGTTCCGAGTGTAACCTGCGAAGGAACCTGGACAGCAACTGAATCGGTGGAAACGCGTACATCAGTCTGTACTGATGCCACGGGGCCACTAACGCGTCCGACGCGTCTGCCCAAGGATCGCGCGTCCTTGCCACGAACCTTCTCACCTTGTTGTTGAGACGAGACGCGAACAGGTCCACATCTGGAAGACCCCACTTCGCGCACAACATCTGGAAGACAGCCGGGTGGAGAGACCATTCCCCCTGATCCAGGGTCTGGCGACTCAGATAGTCCGCCTGCCAGTTCTCCACCCCCGGAATGTGAACCGCCGTTATCGCCGGGACATGAGTCTCGGCCCAAGACAGAATGTCGGCCACTTCTCGAGCCGCTCGGGCACTCCTGGTGCCCCCTTGGTGGTTGATGTAGGCCACCGCCGTGGCATTGTCCGTCTGCACCCGAACCGGGCAGCCCTGCAGCCGGTCCGTCCAGCGATGAAGACAGAGATTTATCGCACGCAATTCCAGAATGTTGATCGGAAGGGAAGACTCCCCCTCCGACCAAGTTCCCTGGGCGGACAGAACGCCCAGAACACCACCCCAGCCCGACAGGCTGGCATCCGTGGTGATCACCGTCCACGAGACAGGACGAAACGACTTGCCCCCGGACACCATCGGGGACTGGAGCCACCACAGAAGGTTTCTTCTGGTGCGATGACTCAACGAGATTTGAAGATCCAGAGATTGAGGTCGCCCGTCCCACCTGGACAGGATCTCCGCTTGGAGACCCCGCGTGTGAAACTGGGCGAAGGGAATCGCCTCGAAGGCCGAGACCATCAATCCCAGACATCTCATGCACGTCCGCAGAGACGAGTGCGGAACGTCCCTGAGGGACCTGACTTCCTCCTGAAGAGTTCTGAGTTTGTCTTCCGGCAGGAAGACCTTCGCCTGCACCGAGTCCAGAATCATTCCCAGGTAGGGAAGACGAACCGACGGACTCAGTGTCGACTTTGGAAAATTTATCGTCCAACCAAACTCCTGCAGAGTTTGCATCGTGACAGACAGGTCCTTCTCCAGACCCTGGCTGGTCGCAGACCGAACCAGAATGTCGTCCAGACACCCCAGGACAGAAATGCCCTGGGCCCTCAATAATGCCAGAACCGGTGCAAGCACCTTGGTGAAGACCCGCGGAGCCGAGGCGAGACCAAAAGGCAACGCCACGAACTGGTAGTGATCCTCCGCAATGGCAAATCGAAGGAACCTCTGGTGACCCTCGAAAATGGGGATGTGAAGATACGCATCCTTCAAATCGATGGAGGCCATGAATTCCACCGGAACCAGGGCAGCCACCACCGACCGCAGGGATTCCATGCGGAACTTGCGAACCCGCACAGAGCGGTTCAGAGCCTTCAAGTCCAGAATCGGACGAACCTTGCCCTCCTTTCTGGGCACGGTGAACAGATTGGAATAAAACCCCCGAAATCTGTCCCGATGAGGCACCGGAACCACCACTCCCTGAGCCCTCAGGTCCCGCACCGCCAGGTGCAGGTCCCGCAAACGCTCTGGAGACAGTTGAAGATTTGAGGGAAAAAATCTGCTCTCCGGCCGAGAGAGAAACTCGATCTTGTAACCAGATCGAACGATCTCCTGAACCCATCTGTCCCGCACACGGGCCAACCAGGGCTGAAGAAAACCGAGCAAGCGTCCCCCCACCCCAAAACTGGGTGAGGGCGCCCCTTCAGGCCGTACTGTTATGGGCTGCAGATCCGGATTGACCGGACTTCTGTTTCCCAGACCAGGGCTTCTTCTGAGAGCCTTGACCTTTGAACGGCTTGCCCTTGTAGTGCGGCCGAAAGGCACGAAAGGACCCCTGAGGGGGCCGAAAATTAGCATGCTTCTTCCCAGAAGCCCCCTTAGCCTTGGGGAAATGGGGCAAGAGAGTGCTCTTACCCCCGGTGATCCCCTTAATCAACACATCCAAGGACTCCCCAAAAAGGCGAGACCCATCATAAGGTAGATTGGCTAAGGTCTTACGCGAGGACTGGTCCACTGACCAACATTTTAACCAAACCAGGCGGCGAGACAACACCGCCACGCTGTGCACACGTGCAGCCAACGGAACCAGGTCCAGGTCCGCATCACACAGATACATGACACCCTGGTGTATTTGATCCACCATATCCAGGGTCGCCGGCGAGGCCGAATCGGCCACTAGGACGCGCCTAAGCATCTGCGTCCAACTTGCGATCGCCTGGGCCGCCATGAGAGAAGCAAACAGAGCCTTAAGCATAGAACCCGTAACAGAATAAGTATGACGGGCAAGAGACTCCAATCTCCTATCCGTGGCATCACGGAACACAGGGGAATCCTCTGCTGGAATCGCAGTGGCTTTGTTTAAAACCGCAATTGCGTGATCCACTGGGGGTGGTACACACCACCTTTCATCAGTGGAAGGCGAGAAAGGATAACGCAGCTTGAATCTACTTGGTACAGCAAAAGGTTTGCGCAGATTGTGCCATTGTTCCTTAACAGCGCGCTGAAAATCATCATTGCAGGGAAAAACCTGCGGCGTCCTGCGTTTTCTCTGCGTCCCATAGGCCGCCAAGGCAGCGGGGGGACATACATCATCCTGCAAACGCAGCGTTTGCTTTATGGAAGCAATCAATTCATCCATGATTGCAAGCTCTTCAGGCGAGCCAGGGGGAGAATTATCAACCCCCTCAACTTCAGCCTCCACCTCGGACCCCACTAGATCTAGGGAGGAGCGGGACCCCGATAAGGAGGCCCCCGCCATAACAGCCCCATCACCTTCACCCTCAGAATCAGAGGAAAGAGCAACTCTGGGCCTTTTAGTAGATTGAGCAGCCACCAGCATCTGTACCTGAGCAGCAAGGCCAGCCACAATAGTGGCTAAATCCCCCCCTGGGGGGGAAACAGCGGTCCCCTGGCTTTCCACCAAGGCGGTAGGAAATTTGCCCTCCTGAGAATCCATTGCCCCTATAATGCCGGACAATAAAGGGTTAACTGCCCCTTTAAGCAAACGCGGCAAGCGCAGCCCACCGCACCACACTCAAGCACAATGAGACCCCCACAGGGAATATGCAAACTGAACACAGGCAATGGATAGCAAGAACAGAAGGATAAAACCTGAGGAGACCCTCGCCGCTGCTGCTGCCTCGATCGGTGTTCCTGGAAAGAGGAAGTGATGCTGCCAGGGCGCTCTATGAAAGCCTATGGAGGCTACAAGAAAATGGCCGCCATGCATGTAAAACATGCGGCCGGAGCGAGTGTAGGCAAAATGGCACCGTTTGGCGCCGAAACCGCCGCTCCACAGTGCAGTAATACACACATGACATCCCTGTATAAGAACACATGTCAGATCGCCGCAGCGATCGCTGTATATGCCCAAACATGCCAAAAAAACATGCCCCACAGCACACAGCTTCTCACAATGACCAGGCTGACACACACAGTGTCACACAGCTCCCCCCCCCCCCCCCCCCTTGCAGCCCACAGCATGCAGCCGAGAGATAGGGAGACAAACAGTGTGAATAGAGGCAGGTTACACAGTCCCAGACTGACACCCCCCCAGACAGACAGGTCCCCACATAGATACACTTACCTCTCATGGCGTGGGGGACCCGCACAGGCGAACAAGCCGCTGCACATGAGGCAGGGAGAGTCGCATTCAAGACGCACAAAATGGGGGTTAAGAAACCGCACAGCGTCCAGTGAGGTAGCCACCTCACCAATCATCCCTGCACCGAACAGGGATGGGTCGTTCACTGTGCCAGGAGCGTTACCTGGCTGAACGCTCGATGGCAGGCTGGGAAGCCACTGACCCACGACCTGCGACCAGGGGGATCAGCCCGAGACCCAGCCCGCATGATCCTCTTCATCAGAAGAACTAACTAACGCTGACAAAAAGAACAGCTAAGTAAAGGTAGAGAGAAAACTCAAACAAAAATTCAAAAAGAAGAAAGAGTCTGGGGCAGAAAGCCCCAGCACAGAGAAAGCCAGCCACTCCTGACAAGCTAGACAATAAAACTGAGATATGGTTGCAGGAAGTAGGAGGGTATTGACTGAGGGGACCACCCCTTGAGGGTGGGATATGTTAAAAGCTTTAATGTTAACATATTCTGTTGCCTAGCTACTCCTTCGGAGCAAAGTCTAATACCCCATATGTGACGAATATGAAGAGGCGGCGACTGTCGGAGGACGTAAGAGAAATATTATTTTCATAGATTAAAAACGCCTCTCAAACACCTGCTTTCAAGGCCAATGTGAGCTAGGCCTTACTGTGAAGAAACAACCTCGGCGTGTGGAGGGTAAACCTCTATTCCTTTAGCCCTTTTGTCCTCTGTGTTGACCTTAAAGTGAATAACTTTACACCAAGTTCACTATTTGGACCACTTTCCCATTTATTCATGTTGATCATATCCCCCCTTAATCTCTTCTTCTCAAGAGAGAATACATTCAGTTCCTCCAATCTTTCCTCATAGCTGAGCTCCTCCATGCTTCTTATCAGTTTGGTTGCCCTTCTCTGCACTTTCTCCATTTCCCTGATATCCTTTTTGAGAACTGGTACCCAAAACTGAACTGCATATTCCAGATGAGGTCTTACTAATGATTTATACAGGGGCAAACTTAGGCCTAGTACACACGGAAAGAATGTTGGGTCACATCAGCTGGTTCAATAGAAACCGAAACCAGAACACTCCGGTCAGCGCTCTCAGCCAATGGCTGAGTGTTCTGATGGGGGCCATCCCCTTGTCAGAACACAACAGCACAGCAGGGGAGATCACTGTACAAACATCGGATTGTTAATACAGCGGCTCTGTTCTGAGCTGCAAGTTTTTTTCATTCAATCTGCTGGGTTGAGCGAAGAAAAACTAGTAATGTGTACTAGGCTTCAGGACTCTCCCTCTGGAGTCTATACCTCAAAGATATACAAAGCTGCCTTTGGAAGTGATTCTGGATAGTACAGCCCATTGTCATGTTATACTCCACTGTGTAAAAATTCGGATAACTACACAAGTTACAGAATCTGGAAACACTCAGCCTTAGGAGTTTAATAAGTGAAGTTCGTAGCGCCGCAAGATAAACATGAAGATAAGATGTTCTTGTTTTACTTGAGCCTACCTTTAAAAAGGGATCATCTGCAGATTTCAGTTATTTGCAGATAAATGTGTAAAATGTGTATTTTCATTCTCATTATATGAGCTCCTAATAAAGCGCCACACTGCAGCAGATAATAATGTGCTAATATCACTGTGGTATAGTGATGACATGTGGAATCATTTTGCATTTGTGAGCACCTAAGGTCACCTCCGTTACTTCTAACACATCCTACATAATCATTGCAATACTAAATGTTCACAGGTATCTAGGCCGACAGAAAACTCTGAAATTCATTTATTGACTATGGAAAAGTTCTGTCAAACATGCTGTCAACTTTCCATTATTTACAGTCAGGTCCATAAATATTGGGACATCAACACAATTCTAATCTTTTTGACTCTATACACCACCACAATGGACTTGAAATGAAACAAACAATATGTGCTTTAACTGCAGACTTTCAGCTATAATTTGAGGGTATTTACATCCAAATCAGGTGAAAGGTGTAGGAATTACAACAGTTTGTATATGTGCCTCCCACTTTTTAAGGGACCAAAAGTAATGGAACAATTGGCTGCTCAGCTGTTCCATGGCCAGGTGTGTGTTATTCCCTCATTATCCCACTTACAAGGAGCAGATAAAGGTCCAGAGTTAATTTCAAGTGTGCTATTTGCATTTGGAATCAGTTGCTATCAACTTTCAATATGAGATCCAAAGAGCTGTCACCATCAGTGAAGCAAGCCATTATTAGGCTGAAAAAAACAAAACAAACCCATCAGAGAGATAGCAAAAACATTAGGTGTGGCCAAATCAACTGTTTGGAACATCCTTAAAAAGAAAGAACGCACCAGTGAGCTCAGCAACACCAAAAGATCCGGAAGACCACGGAAAACAACTGTGGTGGATGACCAAAGAATTCTTTCCCTGGTGAAGAAAACACCCTTCACAACAGTTGGCCAGATCAAGAACATATCAAGAACATATTCAGCCAAATGCTTCAGAACTCATTGGACCGTGCTTCACAGTGCAGATGGACAATGACCCGAAGCATACTCCGAAAGCAACCAGAGTTTTTTTTTTTTTCTTTTAATCAAACAGGTACTTTATTGAAAAGAAAAAAAAAAAAACACAATGAAAGTAATACAAGGGAGTAAATGGAAAAAACAGTATAAAAATGTACAAGGTCCTTGTAAATGGGATAATGAGGGAATAACACACACCTGGCCATGGAACAGTTGAGCAGCCAGTTGTCCCATTACTTTTGGTCCCTTAAAAAGTGGGAGGCACATATACAAACTGTTGTAATTCCTACACCGTTCACCTGATTTGGATGTAAATACCCTCAAATTAAAGCTGAAAGTCTGCAGTTAAAGCACATCTTGTTTGTTTCATTTCAAATCTGTTGTGGTGGTGTATAGAGTCAAAAAGATTAGAATTGTGTCTATGTCCCAATATTTATTGACCTGACTGTATATTGAGCACACTTCAATGAAAGTGATAATAAATCCTCGGTCTTTTTAGGTACTTTCAGCGGCTGATTTAATCACTTGCTGGGCATGCAGCTTCTTTATTTTGAAATCACTGACTTTGTTTCAGTTTAAGCTGGTGTCAGGATCACTGCTCCAGTTTTGTTTCAGGGTGGCTCCTTTCTCTTGCAGCATCCTATCGGGCCACCCTTGGATATACACACGCTAAAGTTTTGTCCACCCACACTATGTGCATCAATAGAACCACAGAGCCCCACTGCTGAGGATGGCAAGGCACTCCCCTGCTCCCTTCTCGAATGGTCCAACTGGAGACTGCACTGTCCTCTGTTAAAGTGGGGAAAACAACAAGAGAAGGACACATCGACCGAATGCATTACCAGAATACATTTATATTAAAGTGGTGCTCCAGTTCTACCATGGAAAAATGAAAAGTCAGCAGCTACACATACTGTAGTTGTTGACTTTTAATATTAGGACACCTACCTGTACTGGAATCCAGCAATGTCAGCACCCACCGGATTTTTCCATCGGCTCTCGGGTGCTGCCACCATAGCCTATATGGGGAACCAGCAGTGAAGCCTTGCGACTTCACAGCTTATTACCTACTGAGCATGGGCAAAGCATGTTGCACTTTCTGAATGGCCTGGTGGCAGGGAAAGGAGGAGGGGGGCCGAACTTCTGACAGACCTCACCACGGCATAATCAGTGAGGGAAATCGCCTCCAGGTCTGCTGCAATTAACCAGTATTATGGGACGACTAGACAGCGTCTGTAATGGCTGACGCATTTCAAGGGAGAACCCTCTTCATCAGATACGCTGATGAAGGCTCTGATGAAGAGGGTTCTCCCTTGAAACGTGTCAACCATTACGGACGCTGTCTGGTCCTCCCATAATACCAGTTGACTACAGCAGACCTGGAGGCGATTTCCTTTACTTGTTATGACATGCATAAGTATGCTATGAATTTGTGAGTATAACACTTGTTGCTTTTTATCCTTTAATAAAAATGTATTATGGTAATGCGCTAGGTTGGTGCACCCTTCTCTTGTTTTGTTTTGCAGTATATAAGAATACCCATTTCCTGAGGGGGCAGCAAGTCTACTGGCACTGACAAAGAATTAACACTTTGAACCTATAAGCAAACCACTCGAGCGCAGGAGAGAAATTCTTGGATTACACTGCTTAAGTAGAACAAAACTCTAAAATGTAAAAAGAAGCTGTAAGCAGGCAGGCTCGTTATTGCAGAAGAGACATTACAAAGAAATAAACCTACCTGCCTGCTCAGTCTTCTGTAGGATGTACATTGAGCTGCACATGAGTTTCTTAGTTTCCATTCTGGCACAGTGACTGCGTGCCAGGATTACTGAACTTCTGCACACGTGCGGAGGAGATGTCATCCTGCACAGGCAAATCAAGATAGCTGAAAACCTACAACCAGACGAAGCTGGGGGAAAAAGAATTTGGTGAGGGACCTCACAGGTGTCAGACTACTGAAGCAAAGGTAAGTGTTCTGGACGATTTCCTATGAGAACTGGAAGTTCAGGGAAGCAGCACTAAGGCTGCATTCACACCTGAGAGTTTTGTAGTTCGAAGACACTAAACAAGCAAAATCCTATTAATTTCAATAGCCCCTCTTCATGCACAGATGTGAACAAGGGCCACTGAAATGAATGGGATTTTGCTTGCTGAGCATCTTTGAGCTTCAAAACCTCCATATGTGAATGCAGCCTGAGAGAACACGAGCTGGCAGCATTGAAAGTTATAAACTGCAAGTGCCAAGGTAAGAATTTTACCAAATTGCTTTTTGAAGGAATATTTTATTGCACTCAATGTTTTTTTTTTTGATTATAAACGATTATTGAAAAGTATACTCAAGTACAAAAAGAAGAACATTTGTAACATTGGTATAAAAGTGCATCATCAATACAACTTTTCAAGTAATAGGCATCAGATAAAACATAAAAGAAAAAGAAAAAATAAAACAAAACAGCAATTGTATATCTGTTATTGTTGGAGATATAGCATTATCAGAATATCGAAATATCTCCGAGTTGAGCAAGTGAGTTAGCAGAATCTCTAATAGGAGATTAATAATCCGGGCATCTCCTTTGCATCAAAAGGAGGCGCCCGTCTAATTTGGTTTATGGATGTAATACAGTAACAAGCTTCCATTTTCCAGTCTAATTATCCCCCGTTATTTGCCAAGATACGAAATATGCTCCAAATCTGGTCCTCTTATCAATTATCTTTCCTGGGCAAGATCACGGCGGTCAAAATGACCATCCTTCCGAAATTCATATATCTGTTCCGCGCGCTTCCCGTTTATTGCACTCAATGTTTTAAGCTAAAAGGTTATACTAAATACGACTTAAATGATTGGGACGGACGGACCTGGATGCAGACCCCCCCTTTTTTACCCGCCGCTACTAATCTCTTCTCCTACTTCTTTCCTAGCCATTGACTTGGCCCTTGCGGGCTACCTCGCCTCTTTCTCTCTTTTCCTTCCCTTTTCCTCTGCTCCCTTTCTCTTTCTTTATTTTATTTTTATCCCCACTTTATCATTTTTACTCATTACGGTGCACCGCCGGAAGGTCAATGCCTCCCTCGGCTTGGGGTGTGGTGGGGTCGGGGGCCGCCTCCCTCCTGGGGCGCAGTGTGTTCCCGTACGGGGCGCCGGGGGGGCGGGGCCCGGGCCCGCCGGCCTGGTGCCTGGGGGCTCTGCTCCGGCCCTGACTTGAGTCACCATTCCATGGCTTACCCTGTTTATATGGTGTTTCTTAATCCTGCTATATATGTGTCAGTTGTTCTTCAATTCACGTTGTGATGATGTTCTGCTATTTTTGTTATGTATGACCAAGCCTTATGGGCACACTTTGCACTGTTGTATATTTGGTTTACCTTTTCGTAAAACCTTAATAAAAATATTGGAAAATAAATACGACCTAAAAATATAGAAATTACTTCCTCTTGGAAGAAATATGAAATGGACTTGAAATAAAAATATAATACAATATAATAAAGAAATATGAAATAAAATACTGGCAAATAAGCCCTTGCCATTTTTTCGGAGCAGCCGTTGTGCCAGAATGCCACCAAATTTAGAAATGAATAACTAGGTAATGCTTTCATAAAAGGTTTTGTATGCACAACATTCCTACCTAAGCTGTACTAAACTAATTAGCATCCATTCTTTTGGTATATTTATCTCTGTGAATCTATGCAAAACAGGGCATAAATCATGTTCTATTAACATCTGACAGACTATAAGCCAGGAAAGCGGTGATTATCAGAGTTGTGTTAATAAGACTCAGGCAGTTTAGGAGACAGTACAACGGTGAGCTTTATAACCTAAAATGTTAGAACAGGAAGGTCTTGCTATACCAGAACCAGCTTCTGGCCTCCATATTACAGTGCGGGCTTCTGAAATGAAAGATTAAAGCAGCATTAAACCCAAAAAAGAAAATGTAATATACTGCAGCTTACCAATCTTTAAATTTGGTGGCTGCATTTGTTTTCTTTTGTTATTTTTTTCCCTAAAAACCCTTTACATGGGGAGGATTCTATTCTGATCAGCAGGGGATCAGTTCACAGATCCCCTGCGGATTGGAGCAAAGCTGATGGATGACACATCCATGTCTGCTCAGTTTCTGCAGAGCAGACACGGACAGAGTCCACTCTTCTCTAGGTGAAGCCAGGGGTAAACTGACTCCATTGTCCATTTATACCCGACTACCCTGCAATCCACTCCCCTTCTGGTTTTTTTTTTTTTTTTTAAAGAGGACTCAATCTGACCCGGAGATAGACGGGTGGAAAAGAACAAATGAATGGACCTTCCAATCAGGTCTGCCCGAAAACAGACCTGAGCAGAATGGCTACGTAAAAGGGGCCTCATTTCTGAAGTCTCAAAACGCCCAACAAGCAAAATCTTATTCATTTCAATGGCCCCTGTTCACATGAGTGTTTTGTCGTCTGAAACAAATCGCCTGAAGCACTAAAAAGTACATGAGCTTCTTTTTTGGCTGATTACAGGCGTTTTTGTTAGATGTCAATGCCTGCCGTAACACATCGCCTTAAGCAAAACGCCTGACTCTTAGGCTATGTTCACATCTTGCCGTTGCTATTTACAGGTGTTTTTTAGGTGTTTTTTCAGGCATTTTTATGGGCGTTTTTATGTGCAGGCGTTTTTAGGTTGACCAGTGACCAACGGAAAATAATAAAAACGCCTTAATCTGCCCAGAAAGAAGCTCACGTACTTTGAGCATTGGGCGTTTTGCTTAAAACGTCAAAACGCTCAGATATGAACAGGGGCCATTGAAATGAATAGGATTTGTTGTTGGGCGTTTTTTGAGCTGCTGATCCTAGAGCAGAAAAACGCCCCAAAACGCCTACATGTGAACTTAGCCTTAAAAAAGTACATGAGCTTCTTTTTTGGCAGATTACAAGCGTTTTCGTTATATGTCAATGCCTACCTCCAAACACCTGAAAAAAAAAAAAAAAAAAAAAAAAGCGTCTGAAAAATGCCCAAAAAAAAAAAAAAAGCTGAAAACGATAAGCTCAGGTGTGAATGGAGCCTAAGTCCCGGTTCACACTGGGGCAACTTATCAGGCGATTTAGCCGTCTGACAAGTCGCGCTCTATTCAGTGCAATGGAACCACTCCAATCGGGGCAACTCCGACTTAGAAAAAGGTTCCTGCACTACTTTGGGGGTGACTTGCATTGACTTCTATTAGAGGGGTCATTTGCAAGCCACGCTGAAGTCGCACTGTATGTCAATTAGGAAAAGGTACTTAGATTTTTTATTTTTCATTTAAAATGATTAAAGTACCATCATCCACATACAGAAATATAAGGGGCAATGTAAATTAAACAGTGCGTGTTTAGTATGAATTTAAGGTGAGAAAGGAAGAAGGCCTGTTTATTGGGTAATAGGTCGTTACTGAGCTTCAGAGTCACAGCCCGACCAAATCCTAACAATCTTTAAATCTCTCTCAAAAAAAAAAAAAGTAGGATTCTCTTGTTCGAAGCACCACTTCCCCCACAAGTGCTGGGTATGAAAGGATTTACCCAATGAAGAGGACTGAGCATTCCGTACCATCGCTAAAGCCCTGTACACACGATCAGATTATCGAACGATCTGTCGTCCGTTTTTTGTGGCATGCTAGTCTGATGTGGAAAGTGAAGAGGTTATTTTCATACAAATTTTCCCGTACGACAGAATTCTATTTCAGAAGTGATGTCATGTGCTGGATTGTTTCTTCTCTGAGCATGCCTAGCCTTGCTCTTAAGATTTTTTTTCCGTCAAAATCTGTACTAATGAGACGAAAATCGGACGTTGTTTTGACCGACGACAAAAATTTTATAGCCTGCACATCAGGATTTTGTCAGCCGAAAAGTCGGAGTCGGCTGTTAAAAGCACCATACTAACAATCCGAACATCGGCAGATCGGTCGTCGGACGAAATTTCCCTTCTGATTTTCCTATTGTGTGTACGGGCCTTTAGACCCCATTCACACCTAAATGCTGGAGGAGAAAAAAAACAATTATTCTCTATGGAGATGATTCACATCTCCACTCTAATGGCACTTTTCCACTGCAAGTACCGGCTAGTACCGGCTCGGCTCTACTCGGCCCTGCTTGGCCCGGTTTGCTTTTCCACTGCGGTACCGCATGGTATAGTGTCGGAACGGTTCAGTACGGTACGGTATAGGTTTGCTTTTCCACTAAAGCAGTACTAAAGTTAAGTGGGTGGGATAACAACGGGGTGGGTGGGATTCTCTGACCAATCAGTGGCTAGTAGTGACTGCATGCAAAGGATTGTGGGATATGGTACCAGTTTGGTACCTGTTGGAACCACAATCGAGTAGGTACTGTTTTTTCAGAGCCGTACCATTCGGTTCCATGCAGTGGAAAAGCAAACCTATACCATACCGTACAGAACCGTTCCGACCCTATACCATGCGGTACCGCAGTGGAAAAGCACAAAAGCGTGCCGAGCCGGTACGGTTCTATGCAGTGGAAAAGCGCCATAAATCGCCAAACACCTGAAGCTCTAACAAGTTCTGGTGCTCTTTTTGTTGCTGAATGAAATTGGGCAGATTTGCGCATTTTTGTTCCCATAAAAATTTATTGAAACTCCCCATTTGCGTGTTTTTGTGTGCATTCACATGTTTTGTCACGCAAATTCGAGCAATTTTCTGCTCAAATGAAGAAATGTTACAAAAAAATAAAATAAACAATAATAAATGAATAAATAAATGTAAACTAAATATAAAAAGAACTAAAAATCATAACATAATATGTAATAATACATAAATAAATGACAATTCAACCCTAACCTTAAACAAAAATCAAATAAATTATATAAAAAAAAAACACCAAAACCCAAACAAAACCAAAAACTAAATAGATAACCCTATGTCCGGTAGCTAGTTTAGCGAATACTAATTATCTAATCAGCTAATGCTAATTCTTCTTCAGCTACTGTTCATTCCCATACAGCTAATGCTAATTCCTCTTCAGCTACTGTTCATTCCCATACAGCTAATGCTAATTCTTCTTCAGCTACTGTTCATTCCCATACAGCTAACGCTAATTCTTCTTCAGCTACTGTTCATTCCCATACAGCTAACGCTAATTCTTCTTCAGCTACTGTTCATTCCCATACAGCTAATGTTAATTCTTCTTCAGCTACTGTTCATTCCCATACAGCTAATGCTAATTCTTCTTCAGCTACTGTTCATTCCCATACAGCTAATGTTAATTCTTCTTCAGCTACTGTTCATTCCCATACAGCTAACGCTAATTCTTCTTCAGCTACTGTTCATTCCCATACAGCTAATGCTAATTCTTCTGCAGCTACTGTTCATTCCCATACAGCTAATGCTAATTCTTCTTCAGCTACTGTTCATTCCCAAACAGCTAATGCTAATTCTTCTGCAGCTACTGTTCATTCCCATACAGCTAATGCAAATTCTTCTTCAGCTACTGTTCATTCCTATACAGCTAATGCTAATTCTTCTTCAGCTACTGTTCATTCCCATACAGCTAATGCAAATTCTTCTTCAGCTACTGTTCATTCCCATACAGCTAACGCAAATTCTTCTTCAGCTACTGTTCATTCCCATACAGCTAATGCAAATTCTTCTTCAGCTACTGTTCATTCCCATACAGCTAATGCTAATTCTTCTTCAGCTACTGTTCATTCCCATACAGCTAATGCAAATTCTTCTTCAGCTACTGTTCATTCCCATACAGCTAATGCAAATTCTTCTTCAGCTACTGTTCATTCCCATACAGCTAATGCGAATTCCTCTTCAGCTACTGTTCATTCCCATACAGCTAACGCTAATTCTTCTTCAGCTACTGTTCATTCCCATACAGCTAATGCAAATTCTTCTTCAGCTACTGTTCATTCCCATACAGCTAACGCAAATTCTTCTTCAGCTACTGTTCATTCCCATACAGCTAATGCAAATTCTTCTTCAGCTACTGTTCATTCCCATACAGCTAATGCTAATTCTTCTTCAGCTACTGTTCATTCCCATACAGCTAATGCAAATTCTTCTTCAGCTACTGTTCATTCCCATACAGCTAATGCAAATTCTTCTTCAGCTACTGTTCATTCCCTAACAGCTAATGCGAATTCCTCTTCAGCTACTGTTCATTCCCATACAGCTAACGCTAATTCTTCTTCAGCTACTGTTCATTCCCATACAGTTAATGCTAATTCTTCTTCAGCTACTGTTCATTCCCATACAGCTAATGCGAATTCTTCTTCAGCTACTGTTCATTCCCATACAGCTAATGCTAATTCTTCTTCAGCTACTGTTCATTCCCATACAGCTAATGCTAATTCTTCTGCAGCTACTGTTCATTCCCATACAGCTAACGCTAATTCCTCTTCAGCTACTGTTCATTCCCATACAGCTAATGTTAATTCTTCTTCAGCTACTGTTCATTCAAATACAGCTAATGCTAATTCTTCTTCAGCTACTGTTCATTCCCATACAGCTAATGCTAATTCCTCTTCAGCTACTGTTCATTCCCATACAGCTAACGCAAATTCTTCTTCAGCTACTGTTCATTCAAATACAGCTAATGCTATTTCTTCTTCAGCTACTGTTCATTCCCATACAGCTAATGCTAATTCTTCTTCAGCTACTGTTCATTCCCATACAGCTAATGCTAATTCTTCTTCAGCTACTGTTCATTCCCATACAGCTAATGCTAATTCTTCTTCAGCTACTGTTCATTCCCATACAGCTAATGCTAATTCCTCTTCAGCTACTGTTCATTCCCATACAGCTAACGCAAATTCTTCTTCAGCTACTGTTCATTCAAATACAGCTAATGCTATTTCTTCTTCAGCTACTGTTCATTCCCATACAGCTAATGTTAATTCTTCTTCAGCTACTGTTCATTCCCATACAGCTAATGCTAATTCCTCTTCAGCTACTGTTCATTCCCATACAGCTAACGCTAATTCTTCTTCAGCTACTGTTCATTCCCATACAGCTAATGCTAATTCTTCTTCAGCTACTGTTCATTCCCATACAGCTAATGCGAATTCTTCTTCAGCTACTGTTCATTCCCATACAGCTAACGCTAATTCCTCTTCAGCTACTGTTCATTCCCATACAGCTAATGTTAATTCTTCTTCAGCTACTGTTCATTCAAATACAATTAATGCTAATTCTTCTTCAGCTACTGTTCATTCCCATACAGCTAATGCTAATTCCTCTTCAGCTACTGTTCATTTCCATACAGCTAACGCAAATTCTTCTTCAGCTACTGTTCATTCAAATACAGCTAATGCTATTTCTTCTTCAGCTACTGTTCATTCCCATACAGCTAATGTTAATTCTTCTTCAGCTACTGTTCATTCCCATACAGCTAATGCTAATTCCTCTTCAGCTACTGTTCATTCCCATACAGCTAACGCTAATTCTTCTTCAGCTACTGTTCATTCCCATACAGCTAATGCTAATTCTTCTTCAGCTACTGTTCATTCCCATACAGCTAATGTTAATTCTTCTTCAGCTACTGTTCATTCCTATACAGCTAATGCTAATTCTTCTTCAGCTACTGTTCATTCCCATACAGCTAATGCTAATTCTTCTTCAGCTACTGTTCATTCCCATACAGCTAACGCAAATTCTTCTTCAGCTACTGTTCATTCCCATACAGCTAACGCGAATTCTTCTTCAGCTACTGTTCATTCCCATACAGCTAACGCGAATTCTTCTTCAGCTACTGTTCATTCCCATACAGCTAATGCAAATTCTTCTGCAGCTACTGTTCATTCCCAAACAGCTAATGCGAATTCTTCTTCAGCTACTGTTCATTCCCATACAGCTAACGCTAATTCTTCTTCAGCTACTGTTCATTCCCATACAGCTAATGCGAATTCTTCTTCAGCTACTGTTCATTCCCATACAGCTAATGTTAATTCTTCTGCAGCTACTGTTCATTCCCATACAGCTAATGCAAATTCTTCTTCAGCTACTGTTCATTCCCAAACAGCTAATGTGAATTCTTCTTCAGCTACTGTTCATTCCCATACAGCTAATGCTAATTCTTCTTCAGCTACTGTTCATTCCCAAACAGCTAATGCAAATTCTTCTTCAGCTACTGTTCATTCCCATACAGCTAATGCAAATTCTTCTTCAGCTACTGTTCATTCCCATACAGCTAACGCTAATTCTTCTTCAGCTACTGTTCATTCCCATACAGCTAATGCGAATTCTTCTTCAGCTACTGTTCATTCCCATACAGCTAATGTTAATTCTTCTGCAGCTACTGTTCATTCCCATACAGCTAACGCAAATTCTTCTTCAGCTACTGTTCATTCAAATACAGCTAATGCTATTTCTTCTTCAGCTACTGTTCATTCCCATACAGCTAATGTTAATTCTTCTTCAGCTACTGTTCATTCCCATACAGCTAATGCTAATTCCTCTTCAGCTACTGTTCATTCCCATACAGCTAACGCTAATTCTTCTTCAGCTACTGTTCATTCCCATACAGCTAATGCTAATTCTTCTTCAGCTACTGTTCATTCCCATACAGCTAATGCAAATTCTTCTTCAGCTACTGTTCATTCAAATACAGCTAATGCTATTTCTTCTTCAGCTACTGTTCATTCCCATACAGCTAATGTTAATTCTTCTTCAGCTACTGTTCATTCCCATACAGCTAATGCTAATTCTTCTTCAGCTACTGTTCATTCCCATACAGCTAACGCTAATTCTTCTTCAGCTACTGTTCATTCCCATACAGCTAATGCTAATTCTTCTTCAGCTACTGTTCATTCCCATACAGCTAATGTTAATTCTTCTTCAGCTACTGTTCATTCCCATACAGCTAATGCTAATTCTTCTTCAGCTACTGTTCATTCCCATACAGCTAATGCTAATTCTTCTTCAGCTACTGTTCATTCCCATACAGCTAACGCTAATTCTTCTTCAGCTACTGTTCATTCCCATACAGCTAATGCAAATTCTTCTGCAGCTACTGTTCATTCCCAAACAGCTAATGCGAATTCTTCTTCAGCTACTGTTCATTCCCATACAGCTAACGCTAATTCTTCTTCAGCTACTGTTCATTCCCATACAGCTAATGCGAATTCTTCTTCAGCTACTGTTCATTCCCATACAGCTAATGTTAATTCTTCTGCAGCTACTGTTCATTCCCATACAGCTAATGCAAATTCTTCTTCAGCTACTGTTCATTCCCATACAGCTAATGCAAATTCTTCTTCAGCTACTGTTCATTCCCATACAGCTAATGCTAATTCTTCTTCAGCTACTGTTCATTCCCATACAGCTAATGTTAATTCTTCTTCAGCTACTGTTCATTCCCATACAGCTAATGCTAATTCTTCTTCAGCTACTGTTCATTCCCATACAGCTAATGCGAATTCTTCTTCAGCTACTGTTCATTCCCATACAGCTAATGTTAATTCTTCTGCAGCTACTGTTCATTCCCATACAGCTAATGCAAATTCTTCTTCAGCTACTGTTCATTCCCAAACAGCTAATGCGAATTCTTCTTGAGCTACTGTTCATTCCCATACAGCTAATGCTAATTCTTCTTCAGCTACTGTTCATTCCCATACAGCTAATGCTAATTCCTCTTCAGCTACTGTTCATTCCCATACAGCTAATGCTAATTCTTCTTCAGCTACTGTTCATTCCCATACAGCTAATGTTAATTCTTCTTCAGCTACTGTTCATTCCCATACAGCTAATGCTAATTCTTCTTCAGCTACTGTTCATTCCCATACAGCTAATGCTAATTCTTCTTCAGCTACTGTTCATTCCCATACAGCTAATGCAAATTCTTCTTCAGCTACTGTTCATTCCCATACAGCTAATGCTCGTGCACATGTACCAGCACAGAGACGAGCTTCCAACCAAAATACGTGACAACCTAACCCCTAATCCTAACCCTAACCCGAACCTAATCTTAACTCTAACCCCTTACCCTACTGAAAAAAGAATTATAAATGAATAATAATAAAAAATAAATAAAAGCTAAAGTGAAAAGATAAAAAAGCTGAAATACCTAGCAACAAATGATTCAAGATTATGGTTTTCTTTATTGGCTGATAAAAAAACGCTGCATAAAATGCGTCAAAATCACGCATATAAATGCCAGAAAAACACTCAGACGCTTCGCTCAGGTGTGAATGGAGCCTAAAGGATCTTAGAGCCGGCTTCTTACCATCACTTAGTTCTTGAAGGTTTATTAGAAAGAAAAGAGATTCATTCTGTTTGTTCGTAAATGTTATATTTAGAACCCTTTTACCTTTACCTATTTAAGGGGGTCAGTATTTTTCTGGTGTGAATAGAATAACTTGTACTTTAAAGAGATCCTATGAAATGCTGTGCCATGTTCACAGTGGGATTCTAATTCTGAGAGGGCACTGGAACATCTCTGCATGGTGCAACATACACATATACTGGATATATTTTCCATGCAATGCCATGTGAGGGATGCAATTTCATTTTAGTAAGAATCCCATGAGAGTTCTTCCAAAAAGATTTTTGCAAAAAACTTTCCCTTGAAGCTTTTCAAGTTGTTTGGGAGATTAGTTAACCGCTTTACCACCGGAGCATTTTGCTGTCTTACGTCCAGGCCACTTTTTGCGATTCGGCGCTGTGCGAGTTTAACTGACAATTGCACGGTCATGCGACGCCGTACCCAAACGAAATTTACGTCCTTTTTTTCCCACAAACAGAGCTTTATTTTGGTCATATTTGATCACCTGTGCGATTTTTACTTTTTGCGCTATAAACAAAAAAAGAGCGTAGATTTTGAAAAAATAACAATATTTTTAACATTTTTTTATATGAAATTCCCCCCAAAAAAGATGTAAAAACCTATTTTTTTTTTAATTTTTGGCCAATTTGTTTTCTGCTACCTATGTTTGGTAAAAAAAAAAAAATCGCAATAAGCGTATTTTGATTGGTTTGCGCAAAAGTTATTGCGTTCACTAACGAAGGGAAATATTTATGTCATTTTTGGTGGGTTTTTTTTATCGAGTAATGGCGACGATCTGCGATTTTTTTTGCGGGACTGCGACATTGCGGAGGACAGATCGGACCCTTGACTGACATTTTTGACACGTTTGGGGGTACCAGTGACATTACTGCAGTAATCAGTGCTATAAATATGCACTGTTACTGTAAAAATGACACTGGCAGGGAAGGGGTTAATTTTATTGGAGAGGGAGGGGTTAATATATGCCTGGTGCTTACTAACGTGTGGGGGGGGAGGTGACTGAGTGAGCCAGGGACAGATCGCATGTTCAGCTATGCTGAACCCTCCCGATCTGTCACTCCCTGTCACTTAGGAGATCTCCAAACTGGATTCCCCAACGATCGGGGCAGAGCAGCGGCGATCGCTGCCGCTCCTCCCCTGGCCCGACTCCCGCTGTGAATGAAAACAGCGGGAGCGCGCCTCCGGCGGCGCGCGAGCGCCGCCTACAGGGGGAGGAGTCTGGCGACGTAGGTCTATGTCGTCAGACCTACAAGAGCCACTTTGCTGCAGTTGTACTACGGTACTCAGCGGTAAAGTGGTTAAATAGGTAAAGATTCAGACCTGACAACTTAATCATTTTGTATATTCACTGTACAACTTAAACATCAGCTTGGATACTATTATAACTTAGATTGTTAATGAGGAATAAGGTCTTCTGTGTAGGTGGCCCCTTTCTGTTGAAGATTTCCTGAAGGTAAACCTCTAATAGTGGGATGAGATTCAACTTTCCTGATAAAAAATCAGGGAGAAAGGGAACCCCTACTGGGTTTCTTTTTATAGGACAAATGGAACAGATCCATTTCATTTTTTACTTTTGAAATTTTTTACCACTCATTTTTACCTTTGAAGAGGATGCCAAATAAACAATATTGCTTTAATTCCATCACAATAGATTTCAATTTTAAGTCAATATCCATGAAATTCCAGATTTTGATCTGGAAGTATCTATGTCTAGGACAATCAGGACCAGATCATACAAGGCTGTCCAAAGCCGTCTCCATTGCTGAGCAAACAGTGTTCCCAGGCAGTGGGGAAAGAGAATAGAAATCTGGGATGCATCACTAGAGGGATTCCGGATAAAATGAGAATCACAATATTTAGTTTTTTTGTTAGAATAAAGATCACGATTCTGGGCGTAACATCTTTTACATTCTACAAAAAAATTGGGCTAACTTTACTGTTTCATTTAAAAAAAAAATCGCAGATCACCTCCATTACTAGTGAAAAATAAAATGAATAAAATGGACATAAATCTATCCCCTAGTTTGTAGACGCGATAACTTTTGCACAAATCAATCAATATACACTTATTGGGATTTTTTTTAGGCCTCTTGCACACTGCAGCTTAAAAATGCTCAGTACAGCGGTTTTTTTTTCTGAGCTAAAATAGAGCCCATTCATTCTTAATGTGCCTATGCACACAGCCGCGTAAATGAGCGCCGCGTTTTCTTCAGTAAGAACAAAATAGAAAAATCTGCATTTTTGGTCAGTAATTTGCGCCTGATGCGTGCAAAAACGCGCACAAACGCGCGAATGCGCTAAAATGACCCAAAATGTCAATTGAATATCCAGAACGCTAGAATAAATTGCGCGCATTACAATTACGCCAGAAAACGTAGATGCTCTAACAGGAGTATCGTGTGTAAGGTGCCTTACCAAATGGTCCGCAGCAGAATCAAATCGCATGGTGCGATTCTGTGCAAACTTTCAGATCGCACTGCAATATGCAATCTGATCTGGGGGTGTCGTTAACTTTTAATTGACACCCCCTGTGTATTGCATAGGGCAGTGTGAACTGCCAGGGGTGCAAATGCGATGCGGGAACACGCTGTATATTCGCAGCCTTCCCGCATCGCACAAATGTGAACAGGCACTAAAGGTGATTTTACTGGACGTGCGCCCAACCAGAATTCTTTTTTGCTCACCAGATATTTTGTAGTTGGTTGCCTACACAGCCACAATTAGCTACAATGTATCAGCATTTATTTCCATTTTAACAAGCAGCGGAACGGATTCTACAAGCAGCTGTGATACATAAACCAATACTTCAAACTGACAGCAGATCCCAACAGCTACACACATGGGCTCAGCAGGAACAGACATACCAAGTACACCAGTAATCTACTGGTAAAGAACAAAAAAACATTTATTAGAGTGAATTATTCATTCCAATTAACAGTCCATTTCTTACCTGTGTTTGATCTTCTTCTTATGCCAAAATCCCAGCTAGACGTAATATCAACGGACTGAGAATAAATGTAGCCTTGGGTTTCTCCATTTCCCTGTGCCTGCGAGAGGTTCTCCCCTGAGACAGATGACGGGTACAGTTTTTCTAAGTCTACATCATTGTCGATGAGCACCATCTCACACATGCCAGTGTCATCGCTGGTCACATGGGACTGCCGGATATGTGCCAAGATAATCAAGGGATTGTCCAGAAAAGCCATTCTCTTTTCCAGTGCTACATGGGTTTATCACCAGAAAATCCAATCCTTTATAGAGAAGCGTTTCCTGCCAAACAAAGGAGAGAAAATTATCACATCATCTCTTATTATTTGAATTAACCGATAAGGGGTTTTTGATAACCAGGACATTGTAGTACAGTACTGTAATAATGGCGCTTTTCCACTGCATGGAACCAAACGGTATGGCTCTCAAAAACAGTACCACCTCGATTGTGGTTCCAAGAGGTACCATACCGGTACCATATCCCACAATCCTTTGCATGCAGTCACTACTAGCCACTGATTGGTCAGAGAATTTTTGTTATCCCACCCACTTAACTTTAGTACTACTTTAGTGGAAAAGCAAACCATACCGTACCGAACCGTTCCAACACCGTACCATGCGGTACCAGCAGTGGAAAAGCAAACCGGGCCAAGCAGGGCCGAGCCGGTACTTGCAGTTGAAAAGTGCCATAAGACCTATGCTCAAGTGTCCTAAACTGGCAGGTCTTGCAGCTAAGTAAGGCCTCATTTAGGGCCCCCGTTCACACAAGCCCGCAGCCCAACATGCTGCCATTTTACAGCATCACACAGCCCCCCCCTTTTTTGTTTTTTTACTGAATTTTATTTAAAGTGCACAAAGTCACATTTCATTCAGGTCACCTCCTTCCTGCCGAGTGCCCCTACAGCATGCAGCTTGCTAAGGGGGCAACCAAGCTGAGCTGCTGCGTGTCCGTCCATTCAGATACAGAGTGAAATGTTCTGGTACCTCTGGTACCCTTATTTCCACATTTCTCTCTTAATATTGCGTCCCATCTTGCTATCCAAATGGAACGCATATACCTTTAAGGGCAATGACGTCATCGCCGGGCGCCGCATTGAGCGGCTATTTCAATCGCCAGCTTTCTCTCACTCATTGCTCGTTCAAACCGCATGTTGCCTTGTCTTGTCCAATGCTGCCGGAGCTTCAAGCTATTCCCCTTGCCTGAACAAGACCGGAACCTCGCTACCGGATTACTCCATTACTCTTGGACCTTGCTACTACTAACCCATCTAGTGATAAGTACCCCGCAGGGGATTCCATCCTCAACCTAACTTTCACTATCTACTACTGCATACTAAAGGGACTATTACTATCTAAGCTATTTCTATCATCTGCATAGATTGCTAGCTCTTGGGACTACCATCACCTATCATTGCACTAGGTTACTCTCTCTTGCATACTTCATCTGCTGTCCCCTACCACCTGTTACTATACATGATTGCTAAAACCTATCTGCATACTATCATCACCTACCACTCTCCTGAATACTACTACTAAGTGCTCACCATTCTATTACCTGTCTCTCACCTCTATTCTATCATATACATTCTATCACTCCAGGAACATAATATTGAGTGTATGTATATTTGCATAACAGGCTGTACACAGTGATGAAGTCCTGAGAGATGGATATGTTGTTCAACACATTCTCTACATGACTACTGAGTGTAATAATTCTGCAGCTGCAAATCCATTCACTAACAAAAAACGCATGAGCGATACAGATTGAACGAGCCCGAAAAAATATGGATTCAGCAGAATTACCCACTCAAGTAATGCAATTAAAACAACAAGTAGATGCATTGATACTTGCTCTTACAGAGGTAAAAAACGAAAATCGGGCTTTAAGACAGCAGGTTGGCCGTCTTGCGCAGCTCTCTGCTGCTCAGCCCCGTGAGCCTAAAGGCCCGTACACACGTACCGATCGTCGGCATACAAACGTCGGCGGACGAAAGATCTGCCGATTGTACGCGTGTTAGTATGGTGCCTCCGACAGATGTCTGCGCACAATCCGCGGACAAAAGTCTTTCTTGCAAACATGAAAATTTTTGTCTGCGGACACCAGAACGGACGATTGTTCGCCTGTCAGTACAGAATTCGGCCGACAGACTGCAGATTTGCAAGACTGGGCATGCTCAGAAAATTAAAAACACAGGGAAAGTTAACCATTACATGACATCACTTCTGCAGTCAGCTGAAGTCTGCAGACAAAATTCTTGTGCTGTCCTTGTGCTGTCTTTGCACTTTTCAACAGACACCGACATCCCGGGGAGAAAAGAGGAACATTTGTATGCCGACCATCGGTACGTGTGTACGGGGCTTTAGATAAACAAACCCTCCTCTAGTGTTTACTGGTGATCGGAGTAAATTTCGTGAATTTAAAAACGCATGTCGATTGCTATTCTTGTTGAAACCTCATACCTACCCCACTGACCAAATCAAAGTCTGTACCACTATTTCCTATCTGACGGGTGATCCCCGGGCCTGGGCAGACTCTCTCTTTGAGAAAGATGACCCACTTCTTAACTCCTATCCTTTATTCCTAGCGCAACTCGCTAGTTTATATGAAGACCCCAATAGGCAGAGTACTGCTGATACCCAATTGAGGGCTTTAAAAACAAGGAAGGAGACCTGTTGAGGACTTCGTGGCAGATTTCAAAAGATGGTCCCTTGATTCAGGGTGGAATGACATATCCTTGCGAACGCAGTTCAGACTCGGCCTATCAGAAGCCGTTAAAGACGAGCTCGCCCGAGCGGATTTACCTGACACCTTGGATGGCCTGATACAGACCAGTATCAATATTGACAGACGACTGCGAGAAAGAAAGGCTGAGAAGATGGGATTGCCATTGTCCAGTCCTTCTCGGATGTTGCCTGTTGACCCTACTCCTATGGAGGTAGGAATGATACGCCCACCTTTGACCTTTTCCGAACGTGCCAGGAGGAAAACCGAACATCTCTGCATGTACTGCGCATCCCCGGATCATTTGATAAACGGCTGTCCCCTTGTCCGCAAAAAAGAGGGTGAGTGTTCAAATGTCTTGCTAGGGGGACTAACAACTTCATTTTCTAATCCTTATCTTTTTATTCATTTGACATTACAGTGGGACCAAACTAGGATCACCACCAAGGCTATGGTCGACACAGGATGTTGTGGGAACTACATTGATACTTGGTTTTGTTACCTTAAATAAAATACCTATTATTTCAAAACTTAAACCTGTCTCTGTTAGTTTCATTAACCACTTAAGCCCCGGAAGATTTTACCCCCATTCCGACCAGGGGGTATTTTGCGATTCGGCACTGCGTGACTTTAACGGACAATTGCGCGGTCGTGCGACGCTGTACCTAAACGAATTTGGCGTCCTTTTTTTCCCACAAACAGAGCTTTCTTTTGGTGGTATTTGATCACCTGTGCGATTTTTTGATCACGCGCTATAAACAAAAAAAGAGCGTCAATTTTGCAAAAATAGCAATATTTTTCACATTTTTTTATATGAAATTCCCCAAAAAAAAATTTAAATATCAAAATTTTTTTACTTTTTCGGCCAATTTGTTTTATGCTACCTATGTTTGGTAAAAAAAAAATCGCAAAAAGCGTATTTTGATTGGTTTGCGCAAAAGTTATCGCGTTTACTAACAAAGGGAAAGATTTCTGTCATTTTTGTTGTTTTTTTTTTTAACGTGTAATGGCGGCGATCTGCGATTTTTTTTGCGGTACTGCGACATTGGGGCGGACAGATCGGACCCTTGACTGACATTTTTGACACTTTTGGGGTTACCAGTGACATTTCTACAGTAATCAGTGCTATATATATGCACTGTTACTGTAAAAATACACTGGTAGTGAAGGGGTTAACTTTATTTGGGAGGGAGGGGCTGTGTGTATCCCTAGGGGCGTGCTTTCTACTGTGATTGGCTGGGGCTTGAGCTGTATGGACACTGATCAACGGATCTACATACTAGATCCGAGTGATCAGTATCCTAACAGCAAGGAGAATGACAGGCAGCTTGTTTACACAAGCTGCCTGACATTCTCCCTCTCCCCCGCCGATCGCCGAGTGACCGGCGGACATCGGGTCCGCCGGTCACACGCGCGGGGGGGCCCGTGACCACGCGGGAGCGCGCCTCCGGGGGCGCGCGCTCGCTCCCTAGACCCTCACAAGCTAGTGACGTAGCCCTACGTCACTTTGCCTGTGAGGGGCTGACTGCCGACGTAGATCGGCGTTATGCAGTCGGCAAGTGGTTAACGGTATTCCGTTATCCTCTGGTCCCATCACTAATCAGACACAGGCACTCCTTGTCACTGCTGACGGGTCTCATGTGGAGACCACCACTTTTGATGTACTGACCTCACCACATTTTCCCATTATTTTGGGACTTCCCTGGTTACACATACATCAACCAATCATCGATTGGAAAACAAGAACTCTAACCTTCTCTTCTCACTACTGCGAAACCACGTGTAATCTCGCATCACATGGAAGGATCCTGTCTGTGGTGTCAGATGAGATTATACCAATATGTTATCAGGATTTGTCGGAAGTCTTCCTTGAGAAAAACGCTCAAGTGTTGCCTCCCCATAGGGACTATGATTGTTGTATCGATCTACTCCCTAATAGCAAATTGCCTTTCGGTCACGTTTATCCTCTTTCACAGGATGAACTCTCTCATCTCAAGGAATACTTGGATGAAAATTTGGCGAAAGGATTCATCAGACCTTCTACTTCCTCCACTGCTGCAGGACTCTTCTTTGTCCGCAATAAAGATTCAAGTCTCAGGCCTATTATTGATTTCAGACAATTAAATACCATTACAATAAAGGATCATTATCCTTTACCTCTTATTCCTGAACTTATAGAACAGGTGCGCGGAGCTTCCTACTTTTCGAAATTGGACCTAAAAGGGGCATACAACTTAATTCGAATCCGTGACGGGGATGAATGGAAGACAGCATTCAGAACCAGATACGGACTGTTTGAGTACATCGTGATGCCATTTGGGTTGTGTAATGCTCCCGCAGCCTTCCAACGATTTATAAATGACATATTCAGAGACTTGCTTGATGTTTGTGTTGTAGTATATCTGGAAGATATACTTATTTATTCTCATTCCTTATCTGAACACATAAAACATGTAAGACTCGTGTTGTCAAGACTACTTGCACATAATTTATATGTTAAATTAAAAAAATGTTTATTTCATAAAGAGGAAGTACTATTCCTAGGATACATTATATCCAAAAATGGAATCAAAATGGACATGAGCAAAATATCCTGTATTCTAGATTGGCCTGTGCCAACAACTCGCAAAGCATTACAAAGATTCCTCGGATTCTCTAACTACTATAGAAAGTTCATCAAGAACTTCTCTGCTATTGTGAGACCTCTCACACAACTCACAAGTACAAAAAAACAATTCAAATGGTCAGAAGAAGCAAATGGAGCTTTCTGCTTGTTGAAATCAAGCTTTACTTCTGCTCCCATACTACGCCATCCAGACCCATCCCTTCAATATATTTTGGAGGTAGATGCGTCAAATATGGCAGTAGGAGCAGTTCTCTCACAACGACCAACAAACACTTCACCACTTCACCCAGTTGCTTTCTTCTCAAAGTCACTAAGCAGCCCCGAGGTGAATTACCCAGTGGGTGAAAAAGAGATACTAGCCATAAAACTGGCATTAGAGAATTGGCGACACCTACTTGAGGGTACTCGATTGCCAATCCTTATATACACAGATCACAAAAACCTTCAATACCTTCAGACTAATAGAACTCTTTCCCACCGGCAGGTACGATGGTCATTATTCTTTTTGAGATTTATTTTCTAGTGACCTATACACCTGCAGACAAAAATAAAAAAGCGGATGCGCTTTCACGATTAACCGAAGATAGCTACGCCGAGGTTCCCTCAGTTCCTATAAAACCCTATGAACGTATTGTCGGTGTTGTCCATTCCCTGAAGGAAGAGATTTTGCACAGCATAGGACTGGATTCACCTCCACCACAACTAAATGCTGATGCAGAAGGCTTCCTCTATTACAACGATAAACTATACATACCCCCTACTATGCGAACCAAGATCTTGGAATTGTCGCATGATGTACCTATGGCAGGACATATGGGTATGACTAAAACATTCAATTTACTTACTAGGCAATTTTGGTGGCCTGACATGAAGACGACCGTACAAAAGTTCGTTTCATCTTGTGACATCTGTGCAAGGTCCAAAATTGACACTACAAAACCATCGGGTCTACTTTGTAGTTTACCAATACCCCAGGTTCCATGGGAAGTGGTGTCCTTAGACTTTATAGTAGAACTACCACCTTCCAAAGGATTCAACACCATTTTAGTGTCAGTGGACCATCTGACCAAGATGGCACATTTCTTTCCTATCCGAAGACTACCTTCATCCAAGCAAACAGCGGAATTACTTGTGAAACATGTCTTTAAGTTACATGGTATTCCAAAAACACTTCTGTCTGACCGTGGTTCACAGTTTATCTCAAAGTTTTGGCAAGCTCTATGTCAGATTCTACGAATAGAGCGAAAACTTACTTCTCCTTACCACCCTCAGACCAACGGACAGACAGAAAGAGTCAACCAGTGCATTGAGCAATATCTACGTTGCTATACTTCATATCTACAGGACGATTGGGTGGACCTCCTCCTGCTGGCGGAATTCGCCTATAACAACGCGACCCACAGCACTACTAAACAAAGTCCATTCTACTTAAACTATGGGTTTCATCCCACACTTCTTCCACCACGTATCTTGCCATCAAGTAATCCAGTGGCCTATGATTATCTTACCCAAATAAAGGATTCCCTGGGTTTACTCAACACCACCATCTCACATGCCCATAGCCAACAAAAGAGGTACTACGACCTTCGTAGAAAACCCTCTCCCCAATATGCCATTGGGGATCTTGTTTGGCTTTCTACAAAAAATTTGAGATTAAAGCGGAGTTCCAGCCATTTACTCACCTGTCCAACGGTCCAGCGATGCGGCCGCCGGAAGCCTCGATCCTCTCCCACGGCGCCGGCATCACTGCTGTGGGCACCCGGCTGTTACAGTTTGCGGCTTCACAGCCGGGTGCCCACTGCGCATGCGCGAGTCGCGCTGCGCGCCGTGATTGGCCGGCAATCTTCTGGGACCTCTGACGTGTCCCAGAAGATTGCAGGGAGGGAGGGGGAGAGGAGAACTTCCGCTCAGGGCGCCGCGGCCAAAAAATGACATGCCAAATGTGGCATGTCGGGGGGTCAGGACTCCCTAAAGCGGAAGTTCCACTTTTGGGTGGAACTCCGCTTTAAAGATCCCTAGTAAAAAACTTGGACCTTTATTCCTGGAACCTTTCCCAATAAAGAAGCTTATTGGAAAAGCTGCAGTACAACTCACATTACCAACAGACCTCAAGATACATCCCATCTTCCATGTGTCTCTACTAAAGCCCCATGTTCCTAACCAAGGAATAAGGCCTACCATCTCACCTCCACCTCCTGTACAAGTTGAAGGCGGAGAAGAATTTGAGATAAAGGAGATTCTGGATTCTCGTATCCATAGAAGAAGACTCCAATATCTAGTACGATGGAAGAACTATGGGCCCCAAGACGACACCTGGCTGGATACCTCCGATATACATGCCCCTAGACTGATTCGCAATTTCCACTCGAAATACCCGGAAAAACCAGTTCTAGAGGCCTTCCGGAGCCGGCCTTAAGGGGGGGGGGGTACTGTAATGTTCTGGTACCTCTGGTACCCTTATTTCCACATTTCTCTCTTAATATTGCGTCCCATCTTGCTATCCAAATGGAACTCATACACCTTTAAGGGCAATGACGTCATCGCCAGGCGCCGCTATGAGCGGCTATTTCAATCGCCGGCTTTCTCTCACTCATTGCTCGTTCAAACCGCATGTTGCCTTGTCTTGTCCAATGCTGCCGGAGCTTCAAGCTATTCCCCTTGCCTGAACAAGACCGGAACCTCGCTACCGATCCAGTATCTCGCTACCGGATTACTCCATTACTCTTGGACCTTGCTACTACTAACCCATCTAGTGATAAGTACCCCGCAGGGGATTCCTTCCTCAACCTAACTTTCACTATCTACTACTGCATACTAAAGGGACTATTACTATCTAAGCTATTTCTATCATCTGCATAGATTGCTAGCTCTTGGGACTACCATCACCTATCATTGCACTAGGTTACTCTCTCTTGCATACTTCATCTGCTGTCCCCTACCACCTGTTACTATACATGATTGCTAAAACCTATCTGCATACTATCATCACCTACCACTCTCCTGAATACTACTACTAAGTGCTCACCATTCTATTGCCCGTCTCTCACCTCTATTCTATCATATACATTCTATCACTCCAGGAACATCATATTGAGTGTATGTATATTTGCATAACAGGCTGTACACAGTGATGAAGTCCTGAGAGTTGGATATGTTGTTCAACACATTCTCTACATGACTACTGAGTGTAATAATTCTGCAGATGCAAATCCATTCACTAACAAAAAACGCATGAGCGTTACACAGAGCCACGGTTCTGCCCCACCCCCAATCTCGCCTTATTGGCTCACTGACTTTGACCGCAGCGGAAACAAATGGTCAGCCCAACAGCCGAGACTCTCGTGCAACATCGCTGGATCAAGATGGGGCTCAAGTAAGTATTAGGGGGGACAAGGGGGGCTGCTGCACACAGTTTTTTTTTTTTTGCCTTTCAAACTACTTTAAGCTGCAAAGGCAGTGGATGGGGGTGGACACATTCTGCATCACATTACAAAAATGATCTCGCTGTCGCCTGTCAATGCAAACCATTTATCTGAATAGGGTTGAACTGCTGGTATGGTGGTGTGGGTTTTGGGGATTAAATCAGGGGGCGAGGAGGCGACATATCACCTACTTACCACCTGTCGAACACCGCCTGAGGAAGCGGTCCACCTTGGATCGCTCTTCACAGGGTGCCGCAAGTCTAAATGAGCCTTAAGACTTAGTATAATTAAAGGAACAGTAGGCAAAAGTAGGCATGTTTCTGACATTTGCAACATGCTGTTTATTTATGTACATTGTGGGTACAGTAAGTGTCCAATCACACTAGTCTGACTTGTCAGGCGACTTGGTCAGCCTGACAAGTCAAGCACTGTCGCGGTCCATTGACTGGTACAGGAGCCGTTCTAATAGGAGTGACACAAGTCGCTCCAACTTAGAAAAAGGGTCCTGTACTACTTCGGGGCGACCTGGAGTGACTTGCATAGACATTTATTTTATGAAGTCTGTGCAAGTCGCGCTGCACGCAACTTCACAGGTCGTCCCCTAAGTCGGAGGGACGTAGTGTGAACCGAGCCTAAGAGCCCGGCATTTTTTTCTTTTTTGTTTCATATTGCGGCACACGGTGTTAGGTAGCCCATTCAATATTAATGGGTCACAATAAACCTCAACGCATGAAAAAACAGGTCTTGCTGCATGTTTCTGCATGTTTCTGAAGCACATCGCAATGGTCCAGCAGGTGGTGCTGTGGAGCAGAGGAGCAGAGCGCGGGATCAGAGGCTGTCAGGGCGTGCAGGAGAGAGGAGTGTGTTGTGCGTGACCGACCGACCGACCGACCGACCGACCGACCGACCGCGTGTGAGTAACCCCCCCCCCCCCCAGGAGAGCAGCGGCGGGGAGCGGCGCTCGAACCCCCCCCCCCCCCCCCCAGAAGCGAGCGGCAAGCGGGTCGGGACCCCCCCCCTCTCTTATCGCGGGTGGCGAGCGGTACAGTAAACCCCCCCCTTTTTTTTTTTGCGGCGGGCGGCGAGTGGTGCGGACCCCCCCCCCCCCCCCCTGACAGAGAGGGAGCAGAGGAGACTAGCGGAGCAAAGGCTGACCGGGAAGTGACAGAGGGAGGCGGGTGCAGAGCGGAGACTGACCATCTGAGGGAAAAAAAAAAAAAAAAAAAAGCCAGGAACTGCTAGAGTCAGACTTAAAGGGACATACACTAGGTAAGTAAGACTGGTGACTGAGATTGTACACTGACTGAGGGTGTAGTGTAGTACCTGAGTACCTGTGAGTACCTGTTACTACCTGAGTATCTGCGAGTACCTGTGAGTACCTGAGAATCTGTGAGTACCTGTGAGTACCTGAGTATCTGGGAATATCTGTGAGTACCTGAGTATCTGGGAGTATCTGTGAGTACCTGAGTATCTGTGAGTACCTGAGTATCTGTGAGTACCTGTGAGTACCTGTGAGTACCTGAGAATCTGTGAGTACCTGAGAATCTGTGAGTACCTGAGTATCTGGGAGTATCTGTGAGTATCTGGGAGTATCTGTGAGTACCTGAGTATCTGGGAGTATCTGTGAGTACCTGAGTACCTGTGAGTACCTGAGTATCTGTGAGTATCTGTGAGTACCTGAGTATCTGTGAGTACCTGAGTATCTGTGAGTACCTGAGTACCTGTGAGTACCTGTGAGTATCTGGGAGTACCTGTGAGTATCTGGGAGTATCTGTGAGTACCTGAGTATCTGTGAGTACCTGAGTATCTGTGAGTACCTGTGAGTACCTGAGTATCTGTGAGTACCTGAGTATCTGGGAGTACCTGTTACTACCTGAGCGTTGTGCGTCTGACCGGGCTGTACGACTCGGGGTTGTGCGTCTGACCGGGCTGTGCGACTCGGGGTTGTGCGTCTGACCGGGCTGTGCGATCGGGGTTGTGCGTCTGACCGGGCTGTGAGACTCAGTGTTGTGCGTCTGACCGGGCTGTGCGACTCAGCGTTGTGCGTCTGACCGGGCTGTGCGACTTGGTGTTGTGCGTCTGACCGGGCTGTGCGACTCAGTGTTGTGCGTCTGACCGGGCTGTGAGACTCAGTGTTGTGCGTCTGACCGGGCTGTGCGACTCAGCGTTGTGCGTCTGACCGGGCTGTGCGACTTGGTGTTGTGCGTCTGACCAAGCTGTGCGACTTGGTGTTGTGCGTCTGACCAAGCTGTGCGACTCAGCGTTGTGCGTCTGACCGGGCTGTGCGACTCAGCGTTGTGCGTCTGACCGGGCTGTGCGACTCAGCGTTGTGCATCTGACTGGGCTGTGCGACTCGGTGTTGTGCATCTGACCGGGCTGTGCGACTCGGTGTTGTGCGTCTGACCGGGCTGTGCGACTTAGTGTTGTGCGTCTGACCGGGCTGTGCGACTTAGTGTTGTGCGTCTGACCGGGCTGTGCGACTTAGTGTTGTGCGTCTGACCGGGCTGTGCGACTTAGTGTTGTGCGTCTGACCGGGCTGTGCGACTTAGTGTTGTGCGTCTGACCGGGCTGTGCGACTGAGGGTTGTGCGTCTGACCGGGCGGGGCGACTCAGTGTTGTGCGTCTGACCGGGCTGTGCGACTTAGTGTTGTGCGTCTGACCGGGCTGTGCGACTGAGGGTTGTGCGTCTGACCGGGCGGGGCGACTCTGTGTTGTGCGTCTGACCTGGCTGTGAGATTGTGAGTGTTGTGCAACTGAGTGTCAAGTGAGTGGAGCGGAATACCAGAGGGTGAGAAGGTAGCGTTAGGAAGCCAGGAAATAGCCACATAGGATAGGCTTAAATTACTGAATCCCCATTAGATTAGATAGTAGGTACAATGCCTGGCGGGTGTGGAGATGCGACTCGGTGTACATCTTGTGATATGTATGCGTTCCTCGGTCATGTGATCGAAGGCGAATACAAATGTGCAAAATGTGAGCACGTTGCTTCCCTGGAAGCTCAGGTCCTGAATCTAGGGAAGCAGCTGGCAACACAGACGAATGTCCATGCCAGAGGAGAGCCAGGATTGTACCAATCAGGTGCAGGCAGGGGTCTGCACAGAGGTGGGCGGAGTATCGGAGGTGCAGGCATCAGAGCAGAGTAGAGGGGTGACAGTTAGGAGGGGTAGAAGGGAACAAGGCAAGGAGGCTGATCCTGGGCTGGAGCACCCCAATAGATACGCCCCGTTGTGTGATGTTGGGGAAACCAGTCAGGGACCAGCATTGCTGGAGCAGAGCGACGCCCCTAGCTGCCAGGGGAAGAACTCCTCCAGTGAGGCTGGGAGAAAGGGAAAGGAAAGACAGGTGCTGGTGGTAGGGGACTCAATTATTAGAAGGGCAGACAGTGTAATCTGTGACAAAGACCGTGTGTGCCGAACAGTCTGTTGTTTGCCGGGCGCTCGGGTTCGGCACATAGCGGATCGGGTGAACAGATTATTGGGTGGGGCTGGGGAAGACCCAGCTGTCATGGTACACGTGGGTACCAATGACATAGGCAGAGGAAGACGGAGAGTCCTAAACGATTTCAGGGACTTAGGCGCTAAGTTGAGGACTAGGACCTCCAAGGTAATATTTTCCGAAATACTACCTGTACCTCGAGCCACACCAGAGAGGCAGCGGGAGATTAGGGAAGTTAACGAGTGGCTGAGGAGCTGGTGTAGTAAGGAGGGTTTCGGGTTCCTGGAGAACTGGGCCGACTTCTCAGTCGGTCACCGGCTCTTTGGTAGGGACGGATTGCACCTAAATGGGGTGGGTGCAGCCGTACTGGGTGCGAGGATGGCCGAAAAGTTAGAGGGGCTTTTAAACTAGGGAATGGGGGGGAGGGTACAGATGTAGAATTACCCAGTGGAAAGCAAGTTTCAGAGGGCAGAAATGGGGGCATTAGCGATAGGGTGTGCGGAGCTCCTATACCCAGGGTGGGTACGGGGAAAAATCAAGAGAGCAGCCTAAAAACATCAAAAGAGGATAAATATAACCGATCAAAATTACGAGGTTTGTATACCAATGCCAGAAGCCTGGCCAACAAGATGGGAGAGCTGGAGCTGCTGATATTTGAGGAGGACTTAGATTTTGTGGGGATAACTGAGACTTGGTTTGACAGCTCTCATGACTGGATGGCGTCCATTCAGGGGTATTCCCTTTATCGCAGAGATAGAGAAAGTAAAAAAGGGGGAGGGGTATGTTTGTATATTAAGAACAGTATACAGGTAAATATGAGGGATGATATTAATAATGGAGCTATGGACGAGGCAGAATCCCTATGGGTAGAGCTTCAAAGGGAAGGCACGGCGGGGAAGGTAATATTGGGCGTATGCTATAGGCCCCCCAACCAGAGGGAGGAGGGTGAGGCGGACCTCATGTTACAGATAGGATTGGCAGCAAGGATGGGAAATGTCATTATAATGGGGGACTTTAATTATCCAGATATAGACTGGGCAGAAGGAACCGCACACTCAGCCAAGGCTCGGCAGTTCCTAAATGTTTTGCAGGACAATTTCATGGGTCAGATGGTGAATGCACCGACAAGAAGCAATGCGGTACTTGACCTACTGATTACCAACAATACAGACCTGATCACGGATATAGAAATACGGGACAACTTAGGGAACAGTGACCATAGGTCAATTGGTTTCAGTATTAATTACAGTAATAGGAAACACAAGGGTAATATAAGGACACTGAATTTCACAAGAGCCAATTTCCCTAAACTGCGCTCGCTGCTAGAAAATATCAAATGGGATAGAACCCTGGGAACAAAGAACACGGAGGAAAAATGGGAGTGCTTCAAGAGCATACTTAACAAGGGAGTGGGCCAGTGCATTCCACAGGGAAATAAATTTAAAAGAGCAAAACTAAACCCTGGGTGGCTAAACTCCAACATTAAAATGTATATTAGAGCTAAAGAAAAGGCCTTCAAAAAATACAAGACTGAGGGGTCATTGGCAGCATTTAAGCACTACAAAGAGTGTAATAAGAAATGTAAAGATGAAATCAGGGCGGCTAAAATAGAACACGAGAGACATATAGCGGAGGAGAGCAAAAAGAACCCCAAGAAGTTCTTTAAGTATATAAACAGTAAGAAAGCCAGGCCAGAGCACATTGGCCCCATAAAAGATGATAAAGGAAAAATGGCCACTGAGGACAGAGAAAAGGCGGAAGTGTTAAATAATTTCTTTTCTTCAGTCTTCACAAAGGAATCGGGGGGCTACACGAAACCCGCTTGTAAGGCCGAACTAAATAATACACCTCAGGAAGTGCCGCCATGGCTAACAGAGGATAGACTTAGAGCTAAACTAGAGAAACTTAACATAAATAAATCCCCGGGACCGGATGGCTTGCACCCGAGGGTTCTTAATGAGCTCAGCCAGGTGATTGCCAGACCATTATTCTTGATCTTTAAGGATAGTTTACAGACGGGTATGGTGCCAGCTGATTGGAAAAAAGCCAACGTGGTACCAATATTTAAAAAGGGGCCGAGATATATCCCGGGTAACTATAGGCCGGTCAGCCTAACATCAGTAGTCTGCAAAATTTTGGAGGGGATGATAAGGGACCACATACAAGACTTTAGTAATGAAAATGGTATTATAAGTAGAAATCAGCATGGATTCATGAAAAATCGTTCGTGCCAAACCAATCTGTTAACCTTCTACGATGAAGTGAGCTGCCACCTAGATAAAGGTAAGCCTGTGGATGTGGTGTATCTGGACTTCGCAAAGGCCTTTGACACCGTTCCTCACAAACGCTTACTGTACAAACTAAGGAAGGTAGGTATGGATCATAAGGTGAGTACCTGGATAGAGACCTGGCTCCAGGGGAGAGTCCAGAGGGTGGTGATTAATGGGGAGTACTCGGATTGGGCGGGTGTGGAAAGTGGGGTCCCCCAGGGTTCTGTCCTGGGACCAATCCTGTTTAATTTATTCATAAATGATCTAGAGGAGGGGATATCTAGTACAATCTCAGTATTTGCAGATGATACTAAATTAGGCATGCCAATATCTTCTATGCAGGATGTGGAAATCTTGCAAGCAGACCTGAACAAAATAACGGGGTGGGCAACCACATGGCAGATGAGGTTTAATGTAGAAAAATGTAAAGTAATGCACTTGGGTGCCAGAAACCAGAAAGCAAGCTATTCACTAGGGGGTGAACCTCTGGGTGAGTCTAGGATGGAAAAGGACTTGGGGGTACTGGTAGACAACAGGCTTGGCAGTGGCATGCAATGCCAAGCCGCCGCAAGCAAAGCCAACAGAATACTGGGATGTATAAAAAGGGGGATTCACTCCAGAAATAAAGAGATTATTCTCCCGCTCTACAAGACTCTGGTCCGGCCACATCTGGAGTATGCTGTCCAGTTCTGGGCACCGGTCCGCAGGAAGGATGTGCTGGAACTGGAGAAAGTCCAGAGGAGGGCAACAAAAATAATTAGGGGAATGGAGGACATCGGCTATGAGGAAAGACTACAAGCACTGAACCTATTCTCTCTGGAGAGGAGACGATTGAGGGGGGATATGATATCAATGTACAAATACTGTACTGGCGACCCTAGCATAAGGAACAAACTATTCAGAGAAAGGGAATACAATAAGACACGTGGCCACTCACTAAAACTTGAGGAAAGGCGGTTTAACCTTAAAGTGCGTAGGGGGTTCTTCACTGTAAGAGCGGTAAGGATGTGGAATTCTCTTCCACAAGCAGTCGTATCAGCGGGGAGCATAGATAGTTTCAAAAAACTATTAGATGTACACCTTAAAGACCACAACATACAGGGGTACACAATGTACGGTTAAAAGCAAACACACACGCATCATGGGTTGAACTGGATGGACTTGTGTCTTTTTTCAACCTCACTAACTATGTATGTTACAGCACAGATGCCTTCTGGCCCTGCGCTGAGGTGCCATTAAGAATAAAAAACGTGTAAATTAGGCTTTACTACGCGTTATGGTGACCGAGATTTTTAACGCAATGCAGTGGATGTGAATGGGCCCTAATAGAAGCTGTCCCACAGAAAATAATTTTCAAATCTTTGCGAGGTGAGCTTTAGACATTTCACATACAACTGCAAGCTGTAAAAAAAGGGCTCTACATGGACAATATACGTATCATTTAAAGGGTTAGTTGACCTACACTCTTAGCACCCCCCGGTCCCTGCTGCACCCACCTTCACAGGTGGTACAGTTTCACCATCCACACAGCCAGATGCAACAGTCCTGGGGTTATAAAATCATGTGATGCCATCTACCCCCCTTTTCTAAATCAGCCAATCAGGATACTTTTTATCCATTCAGAAAGCATTGGCTTCCTGTAAATGACTGAGCAGTGTTCAGCCTAGAGCTACACGATTTTGGACAAAATGAGAATCACAATTTTTTTGCTTAAAATAAAGATCACAATTCTCTTACGATTCTTGACATAACATCTTTCACATTATGCAAAAAAATTGGGCTAACTTTACTGTTAAGCTTTTTTTGTTTTTAAAATTCATTGAAGTGTATTTTTTCCCAAAAAATTGTGTTTGAAAGCCTGCTGCACAAATACAGCGTGACATAAAATATTACAACGACCACCATTATATTCTCTTGGGTCTCTGCTAAAAAAAATATATATAATGTTTGGGGGTTCCAAGTAATTTTCTATACTGATTTTAACCTGTAGGCAACAAGTGTCAGAAAAAGGCTTAGTCTTTAAAGCAGAGTTCCATCCTGGGAACGTTTTTTTTAATAAAAATACCCCTGGGACAGTCAGGGCTAGTACATTCCACAATGGATAGCCTCTGATCTGTCCCGGGTTGCACTTACCTTTTAGAAGAATACTTACCTTGAAAATGTATTGTCCAGCGCTGCCATCTCAGGTGTGGGCAGCTTGAAGCCAGCGCGATCCGTCTTCTTCGGTCCCATGATGCACTGCACCGGCCCCGCCGTCACTTCCGGTGACGCAGCATCATCCCTGCACAGCTTCTGGGCATGCCCAGAAGCTGTTTAGCAAGGTATGACAGCGCCTGCACCGGAACTGACGTCGGGGCCGGTGCAGGCGCATTGATTCCTGGGAGCGATGACGTTCAGCTCCCAGGAATCATTGCAAGCCAGGAAGTGACGAATCGGAGGGGGAGGAAAAGGAAGTAAGGTAAGTATATTTTCTTCTAAACAAGGTAATAAAAAAAAAAAAAAAAAAATTGCAATTATCCATTTGTTTTTCAGGTGACCCGGAGCAAGAAGATGGAGGTAAGTATAATTTTAGGGTGGAACTCCGCTTTAAGTGGTTTAACTGACCCCATTTACAGACCGAAGTTCATCCCTTTGGTCTAAAAGAACCAAATGATACAATGTTTCTCTTTATCTCTCAGCATGAGCAATGTTGTAAAAACCTTGCTGGCTCTTTTTTTTTTTTTTCGTTGACAGCTGTGAGCATGGAACTGCTCTGCACTGTTACATGAACCGTGGAAATGCCAATGTTCTGTCAAATTGTGCAGATAGTCAGATAATGCCTCTGACGATCTGCACAGGCGCAGTACTGATGTCACTCTGGCAATCAGCTGCCATGATGTCAACTCTGCGCATGCAGATAGTCGGAGGAATTAACCAACGATCAGTATCTGCAGTAATCAACAGAACACCGGCACGTTAACACGGTGTGTGCTGTGCTCTCCTCTCTGATCCCTGTCTAGCCTCCTTCACCATAATTGGCCATGAATGGAGACATTCCAGAAGACGAGTTGATGGCAGAGTTCCTGACAAACTCTGCCCAGAGTAGCAGATCAACCCAATTGTCCTGATGGTCAGAGATATAGCAGCGAGAAATTGCTCCAGAGCTTGGATAGATGGCACCATTGGACTGCGGCTGGTAGGCCAAGGAGAAGGAAAGTCGAATACCCAACTGGGAGCAAAAGGCGCGCTAGAACCTAGAGACAAACAGGCTCCCACGGTCCGAGACAATCTCCTTAGGCAACCTGTGCAAAACGGAAGACCTCCTTGGCAAACACTGAGGCAAGCTCCTGAGCTATAGGCAACCTCGTAAAAGGAACACAGCGGCACATCTTGGAGAACCAGTCGACAACCATGAGGATAACCGTGTAACCTCAAGACACGGGACGCTCCACAATAAAATCTATAGCCAGATGAGACCAGAGACGCTCCCTATTGGGAATAGGATGCAGAAGGCCCAAGGTAAGGTGCTGAGATTTGTCTTGGAATTGTGGTACATGCACAACAGTCTGATGTGTAACCCCTCAGGTACAAAACATTTGCCAGCAGGTCTCTCTGTGGGAGCATCAGGGTTGAGCAGCCAAGATCTGTTCCCCAAGAGGAGAGGTTAAGTTGGTGCGGATGGTAACTAGGATATGATCTGAAGGTATGACCGGTGTCGACACGGAGTCCTCCCTGGACAACTCAGAATACTGGCAAGACAAGGAATCAGCCTTAACATACTTGGAGCCGTGCAAATAGGACATAGTTAAAACGAGACAAGAGTAAGGCCCATCTGGCCTGATGGGGTGTGAGCCTCTTGGCCTCCGAGAGATACGTCAGATTCTTATGATGGGTGAGAATGAGAACTGGAACCACAGAACCTTTGAGCAAGTTTCTCCACTCTTAGAGAGCCAGGATAATGGCCAAGAGCTCTCCATCCCCAATCTCATAATTGCATTCAGCTGGAGACAGCTTCTTGGAGTAGAACCCACAAGGAAGTAAGGGTCCATCAGGTATCAAATTCTGAGACTGGAAGGCGCCTACTGCCATCTCAAACACATCCACCTCTAGGACAAAGGGCAAACCAGGATTGGGATGAGGCAGAATGGGAGCCGAAGCGAAAGCAGACTTGAGGGCCTCGAAAGATGGATAGCAACAGGCATCCAATTGTGGGAATCGCTGCCCCTCTTGGTCAGATCAGAGATAGATTTGGCCAAAGAGGAAAAGTTCCTGATAAATTTCCGATAGTAAGTGGCAAACCTAAGGAAACGCTGAAGGGAACGGAGACCACTGGGGTGAGGCCATTGTAGAACAGCCGACACATTCTGTGGGTCCATGGAGAACTGTTCAGCAGAAATGATGTAGCCCAAGAAGGCAACCCGAGACAGGTGGAATTCACATTTCTCAAGCTTACAGAAAAGCCCATTCTCACGTAACCGTTGCAGCACCCGTCTGACATCCAGGTAGTGTGATTCAATAGAGTCCAAGTAAATCAAGATTTCGGCCAAGTAGACTACCACGCATTGATGCAACATATCACAAAAGACATCATAAATGAACTCCTGGAAGACAGTGGGTGCATTGCACAAGCCAAAGGGCATAACCAAAGAATTCGTAATGACCGGTTCTGGTATTAAATGCGATCTTCCACTCGTCACCCTCCTTGATCCTTACGAGGTTATACGCGGCCCTTAGGTCAAGCTTGGTATAGATGGTTGCTCCCTTAAGGCAGTCAAAAAAACTCAGTAATCAACAAAATTGGGTATGCATTCTTGATCAGGATGTGATTGAGGCCCCTATAATCAATGCAGGGTCTCAACTCACCCCCCTTTTTCTTTACAAAGAAAAAAATGGCACCCGCTGGAGAAGTGAACTTACGAATGTGCCCCCAGGAAAGCGCATCCGCAACGTACTCTTCCATGGCCTTATTCTCCGCAACCAAAAGAGGACAAACCCTGCCACGAGGGGGAATGGCACCAGGTTGCAAGTCTATAGCACAATCGTACAGATGATGAGGAGGAAGAGTACCAGCACACACCTTGTCAAATAAATCTTAATGCTCGCAAAATTCAGTAGGCAACACTGAATCCGATGGAGGTACAAAAGTACCTTAACAGGTCCACGGATACAAACAGTGCCACACTGTGGAGGCCAAGAGAGGATCTCGATCGACTGCCAAAGGTTGGAATGTGTTTCTGAAGCCAAGGGTACCTAAAACAACGGAGTACTGCGGGATGAAATAACCTGGAAACAGGTAGACTCTCAGTGAACAGCCCTTATCGCCATATCAACCAGAACATTTCCGTTGGGTAACCTGTCCCGGTTGCAGGGGTCTGCCATCAATCGCCTCAATAACTAGTCGAGAAATACGAGGCTGCAAGGGTATGGAATTTCGAAACAGGAAACGTACTGTCAATAAAATAACCGCCAGCACCGGAGTCTACCAATGCCTGAGTAACCACTGAACCCGCTGTCCAGGAGAGGACAACTGTGATTAGTGGTTTATCTTTACAGGAAATTCCACCTAAGATCTGCCCCCGACAGGACCTTAGGCAAGAGAGTTTCCCGTATGGGTAAGACAAGATTTCAGGAAATGCCCACCAAGACCGCAAGACAGGCACCGGCCCAGCCCTCCCTCCTCCTAAGGGCCCACTCAGCCTTGGAAAGGCGAGTGAACCCAAGCTGCATGGGTTCACAGCCAGATGCACCATCCCCAGGAGGCGTGGGAGGCGAGGGAGGAATGGGTGGGAAAGAAAACATAGGAGCCAATCTGGCAGGAGCTCCTTAAACAATGGTCTCTTCCCTGAGTCTGGTATCGATCCAAATCAGGAAGGAAAGGAGAGCCTTGAGCTTGCCAGGGAGATCTTTTGCCACAATCTCGTCCTTAAATGCATCGGAGAAACCATGAGAGAAGACAGCCACCAGAGCTTCAATATTCCAGCCCACTTCTGTGCCAGGGTACAGAATTCAATGGCATACTTGGCAACGGTTCGTATAACCTGTTGAATGGACAGGAGCAGCTTTGTAGCAGAGGCAGAGCGAGCAGGCACTTTGAATACCCTACGAAAGGAGGCAACAAAACTCGGGTAATAGAGTATCACAGGAATATCGTTCTCCCATAGGGGATTCGCCCAGGCCAAGGCCTTGTCTGAGAGCAATGGGATTAGGAAGCCCACCTTGGACCTATCAGAAGGAAAAGCCTGAGGAACCATCTCATAATAAATGTCCGCTTGGTTTAGGAAGTCACGACACTGACTCGGTTCACCCCCATAGCGCTGCGGAAGGGGGCTGAACCAGTCATCCCTCTGATAACAGTGACTTAATCTGCAACTACAGGAGCAGCAACAGGAGCAGCAGCACGAGCAACAACAGGAGGAACCACGGGCCTAGCACCACCAGGAGCAAGATTTGCTGTGCGTGCAAGCAATGTCTGTAAATCCTGAGTGAACTGACCCAAAAGGTGATCTTGCCGATCGAGCCTGGTAATCAGCATGGGGAGTGTGGGAGTACCTGCATCGCCAGGATTCATGGCCGTTGCGTACTGTCAGGGTGCCAGGAAACTAGACCACATGGTGGGTGCCAGGAAATTAGACCACATGGTGATTAAGGTAAAATAAAGCAGCTTAATGGAAAAACAACAATAAACCTACAGCAAGAGTGAGGAGCGAGAACAGGAACAAGAGATGCGTCTTTTCATATTAAGCGCCAAGCCATGCCTCCATGGGAAGGGAGTAATGCCGGACAAGTAGTCATCAAAGCCCGGGTCGAGTCCAGAAGGGGGTAGTCACCCAAGCCCAGGTCAAGTATAGAAGCGGGTAGTCATCCAAACCCGGGTCGAGTACAGAAGTGGGTAGTCTGCCGATGCTGGATCATCTGCAGATGCTGGGTTGAGAGCCAGGAGAGTTGTCAGCCAAGCCTGGTCGTACACGGAGGAACACTGAGAACAGAAGACTGCTAGCAGTGAGCACAAATGCAAGGGCAAGGACTGCATACCATTAGGTGTTTGATATAGTCAGATGTGCAGCATCATCACTGTGCGACACCCAAGCAGCAGGCAAGTGATGATGCAATCAGACTTAATAAGAGGCAGCAGTCTGCACATGTCCGAGATGGCTGCCAACAGGAGGGCAAGGTAAGACCTTGACAGTCGCCCAAAATGGAGCAGGAACTTATTTTGGTCAGCAAGCTTCACGTGACAAAACCTCACCTTGTTTGAGGTGCCAATAAAAAAATGAACGGCACCCAAACACGCGTGGTGCGTTTCGCCACTATTGTAGTGCAATTTGGAATCCCTGTAATTCTGCCCGTGATCTCAAATCGTCAGATGTTAAGGTGGCCTTAAATATGTGGTAATATTGAAAGTGTTTTGTTATATATTTATATATAGTTGCACAGATTCTGTTTTTTTTACTGGCGATTACGAATACCGATACTTTCAGGCAAGTACTCGCCTATAACGAGTACCTATACTTTTGCTGTGTGATTTGAACCCATACAAAATAAATGGGCAAAAAAAAAAAAATCACATCTGATTTGAACAGGAATGCAATAGGATTCCTGTCTGAATCGCAGGCAGTTTCCCCCACCACTCCTGTGTGAACCCAGGCTTGTCATTGTGACTTCAGCCTGGGTTCACAAAGGAGCGATGCGGAAAACCGCATGTGATTCAGGCAGGAATCACACCACATTACTGCCCAAATCACATGCAATTATTTGCAGTGAGATTTGAGCCCATTCATTTTGTATGGGCATAATTCACACCACAAAAGGTACCGGTTTCAGGTATCAGAGCATTTGCACGACTACTCATGCAAATGCTTAGTATTGGCACTGATACCGGTAGTAGTAAAATACTATTTTTCTAAGCACAAAAAACACCTGTTGATCCTGCCAGAAATCTAATAAGCTGATAACAGTCAGTAGAAGCAAGGAAGTGCAGTTTCATTGTTCCCAGTTCTCTCTGTGGACTTCAGAACACCAGCCTTAGGGGCACAACGGTGCATTGAACAGACATGGACACGGTTAACACGTTTCACGACTCTGTAGGTCGCTTACTCATAACTTACTTATGAGTAAGCGACCTACAGGAGTCGTGAAACGCGTTAACCGTGTCCATGTGTGTTCAATGCACCGTTGTCTTTTATGAATGGGAATAAACACTTCAAGTTCATTCACCTCTGAGTGCAGTCACTTTTTCTCTTTGGAAGCTTGATTACTGGATGGCGGATCCGACCAGCACCTGGGCATTTGTGCCTCACCTGAGCAGCTTTTTCCTGTGTTTCTTTAACTTAGGGGCACAACGCTGGTCCTTCATAGGACAGTGAAAGGGCATGGTCAACCTTCAACAGGAAGTCTGTTAATGGCAGGATCATCAGTTCAAAATAAAGGGAAAAAAGCCCAAAATAGAAAACAAATGCAGTCACCACATCTAAGTAGTAGTAAACTGCAAAATATTTCATTTCTGTTCTTGGGTTTAGATACTTTCAGCTTTTAAGCGGAAATTACATAAAACGCTGGCTTTAATAAAATTATGAAACGGGTCCAAATTTTACAGCCTTAACTATAACAATAAAAAAGAGAAATATATATTTAATCAATCATACTAAACCCAGTAAACAGGAAGATCACATAACTCATTCATGATCCAGTCCACATTGTGTCTCCTTTCCCATGGCTCAAGTTACAACGCAAGTATGATAGACACACAAATCCTAAATTAAAGTAGACAAACGCGCCCAGCTTGCATGCCGCCTTCTATCAATACGGCAAAATGCTAATTTCCTAATTAACAACCTAATTAGGTAATTATGGTGTTGCAGAAGGATGCCGCAATGAAATATGACAACATGGTCACCTCTTTATATGGCACCTGTGGGGCTTTTTCAGCTGTTACCCGCAAAGCCTGCAGTATCAATCGGAGAGCAGATGTCAAAAAGACCTTGGCATTTCCCAGCCTGGTGGATGACTGAGTGCTTCAGACAGCAATTGTTTAACTCCTTCACAGCAAAGCAGACGTACAGATTTGGTGCGCTTTCCAAAGAGAGACTACACTTTCTGCTGCATTTAAGTTTTTAAATAAAGATTTATTTGCATATTAGAATAAGATTTTCCATAATGTGATAAACAAGCAATAAGTATTCAACAGAGGAAGCAGAAAATATCAACTTCCCAATAGACAGAGTGGGGAAAAACGGGAATTTATAGTGTGATGTTTTCTTTCTTACGTGTTATATGATACGGCCAGGTGATAAACTTTGCTAATAGTGTATGAATTACCTATTTATATTTGAGACTGGACAACTTTTAAGAACCAGGAAGTCAAATGTCTGAGCTTTGTCTAATGATGGCCATATTTACAGGTTAAACTTTGAAATGTTGAAGCCAAAGTCAAAATCACAAAGAAAAATCAGCACAAGGGACAAAACTTAGTCAGTCAGTGTGCTGTGCCGATCCCTCTTCTGTTAGTGAACATTTTGAAAAACCTTTCACAACTGCTGCCGTAATCTCCCAGTGTTGATGGGGGAATCCATTGTGTTCTTCCAGCATGGGGGGGTTGCTAGCAGCTATACCCGCTGGCATTAATCGCATGTTGAAAATTCAACATGCTAGTTGTACCTATCGATGGATTGAAGCCTGCCCATAGATGGTTTGAATCTATTCACAGCTTAACCGCTTGCCGACCGCTGCACGACTATTTACGTCGGCAGTCAGCCCCTCCCAGGCAAAGCGACGTAGGGCTACGTCGCTAGCCTGTGAGGCTCTAGGGAGAAAGCGAGCGCACGCCGCCGGAGGCGCGGTCACAGACCCCCCCGCGCGTGTGCCCAGCGGACCCGATGTCCGCCGGGCACTCGCGATCTTCCGTTACACCGGAAGAAAGGCAGGCAGCTCATGTAAACAAAGCCGCCTGTCATTCTTCCCTGTGTAAGAATGGAGATCACACGGTTCTACTATGTAGGACCGTTGATCTCTGTTCTTACACTAGTAGCCACAGCCAATCTCAGTTCCCCTAGGGACACACTTAACCCCTCCCTCTCCAAAAAAGTTAACTCCTTCACTGCCAGTGTCATTTTTACAGTAACAGTGCATATGTATAGAACTCATTACTGTAGAAATGTCACTGGTAACGCCAAAAGTGTCAAAAATGTCAGTCAAGGGTCCGATCTGTCCGCCGCAATCCCGCAAAAAAAAAAAAAAAAAAAAAAATCGCAGATCACCGCCATTACGCGTTAAAAAAAAAAACAAACAACAAAAATGACAAAAGTCTTTGCCTTTGTTAGTAAACGCAATAACTTTTGCGCAAATCACCAATCAAAATACGCTTTTTGCAATTTTCTATACCAAACATAAGGTAAAAAAAAAAAATTGGCCCAAAATGTTAAAAAAATTTTGATTTTTACATTTTATTTTGGGGGGAATTTCATATAAAAAAAATGTGAAAAATATTGTTATTTTTGCAAAATTTACGCTCTTTTTTTGTTTATAGCGCATGATCAAAAAATCGCACAGGTGATCAAATACCACCAAAAGAAAGCTCTGTTTGTGGGAAAAAAAGGACATCAAATTAGTTTAGGTACAGCGTCGCACGACCGCGCAATTGTCCGTTAAAGTCACACAGTGCCGAATCGCAAAATAGGCCCTGGTCAGGAAGGAGGTAAAATCTTCCACGGCTTAAGTGGTTAAGGGGCTGTCAGAGACTCTCATCAAGCTAGTCCACCCACAACTAGAAGGATGAATCATTTTCATTAACAGAGAAGAAATCAGCACAAGAAACACCTCCTACGGACTGTAAATAATGTCCCTTGTGCTGGCTTTTCTGGTTTTTTTTTTCAGATTTTGGCTACACTTAGGCTTTAAAAAAATTTCAAAAGTCAGTTTAATATTTTTAAAGAGACACTTACACATTGCCCATTTAGCACCTATTCACACCTGAGCACTTTGTCACATTGCAGCCAGCACTAAAATACCCAGTATTGGCTTATGTGTGATGCTAGGAGGAGGTGTCACCACTCCCTTTGTCATGTGACGGTGCTTGGGCTTAGCAATTGGATGGCAGACGCAAACACAGTCACATGTGACAAGGTCACATGCTCTCAACCTTGGATTGCGAGTGTAGCGGGGTCTTCCATTATACAAGTTCTAAAAGACTGCTGCTTGACATTTGAGAGGAACTCGGCTCCATCTAGTGGCCAAAAGGACACATTGCAGCGGCTATGGAATGTCTTTTGATGTTATTTTCCTTTCAGGAAGTTGAGCAGTCTTCATCGCCCATAGTGCTTTGAGAATACCAGGGTGCACTGCTGCACCGCACAGCCTTCTGGGGGAAGCTTTATAAAGGAAGGGAGGAGCCAGGCTCACTCTCTTGGGAAAGACACAGTGAGACAAGCAGGATGCCAGTGCTGTGGGCTGATGCTGTATGCTAGGCCGAAACTCCTGGGCCTTAAGTGACTAAGTTGCAGTGTTTCATCTCCAGTAGAGGATCCCTCCTGGAGGTCCCATCGATGTTCTACAGAGACCAGACTCATCCACCCCAAATACCTAGCGCGGCTGGTGACAGAGGCCGGAGACTGAGACAGCAGCGGAGGCTTCCTGGGAGACAGTCCTGTTGGTGAGAGGGCACCTGCCCAAAAACTGACTCTATCTATCAAAGAAGTAACTTTAGTCAGGATTAGCCTTAGAGTAGTAGAAGGCAATATACCAAGTGGCCCAGTACATCTCTCGCAGAAGTTTTACCGGCAATCCTGCACAGACACCCCGCGGTGATTACTAACTGTTTGCTGCCATTCTCTCTATTGATCACCCATCCTCAATGTGGATTACAAATTGCGAGTGCACCAACGTTGCTAGCGAAGATATAGAGAAGAAACAGCGGACTCAGATAGGTCTGACATTCTGATACTGTGTCTAACTGAATGCTGAGCCTTATCTCCAAAAGTATAATAGTGATTAAGATGGCGGTCCTATAGGCTCTGAGACATTTCCTGAAACAATTAATGTGCCCTTGAGGAGTGATATCACAGTATTTATCTTATCTTTGATTAATTAATTAGTATATCCTTTTACAAAGTCATATTTTACTGTATCGAAACTGTTTATTTGATTCACAGTAAATAACTTTCCTGTTTAAAAGCAAGCTTGTGTGTGGTCACCTTGTATTACCCAGAAGGACTGCAGCTGGAGAGAGGTAACAGGTCATTATTATTTATTGAAGTGTTATATTCCAATCTGTGTAGCCATTTGGTATTCCAGTCCTATTCTGGGTCAGTTGTGCCTAGGGAGGGTTCGAGCCAATTCTGTGGGTTGTTAGGCAGGACGTAGACCCAATAATCTAATCAGCAGCTCCTGCGGGGGTGGTGCTACACGTGGGGGCTCGTCCGGGATCATCTACAGTCCTGCAACACAACCCTCTCAGCCACAGAATCCCCCTCAACGCAGAAATGGATCCTACCGCTGCAGCCGAGTGGTGCAGGGAAGAGAATGTCGTAGTGGAAAATGGCCTGGTGGTTGAAATCAAGGGAGAGGTCTGGACTGAGGAAAAACTCCTCCCAGTTTTAAGGGCACTGTCCACAGACAGGAAATTCTGGGTGACTGACATAAAGACAGACACCACCGTTCCACACACGTATGCATTGTGTGAGTGGAGGAAGGGGGTCCCTGATTACTTTAAGGGAACCAGTGTAAAGACTACTGACCAAACAGAACTTTTCTTAATACATCCAGAAGTCCTTACTGAAGGTCCCTCATCCACCACTCCTGGGGGATCCAGCAAAGAAAAAGGTGTCCAAGAAGGGAGTCCAGAGTCACCACCTTTGTCTACCTTTAGCTCAGAACTGTGTGCTGTTCTCGGGGAAATCGTAGCAAAATGTAGTAAGGACTCCCCAAACTATCTGATGACTGAATATAGGAAGCTCAGGACATTCTCTGGGAAACAGCCTGTGCCTTCGACAGAAGATGGGTTTGAAGAGTGGTTAGATACCGCCACTCAGGCTTTGGAAGAGTGGGAGGTACCAGAACAGCACAAGAAACAGAGAATCACAGAAAGTTTAAAGGGACCTGCACTAGAGGCCGTACGTAATCTCAAGCTAAGCAAAAAGAACTGTACTGCACAGGATTATCTAGACATTCTACAAGATGTATTTGGTCGGACGGAGAACGTGGCTGAACTTCTTTACCAGTTAGACCACTGTTACCAAGAAGAGGAAGAGAAGTTGTCCGAATTTATTAGACGCCTAGATAAGATCATCCACCAGATCTTGATAAAGAAAGGGATAGACCCCCGGAAGGTAGATGAGACTCGTGCACGGCAGGTGCTGAGAGGGGCTCAACCCTTAGATCCCATTGCCATACTGTTGCGAACTCGCCAAGATGGTGGCATTCTGGAATACCCTGACCTGATCCGAATGGTCAGAGAAGAAGAGGTCATGTTAGACAACAAAAGGAAGAGTCGGCAGTTTGACTCAACTGCTCGTGTCAGAGTGATAAGTGCAAAAGAAAGTGACTCGCAAGTCGAACTCCTAAAGACCCAGGTGTCCCAGTTGATAGAAATGGTGTCCATCCTGACTAGTCAGGCATCTACTCTACCTGATGGGAACGTGTCAGAGAAGCCGGATAAACCTTCTAACCTTAGAGTAGACCCGGAACCGAGACCTAGGAGATCGCTAACTTGTTTCAACTGTGGGGGAGTAGGACATGTTAGAGGAGTATGTCCCAGCCCAGGAAATGTCGCCTCAGAACCTCGCAAGCCAGCGGAAAAACTTCAGAGGGCACCCGTGAAGGAGTCGACCGGGTGCCCGCCAGTTTCAAGGGAATCCAAGAGACTCAATGATTCAGGGAATCTGAGTCAGGGAGTCAGATCCAGGTACAACGCCCCTAGTTCTATACTCCAGGCTACTGAGAGAAGGAAAATCAATGCACACCGGGCCCAGAGGGGACTGAAGTCCAGAAGAAAAAAAAAGAAAAGAGCCTGGGTGCAGAGAACTGAATCAGACAACAAGGCCACTTCAAGAGAATTCCCAACTAACTTGGTCGGGCCTTCCCCTGTAGTCTCTGTCCAGGTAGAAGGAATTTACACAAGAGCCCTCCTTGACACTGGGGCCCAAGTGACTCTTCTGTATAGAGACTTCTATGATAAACACCTTACCCATCTACCTCTGCAGAAGTTGGAAGATCTGGAGATATGGGGTATCGGGACTCAAAGTTTTCCCTATGACGGGTATCTGCCAATCAAGTTGACCTTTGACCCATCAGTGGCTGGTGAAGCTGAAACCTTCGACACCCTAGCGGTGGTCTGTCCTCGTCCGCCAGGGGCCAACAAAAGCTCTCTCATCGTAGGGACCAACACTGACCTAGTAAGGCGCCTCCTGACACAACTGGTCCAGGGACAGGATGCTCCAGCGCCAAGGATTCACCCCATGCTACGGCAGGCCTATCAACGATTAGTATTGGAGCAAGAGACTCCTGCAGAAGGAGTTGGAAGACTCTGGAAGTTGGACAGAACGGAAAAGGTCTTGCAGCCAGGAGAGGTGGCTTGTCTGAAAGCTTCCGTTAAACTCACATGGAAACAGCCGGGCCCTTTTATCATCTTTGAATCAGGTCCACAGGAAGAGGAGAGAGGGATAGAAGTAATCCCTGAAGTGATCCCTTTGAAGGTGTTACAGAAAAACCATGGAAGGGTTTTAGTGAGTGTCAGAAACACCTCTACTACACCGGTGAAGGTACCGGCCAGAGTGCTGTTGGGCCAAGTTAACCCGGCTACCCCAGTTGTCCCATCTGATCTTAAAGAGGAGGGAAGGGGTGAAGATGTTATAGAAGAGCTCTGCTCTGGAAACGCTGCCCTCCCACCAGAATGGGTGAAGAGGGCCAAGGCACAACTTGCTGGATGGCGAGGAATATTTTCTAGGGCTGAGTTCGACGTGGGATGCGCCAGGAGTGCCACTCATAAGATCCGCCTGAGTGAGGACAAACCTTTCCGAGAAAGAGTCCGGCGAGTTCCCTTAGGTGACTTAGAAGATCTACGTCAGCAGCTGGCGGAACTCAAGAAGACTGGGGTTATTCGAGAATCCAGGAGCCCATATGCTTCTCCGATAGTGGTAGTCCGGAAGAAAAACGGATCTCTGAGGCTTTGTATCGACTACCGAACACTGAACAGAAGAACCATCCCAGACCAGTATACCACTCCTCGAATCGAAGACGCCCTACAGAGCCTGTCAGGGGCGAAGTGGTTCAGTGTGATGGACTTAAAGAGTGGGTATTATCAGATCCCCATGCACCCTGAAGATCGGGAGAAGACAGCCTTCATCACCCCTGTGGGGTTCTTTGAGTTCAATCGCATGCCTCCTGTCGTAGATTCGCCAGAGACCCCTTCGACCTCTCGCCTGTCCAGACCAGTCACCAGATCTCAGTCGACACTCCCAGATGTGAGGGAGGGAAATTCTCCATCTGAAGATCTGGAAGATGAAGAGGAGGTACCTGACTGGATGTGGTCGTCTCAGTTACCAGAACCCACACCTGCCTCCCTGTCTTCATCCGAATTGGCTGACAGAGGAACCCTTCGGGCGGAAGCCCCCGAATTCATACCTTTCCACATGCTTCCAGAAGAAGTAGTTGATGATGAAGATCCTGAGGAGGAGGTTGCACCTTCCTCTGAAGAAGAACTGACCGCTCTTGAAGCATCAGATTCCTGTGTGTTGGAACATGAGGAGGAGGACATTGAAGAATCCCCAGAAGTGGCTGGTCCTAGTACCTCTGAGATCGTGCATCCCAAAGAACAGAGGGAAAGAAGAGTCATTCACCCGCCCAAAAGACTGACCTATGACCAATTGGGTGAATGCTCAGAAGAGGCTATCTTTACTTCCAAACGAACTCTTGATCAGCCTAGTTCTTCCACCGCAGATTTGGTGGAGGACAACCCTAGCTCACCCCCAGGCACATCTGTACAAGCCACTCAAGTGTCAGGGGTCTGTGAACAGAATTACCTTCCCTCCCCTGACAATTGGTGGGAGGTTCCTATGTCGAACCTGTGTTGTAATATGCAGTTGTTAAGTTTGAACTCTGCTTATGAAAAGGAAGATGATTCCCTGTTATGCATATGTTAATGTTTTTTTTTTTGTGTACTGCCAACATATGCACTGGAGTACATGCTGTTGTCCTCTTTGGGGACCAAAGTTTCTCAAGTGGGGGGAGTGTGTAGCGGGGTCTTCCATTATACAAGTTCTAAAAGACTGCTGCTTGACATTTGAGAGGAACTCGGCTCCATCTAGTGGCCAAAAGGACACATTGCAGCGGCTATGGAATGTCTTTTGATGTTATTTTCCTTTCAGGAAGTTGAGCAGTCTTCATCGCCCATAGTGCTTTGAGAATACCAGGGTGCACTGCTGCACCGCACAGCCTTCTGGGGGAAGCTTTATAAAGGAAGGGAGGAGCCAGGCTCACTCTCTTGGGAAAGACACAGTGAGACAAGCAGGATGCCAGTGCTGTGGGCTGATGCTGTATGCTAGGCCGAAACTCCTGGGCCTTAAGTGACTAAGTTGCAGTGTTTCATCTCCAGTAGAGGATCCCTCCTGGAGGTCCCATCGATGTTCTACAGAGACCAGACTCATCCACCCCAAATACCTAGCGCGGCTGGTGACAGAGGCCGGAGACTGAGACAGCAGCGGAGGCTTCCTGGGAGACAGTCCTGTTGGTGAGAGGGCACCTGCCCAAAAACTGACTCTATCTATCAAAGAAGTAACTTTAGTCAGGATTAGCCTTAGAGTAGTAGAAGGCAATATACCAAGTGGCCCAGTACATCTCTCGCAGAAGTTTTACCGGCAATCCTGCACAGACACCCCGCGGTGATTACTAACTGTTTGCTGCCATTCTCTCTATTGATCACCCATCCTCAATGTGGATTACAAATTGCGAGTGCACCAACGTTGCTAGCGAAGATATAGAGAAGAAACAGCGGACTCAGATAGGTCTGACATTCTGATACTGTGTCTAACTGAATGCTGAGCCTTATCTCCAAAAGTATAATAGTGATTAAGATGGCGGTCCTATAGGCTCTGAGACATTTCCTGAAACAATTAATGTGCCCTTGAGGAGTGATATCACAGTATTTATCTTATCTTTGATTAATTAATTAGTATATCCTTTTACAAAGTCATATTTTACTGTATCGAAACTGTTTATTTGATTCACAGTAAATAACTTTCCTGTTTAAAAGCAAGCTTGTGTGTGGTCACCTTGTATTACCCAGAAGGACTGCAGCTGGAGAGAGGTAACAGGTCATTATTATTTATTGAAGTGTTATATTCCAATCTGTGTAGCCATTTGGTATTCCAGTCCTATTCTGGGTCAGTTGTGCCTAGGGAGGGTTCGAGCCAATTCTGTGGGTTGTTAGGCAGGACGTAGACCCAATAATCTAATCAGCAGCTCCTGCGGGGGTGGTGCTACACGAGCATAATTCATTCTGGAACATGCTTATAATCCAAAGCACTCTTATAGCTTAGCATATTTCCCCATAAGAAATAATGGAAACTCAGATGATTCCTTTCACAACCATTTATTCATAAGTCCTTCAGTTTATAGTCCATATAAAAAGATTATGGAAATGTGATTTGGTTGTGTAACCATAAAATATCCATCCACAAATGGCAGCCTCCACAGGGGGATTAGAATCAAAATCCAGTAGGAGCTACAGAGAAGAGAGGCGCCTCTAAGGCCCCTTTCACACTATCCGTCCATCAGACGGACTCCGTTTTTCTCAAGTGGGGGATCGATCCGCTGATCCCCCGCTGAGCAGGAGAATGACAGCTGTTCTCCGCGCTGTGTGCGGAGGCACAGCTGTCGGTTCCCTATACATCTCTATGAGGGAATCGGATGGGAACGGACCATTGGCCCGTTCTCATCCGATCTAATCCGCTGGACGGATAGAAAATAGGGTTTCCATCCGTCCAGATTTGACGGATCGGATGTTAGCGGACATGTCTCCGCTGACATCCGATGCCCCATAGGGATGCATGGGGGGACCGTTCAGATCCGCCAAAAAAACTGACAGGCGGATCTGAACGGTCCGCCTGTGTGAAAGAGCCCTTAGTCTAGCAATATGGTTACATTTAATGAAGGTGCAACATTCAGCAGCTCACATGGTTAAAGATTAAAAGAGGCACATCCAAGAATGCAGGCATCCGGGGTAAAGCTGTCCACCATTCTCCACACCGCTGGTTCTCACCGCTGTCAGTCTGCAATCATGACCGGGAAGACTACCCTGCAGTAGTGCGATCTGTTAGCGAGTCTTGAAGCGCAGTGTGGAAGGGATGACGTCAATGGTGGTGCAGAGGATGGTCTATGTGGACAGCTTTACCCCAGATGCCTGCATACTTAGATGTGCCTGTTTTATTCATCAACCATGTGAGTTGCTAAATGTTGTACCTTCATTAAATGTAACCATATTGCTACACTTAGAGGCGCCTCTCTTCTCTTTTATACCCAGTTGTGACGTGACGCAACTTGTATATCAAGACGTCGCTCGTTTATCAAGTCAAAATTTATAAAAAAAAAAAAAAAGTGCTTGTCTTGCAAAACACGCTCACACCAAGTTACTCTCAATCCAAGGTTTTACTGTATCTGGAATAGAGCGGTATTTTGTTGCTGGAGGAAAGAGCAGCAGGGGAGCACCGCTCGGGGGGTAGAGGGACCTCCTTACACAGACGCTGTCTCCTTGCTCTGTAAGGGCAAAGTTTCAGCATCTGTATAAATCTGCAGCGGTCATGAAAATGATACCTGGTGATCCTGCCATGAATCTCCTTGTGCAGACCACTTTCTGTTATAGGGTTACGATGTTCTGTCCCTCTCCCTCCCGCAAGTGGCCAGGCGATCACCATTAGTAAACCTGTCCTCAGAAACAAGTCGTAGTACTTGCAGGAGAACATGAATATAGACATTGTAAAAGACATGAAGTGGCTTTGGGGTACCGGCATTGGTATGAGACACAAAATGACACTACATTAAAAAGAGTATGTGTCCCAGCATCTCTGCATTTTTCCACCCAGTACATCACCACTTTGTTGTGATGTGAGCGAGGCACAAAGAAAACTATATTTTATGTGCCCTAGTGGTGACCTGCATTGTTGCTGTGTAGAAAAAGCAGAGTCTGAAGGAGCTGTTAGGGCAGTGATGGCGAACCTTTTTGAGCCCGAGTGCCCAAACTGCGTCACAAAACCAGCTTACTTTTTTTCAAAGTGCCAACACTGCAATTAGTAACAGCCACAGATAATGGCCGCAGCGGCCTCTCACCAATCCCAGTGACACAGCTACAACGATTGCTCCGAACAGATGTTTACTCACTCTCGGTTGCCCGTGGCGACACCCGCAACTGGCACTGCTGGGGAAGCATCCTCGCAGCCTCTCTGCCCCATGGCCCACAGTGTGCTGCCCCATTCTCTCTCCCTTTCAGCAATGACTATCTCTCCAAGTGGTGGACATTAAAATGGACCCATAGTCTTCCGGGACTATATGTCCCATGGTGCACTTGTCAAGCTCCTCATTGGTCCCTGGCCGCAGCCAATGGGGAGGCAGGAGGAATCACAGTGGGCGGCGATCTCTGCGAGCGCTGCTCTGTCCCTGTCCATCGCTGCTTAACAGAAGAAGGGGGGTGAGCGGGAGAAATACACTGACAGCCCACGCTCGCTTCTCCCCTTGTCACAGTGCCGCCGCTGTGTGTGGGGGGGGGGGGGAGGATTAGAGGGCACAGGCAGCGGTGGCAGCAGCTTCTCAGTATAGCTGGCTTGCCCCCCGAGAGGGCTCTGCGTGCCAGTTGTGGCAATCGTGCCATAGGTTTGCCATCACTGTGTTAGGGTTTAGACCTACTGGACTGTCTTTTCTTACCCAGCTAGCTTGTTCCTTGCCTTGCTGCACAGGCCTTTTAGAATATTTTTAATTACAAACTCTTGCTATAAATATATATGGCTGGCTGTAAAAAGTTAGTTTAACCACTTCCATACCACCGGCCGTCATATGACATTCTTAGGTGTAAGTGGAGATGTCTGAATGATGGGTGCAGCTGTAGGCATCATTCAGATATCTTTTTATCTGCTGACTATTCCCTGCACAGTAAAAACAATCATAGCAGCAGTTCAGCCGCTTGATTGATTTACAGGCTGTGGGAGGGGACGCCCCCTTCTGCCGCCTTCCAGTGCTTATACCGGCTTGCCCGCGTGATCAGCGAGCCGGAGAAGGAAACGGCTGGTGGAGGAAGTTTACCATAGAGCTGACCGAGGACCAGATGGTCCCTAGTCATCTCTGACTCTCGTAGGCCAAGTGTGGCATGCCGTATGTATGGCTGGAAAGCCTGAGAGCATTTTTTTTTTTTAAACTCAGGCTTTCCAGCCGAAGGGAGAGATGTGAGCTCTTATAGTTCCCACATCTCTCCATAAAGAGGACCTGTCATGCCATATTCCTATTACAAGCGATGTTTACATTCCTTGTAATAATGAAAAAAGTGATTAAAAAAAAAACGTTTAAAGAGAAAGTGTAAAATATAAAAAAAATTAAAATAAACAAAAAAAAAAAAAAAAATTAAAGCGCCTCCGTCTCCTCGTGCTTGCACACAGAAGTGAATGCATTCGTAGGTCGCATTCACATATATAAATGATGATCAAACCCCACATGTGAGGTATCGCTGCGAACGTTAGAGCCAGAGCAATAATTCTTGCACAAGACTCCTCTAACTCTAAACTGGAAACCTGTAAAACATTTAAAAGGTAACTCCACTTTCATGGGGAAAAAAATCAGCAAGTAAAGTAAAATCAATATAGCGTATACAATTATGACACAAATCATATTACAATTGAATGTTATTGAAAATGCGCTTTCCTTTTCAATCTCCAGCTGTAGTAATGTTCTGAAAATGCAATGCAATATGGCCGCCTGGAGCTGTTCTGTACACAGAATGTATACTGACCACACCCCCAGAAACATAATTTCCTGCTTGTGTGATTGGCTCACCAATTTTCTCAGAACTCTGCCTAAGATACAAGTCAGATTTCTGGCATCCCCTGCAACAAAAATATCATTTTTGGTGAGATACTCCCAATAGGAAAACATCTAAAGGGATGCAGGCCCATCAGCTTTCCTCAGAGCTCTGCAGCTGCCACAGCTGATTGATAATTTTGAAACCACTCCCATTTGACCCAATTTTGAAACCACTCCCATTTGACCCACTCTTTCTTCAGAATAACAAAAGGTAGGAATCTGCAACAAAGTTTGTTAAAATCCCTGCAATGTACAGAGATCACCCAGAGGGGAATGTTTTCTTCTCAACAAAAGTGGAGTTACGCTTTAAAGCATAGCCTATGGAAATGTTTAAGTACCGAAGCTTGGTGCCAATCAAAACTTTGGTGTTTGGTGCCATAATATATATATATATAAAAAGGTGAAATTTACATGTTGGAGAGGAATGCAAAAATTTGCCCAGTATGGAAGCGTTTGAGAAATCCAGCTCTACCAAGCTGATAATTTGTTCCACAACTGATAAATGCAGAGCCCATACAAGCCTGGTAACAAAAAAGGCAACAAAAACTCTTCTGACCCAGATGTATATTTTATTGCTGTGTCCTATATTATTATATTATCATATTTGCAAAGAAACCGAAGATGAGCTTTGTAACCCTATTTTCACTTTTAGGCACCATGTACACGGGGCGTTGTAAATGGCCGTTTAGGAGCAGTTGGGCGTTTTTTTCAGAAGCCCCTGAACCCATCTACATGTTATCTTATCTGTCCATGTACACAGGGACGTTTACAGTTTCAAACGCAGAAACACGGCCGAACGTGATGAGCGTACGTTCAGCCACGTTATACGTTTTTTTTCTTCCATTCAAATCAATAGGCTCCCATAGGGCAACTTGCGGCGCGACTTGCACTGTGAGAATCTTGAGGGGGAACTCCCCGCCAAAAATGGGAAAAAAAAAACTGCGTGGGGGTGCCCCCCAGGTTCCAAACCAGGCCCTTCGGGTCTGGTATGGAATTTGAGGGTAGCCCCACGCCGAAAAAACGGCGTGGGGTCCCCCCCAAAATCCATACCAGACCCTTATCCGAGCATGCAGCCCGGTAGGGCAGGAAGGGGGAGGGGACGAGCGAGCGGCCCCACCCCCCCTGGACCATACCAGGCCACATGCCCTCAACATGGGGGGATGTTGGTGCTTTGTGGCAGGGGGAGCTCTGCACCCCCAACCCCAAAGCACCTTGCCCCCATGTTGATGAGGACAAGGGCCTCATCCCCACAACCCTGGCCGGTGGTTGTGGGGGTCTGCGGGCAGGGGGCTCATCGGAATCTGGAAGCCCCCTTTAACAAGGGGGCCCCCCAGATCCCGGACCCCTCCCTTTGTGAATGGATATGGGGTACACTGTACCCCTACTCATTCACCCCATAAAAGGCAGTGTATGTAAATAACGACAGGAGACGTTTTGGAAAGTTTATTAAAAATCTTCATCTGTTCTTCTCTGCTCTTCTTCTTCTCCTTCTCGTGGTCTTCTGCTCTTTTGCTGTCCGCTCTTCTGCTCTTTTGCCCTCGGCTCTTCTCTTCTTCTTCTTCCTCCGGTCCTCCTCCGACGAGGTCTCCGGTGATTATGCCGGTCTCTGCAGCTTGTTATATAGTCATTGCGGGCGTGGCCCCCAATGATGTCATCGGGAGGCCCCGCCCCCTCATGTAACAGATTACTTCATCTGTGACATGAGGTGGCAGGACCTCCCAATGACGTCATCGGGGGCCACGCCCACAATGACTATATAACAAGCTGCAGAGACCGGAGACCGGCATAATCACCGGAGACATCAGAGGAGGACCGGAGGAAGAAGAAGAGAAGAGCCGAGGGCAAAAGAGCAGAAGAGCGGACAGCAAAAGAGCAGAAGACCAAAAGACCAGGAGAAGGGGAAGACCAGAGCAGAGAAGAACAGATGAAGATTTTTAATAAACTTTCCAAAACGTCTCCTGTCGTTATTTACATACACTGCCTTTTATGGGGTGAATGGGTAGGGGTACAGTGTACCCCATACCCATTCACATAGGGAGGGGGTCCGGGATCTGGGGGGCCCCCTTGTTAAAGGAGGCTTCCAGATTCCGATGAGCCCCCTGCCCGCAGACCCCCACAACCACCGGCCAGGGTTGTGGGGATGAGGCCCTTGTCCTCATCAACATGGGGACAAGGTGCTTTGGGGTGGGGGGTGCAGAGCTCCCCCTGCTCCAAAGCACCAACACCCCCCCATGTTGAGGGCATGTGGCCTGGTATGGTCCAGGGGGGGGGGGGTGCTCACTCGTCCCCTCCCCCTTCCTGCCCTACCGGGCTGCATGCTCGGACAAGGGTCTGGTATGGATTTTGGGGGAGACCCCACACCGTTTTTTCGGCGTGGGGCTACCCTCAAATTCCAAACCAGACCCGAAGGGCCTGGTTTGGAAGCTGGGGGGGACCCCCACGCAGTTTTTTTCACATTTTTGGCGTGAAGTTCCATTCAAATCAATAGGCTCCATTCAAATGGAGTTCCATTCAATCTATAGGCTCCCATAGGGAACCATTGATTTTGAATGGAGGCAGAAAAAATGCTGCTAAAAGCAACGTGGCCAAACGCGCAATAACGCAAATGGAAAAAGCTATTGAAAGCACGTTTAACAGCTGCTTTTTCCCCGGCGTCAGAACTAGCTTTGCAGCACATTTTTTTTAACGTCCAGTGTACATGGAGCCTAAAGTGGTAGCAAAGTCCGCTTGTTTAATTTTTACCTACAATATGGTTTACCTGTAGGTACAGTAAACATCTCCTAAATGTGCATCATTTAGGAGATATTTACTTTAGTAACAGCCGGAAACGGCATATGCGCACGGTGCTCTTAATGGACGGTGATTCCCGAGTGCCTGCGCAGGAGAGACATCATCCCAGCTCGGTCATTTAAATGGCCGGAGCCCGCAAAGCCAAACAGAAGACAGAGTAAAGATAAAATTTTAAAGTGTAGCTTAAGGAGATTTTTAAGATAATAGCCCAGTCAGCAATGACAGCGTACAGCTGGAGGGCTTCGTTTTAAGGTAAGTCTTTCATATGCATACTACCATATTATGCTTTTAAAGTGTCCGTTACCCCATCATTTCACATTCCTGATATGTGTCTGCTGTACCATGTACTTGTATGAAAAAGTATCCTGTTCCCTTTGTATTAATTCCTTTGTGTGAAATCCATGGTGATCCTGCTAGTCCCTCTGCTCTCCTATTAAAAACTGACCACACTAAGCAGGAAAGCACAGCATGGTCAGTTCTCTAGCTCAGCCTGTTCTTCTCCAATGATCGGACTTGTCCTGACACTCCCTCTGCATAGCATCTCACTGGGAAGATCAGTTTACTGTTGATCTCCCCCCCCCCCCCCCCCCAAGCACTTATCCAGCTGAGAACAGAGAGAACCAAGGGAACATGCAAAAAATGGTATTTATAATGTTTTTTTACATTTTTTTTATTTGCAGTTTGCTAACGCTTTAAGTGTGCTAAAAGGGTAGCTGTGATGAAAAATAACTACAGTACCTAGAAGTTTACAGCAAAGGTCAATGCAAACACATGGCCAGGCCATGCTGCTGCAAACAATTTTCATCTTTAGTAAACTTTGGCACAGCTTGAATTAGAGCTGCACGCTTCTAGATAAAATGAGAATCATGATTTTTTTTTTGCTTAGAATAAGGATCACGATTCTCAGCAAAACATCATCTTTCACATTATACAAAAAAAATTGGGCTAACTTGACTGCTTAGTTTTTTTTTAAATTCATTAAAATGTATTTTTTCCCCAAAAATTGCGTTTGAAAGAACGCTGCACGAATACAGTGTGACATAAAATTTTGCAACAACCACCATTTTGTTCTCTGGGGTCTCTGCTAAAAAAAACATATTTAATGTTTGGAGATTCAAAGTCATTTTCTAGCAAAAAAAAATACTGATTTTAACTTGTAAGCAACAAGTGTCAGAAAAAGGCTTTGTCTGTAAATGAGGTCAGTTTAACCACATAAAGTTCATCCCTTTGATCTAAAAGAACCAAAATGATACATTGTAAAACCTGTTTATATATACAGTCAGGTCCATAAATATTGGGACATCGACACAATTCTAATCTTTTTGGCTCTATACACCACCGCAATGGATTTGAAATGAAACAAATAAGACATGCTTTAACTGCAGACTTTCAGCTCTAATTTGGGGGTATTTACATCCAAATCAGGTGAAAAGTGTAGGAATTACAACAGTTTGTATATGTGCCTCCCACTTTTTAAGGGACCAAAAGAATGGGACAGATTAACAATCATGAATCAAACTTTCACTTTTTAATACTTGGTTGCAAATCCTTTGCAGTCAATTACAGCCTGAAACACATAGACATCACCAGACGCTGGTTTTCATCCCTGGTGATGCTCTGCCAGGACTCTACTGCAACTGTCTTCAGTTCCTGCTTGTTCTTGGGGCATTTTCCCTTCAGTTTTGTCTTCAGCAAGTGAAATGCATGCTCAATCGGATTCAGGTCATTCCACTTCTTTCCCTTAAAAAACTCTTTGGTTGCTTTCGCAGTATGCTTCGGGTCATTGTCCATCTGCACTGTGAAGTGCCATCCAATGACTTCTGAAGCATTTGGCTGAATATGAGCAGATAATATTGCCTGAAACACTTCAGAATTCATCCTGCTGCTTTTGTCAGCAGTCACATCACCAATAAATACAAGAGAACCAGTTCCATTGGCAGCCATACATGCCCACGCCATGACACTACCACCACCATGCTTCACTGATGAGGTGGTATGCTTTGGATCATGAGCAGTTCCTTTCCTTCTCCATACTCTTCTCTTCCCATCACTCTGCTACAAGTTGATCTTGGTTTCATCTGTCCATTGTTGTTCCAGAACTGTGAAGGCTTTTTTAGATGTTGTTTGAATCTGGCCTTTCTGTTTTTGAGGCTCACCAATGGTTTACATCTTGTGGTGAATCCTCTGTATTCACTCTGGTGAAGTCTTCTCTTGATTGTTGACTTTGACACACATACACCTACCTCCTGGAGAGTGTTCTTGATCTGGCCAACTGTTGTGAAGGGTGTTTTCTTCACCAGGGAAAGAATTCTTCGGTCATCCACCACAGTTGTTTTCCGTGGTCTTCCGGGTCTTTTGGTGTTGCTGAGCTCACCGGTGCATTCTTTCTTTTTAAGGATGTTCCAAACAGTTGATTTGGCCACACCTAATGTTTTTGCTATCTCTCTGATGGGTTTGTTTTGTTTTGTTTTTTCAGCCTAATGATGGCTTGCTTCACTGATAGTGACAGCTCTTTGGATCTCATATTGAGAGTTGACAGCAACAGATTCCAAATGCAAATAGCACAATTGAAATGAACTCTGGACCTTTTATCTGCTCCTTGTAAATGGGATAATGAGGGAATAACACACACCTGGCCATGAAACAGCTGAGCAGCCAATTGTCCCATTACTTTTGGTCCCTTAAAAAGTGGGAGGCACATATACAAACTGTTGTAATTCCTACACCTTTCACCTGATTTGGATGTAAATACCCTCAAATTAAAGCTGAAAGTCTGCAGTTAAAGCACATCTTGTATGTTTCATTTCTAATCCATTATAGAGCCAAAAAGATTAGAATTGTGTCGATGTCCCAATATTTATGGACCCGACTGTATATCCCCCAACCTGAGTAATGTTGATAAACATTTGCCGGAGACTTTTTTTTGACAGCTGTGAGTGAGCAGAGAACGGTTCTGCACTGTATGAATCATGGAAATGCCGGATTAAGATCGTGAGAAGGGTTGAATCGAGATTGCAATTTTTTAACAATTAATTTTGCAGCTCTAGGTTAAATACCAGCAAAGCGTTAAATGACAGTGCAGTTATAGTCTACAGTGGGGGTTGGAAACCTGTCAATTGCGTTTCTTCCTTGCCGACCCCTAGAACTTGGACAAGAGGTGCTGCATGTACGGAATGCCCTCCCATCGGCATTCAGCCGTCACTGGAGGAAAATACAGAGGATTGGTTCCATTACCTGCCACCCCGGTCACCCCCACCTGTCCAGGTACCCCTTATTCTGCTTCTGGCCCCATCTCGCAGTGCTAACCCTCTTCTCCTTTCTTGCCGGCTGCTGTGGGGAATGTTTCAGGATGGAGTTTGGGGGAAGGGGGGTCAGTAAACATGTCATTTACCTGCCCCTTCCTTTTCTGAATAAACACCAATACATTGGTACCGATCACTTGGTTAAAGTAATACTAAAGTCATCTTTTTTTCTTTAAAAATAACAAACATGTTATATTTACCTGCTGTGTGCAGTGTTTTTGCACAGAGCAGCCCAGAACCTCCTCTTCTCGGGGCCCTATTTTAATGCTCCTGGCGAGTGCCCCCAGCAGCTTGCCCTGGGGGCACCCAAGCCAGGCCACAGCTCTGTGTGTCCATGGAGCCATGGGTCGCCCCCCCCCCCCGGGTCGCCCCCCCCCCCCGTCTCTCCTGATTGGCTAAATGACTTTGATTGACACTCCAATGGCACCGCTGCTGTGTCTCAGCCAATCAGGAGAGAGAGCCCCGGATGGAAGAGGCACTCATTTACAATCACTGGATAGAGATAGGCTCAGGTAAGTAATAGGGGGGCTGCTACACACAGAAGGCTCATTGTAATACATTCTGCCTTTACAACCACTTAGATTTATAACTGAAGCATAGTATGTGTTTTGCTTCAGTTTGTGAATGAACAGGAAGACTCTTTCTGTTCATTCATTTTGTGCAGTTGAGGCTGTAGAGATAGAGACTAAAGCCTAGTACACACGCAACGATTATCGGCCGACCGATCGACCGTCTTTTGTCCAGAGTGGTGTTTTGTTGGTTGGAATATGCCTAGACTGCACACACATTTTTTTGCGCGACAAAATTCTACTTCAGAAGTGATGTCATGTGTTGGTTTGCTTTCTTTGTGTTCTTTCTTCTCCGAGTATGCCCAGTCTTGCTCATTTGATTTTTCCCTGTCGAAATCTGTACTGACTGCACGAAAATCGGCCTTGTTTTGACGGCACGCCAGATTTTTTTCGGCCGAAAAGTCAGAGTCGGTTGTCGGAAGCATCATACTAACAAGCCGAAAATCGGCAGATCTGTCGTCGGACGAAAAGTCCCTGCCGATTTTCGACGCGTGTGTACGAGGCTTTAGAAATGTGTAATTTCGCTGTCTCAAAACTAAGAAATCAGAGGTCTGTTTAGACCTCTGATTTTTCCACCAAAGCCCTTCAACAGGGCTGCTTAAAAAAAAAAAAAAATGTAAAAAATAAGAATAGAAATAAAAAAAAAATTATAAAAAAAGAGAAAAAATAAAAATGACACCATTTAATCAAAACATGAAAGCAGCATCCTATATAACCAGGGTTAAGAATACAGACCCATAAGAATGGCCTATAGAAGTTCACACACCTCAATAAGATCCATGAGCATGACCCAATCTTTTTGTTGTAGCCTCCTTTTACAATACCTGAAATTGATTTCACAACCATGACATCTGAACCCATAAACATGTCTTGCTAAAGACATATTTTTCCTGAGAAGCATTCCTAGCAGACTTTCTCTGGGGAGGAGATTATTACACACAATATCACTATAGCCATTTCATCTGAATGTGTCTAACACAGGCAAGATCACAAAGGTATTTAATGTAATAAATAGCCTCGTGTTTCTCTGCGTCCAGACATCACCAAAGGTCAGATTACCATCAGATGCAATGAAAGCACAATATATACTTATGGCATGTCTCTTCTTGGACAGTATCCAGTCCTTGAAGAATACCTCTCAAAAGGATTTGTTTCTTGCACGGCACTTTTATGAGTTTGAGACATCACTTATGTAAAATTCATTGGCAGGTACTGCAAAACCAATGTTCCAAATGACATGAATCCATTATGATTGAGAAATTAGGTTTTAATGAAGATTTAACACATTTTTAGTGTATGAATAACGCTATGGTTGAATATCATAGGGATAACATGGTTTTAATAATAATGCTTTTGTGCACTCAAACGGGATCAGCTACCCATCAATCGAGATCTACTTGTCAACTGCAGCATGTGACAGGTAGCTCACAAACATGTCCCTGATATGCCAATCCTTCCCCTATGCCTCCAACACTCATCTTCACTGCAGAGCAGAGAGTGGGAGGCAGCATAGTTCTGTATGGAGGTCAGGAGTGCGAGCTGCCTCAGTTAACCAGCAGATGATTGGCTGCTAGGACGTTGGGCAATCTTAGCAACCAATCAGCAGCTTGTTATTAAGAAAAGTTAACTCCAGTAGCTGCTGCTCCTGCCCTCTGTTCAGTACTGTGCTGCCTCCCGCTCTCCACTCAAGGTCCCAAAGACATGGATGAGCAACTTTGGGGTGGAGGAACTTCACTGGCCTGCACAGAGTCCTGACCGCAACCCGATAGAACACCTTTGGGATGAATTAGGAGCGCAGACTAGGGCTGCACGATATTGGGAAAAAAGTACATTGCGATATTCGTTTTTCAACGATATATATCGCGATTTTTAACTGGGTGGAATGCAGAAGACACTGACAGTGTGGATTAGGCAGAGTCGGGACTCACAGTGGTGGTAGGAGGTAGAAGAATCCCCTGGAGTCCCGACTTCTCCCTGCCTAATGCTGTAGAGCGGCTGCTAAGAGTTCTATGCAAGGGGGGATTGCTGAACAAGGTGAGAGAGTTGCAGTCTGCTGTGGATCTGCGTCCCCCTGTGCAGCCAAGATGGCGGTCGGCACAGCTTGCTGAGGGATATGAATACACTGGGGTCCTTTTTGTGAAGATTAGGAGGTCGGTGTATGGCTTTGGGGGAACCTGGGGGATGGAGGCAAGTCCCGAATGAGTGCGGAGTAAGTAGGCCTTACCGGGAACCACGAGCGCGCAATCGCGCTCCGATCTAGGCAAGGCCGCGGCTTCTGTGCCTGTGTAGGCCTCAACTGTGCGCTTATAAGAACGGAGTCTTTCCTCCGCAATACCGGGCAGTATTGGTCTCTGGTGCCTCGATGGGTCTCCCCAAGCGGTTTTTTCTCCCTGAATATGGGAGATTTAGGAGGATTCTGTATGGCAGTATTGGAGCTCTCACAAGCCGCGTCTGTCCCGTACGTCTTCTGGCCATGCCCCTTGCCTAATGCTAAATATTGTGTCTTCGGCGATATGAATATCGCCCACGCCCGCAGAACGATAGTCGATATCATATCGACTATCGTTCAGCCCTAGCGGAGACTGCGAGCCAGGCCTTCTCAACCACATCATTGCCTGACCTCACAAATGCACTTCTGGAAGAATGGTCAAACATTCCCATAGACACACTCCTAAACCTTGTGGACAGCCTTCCCAGAAGAGTTGAAGCGGTTATAGCTGCAGAAGGTGGACCGACTCAATATTGAACCCTACGGACTAAGACTGGAATGCCATTAAGGTTCATGTGCGTGTAAAGGCAGGCGTCCCAATACTTTTGGTAACAGTGTAAGTTGAGGTGGCCTGTAATTGAATTGCTTGGCTTATCGGCCTGGCCGCATTGGTGCTGTATGGCCAGGTAAAGCCCTCCTGGATCAACTCAATGCTGTTTATTAAAATTTATATTAGGAACACTTGCCAGCACCAGCAGGCCAACAATGGCATTGCTAGTCCCATATTCTTCTCGTTGGGTTTTTTTTTTCCTTTTATTGGGTTGTTAGCTTAGCCTGCTGCCTAAATCTTGTTCTCTTGTAATTTTACCACTTACATGTGCATTTTCAGCTAGGAGTTTGAGGCACAGAGATACTTGGGGGGGGGGGGGGGTCGAGATTGTTGTGTTTTCTAATTTTTAAGCACTGTGCTCACTGACTTTTTTTCTTTGTTTTTATATCTGCAAAACCGAAAATAAAAAAAAAAAAAAAAAAGGAAGAAGGGAATCCCCTACATGATCCTGATGTAATGGAGACCGGGGAGACTTGATTCACCTTATGCGGCGCTGCCCAAAGCTGCATAGATATTGGAAAGAGGTCACTGCCAGCATTGCCCAGGTCTTTCAGGTACATATACCTGAGGATCCAAAAATCTGTGTGCTGGGAATCCTGAGTGACCTACAGATAGAGGATGCACCCAAGCAGGCCATAGCGAGGGCATTATTTCAAGCCTGGAAGGCAATACTTCGCCATTGGATCATCGCAGACTCCCCTACCTTGAAGGAATGGTTAGGATACCCTCCAATTAGAAAAATATATTTTTCAGCACAGAGGCTGCTATGATAAATTCAATAAACGATGGGCACCATGATTAGACACTCCTGGTCTAGCACCAGTGGACTTGACTATGGACCGGCTGGTCATTGGTAGAGGGTAATTACAAACTGGTTTTAGGCTGGCCATAAACTTTACAATTTTCCTATTCAATTTCCTTTAGATTTGCATTCAACTATGTAGTGCAAGGGCCTGCCTGATATCATACAAAGTGAAAGTGTTTACGTTTGACCTCATATTATATAGTTTTGGTAAATCTAAAGGAATGTTGAATAAGAAAATTGTATAGTGTATTAGAGGTTACCCTTGGGTAATGGGGTGTGGGGTTATGGGCATATTCATGCAAGTTGTGTATCTGTTAATGGTTATGATTTATTATGTTTCTATGGATGTAATAATTTTATGCTTTTAAATCTGTATGTTGTATTGTATTTTGACTGAGCTGGAGACTGTACTGCTGTCACAATTTTTCAATTGTTCATTCAATAAAAAAAAATTTGAGAAAAAAAAAGAAGAATCTCCTGACTTCAACATTATTGAGCCACTCTGGGGAGATCTCAAACATGCAGTTTATATGCAAGACCAGCCTTTCTCAACCGAAGTGCCACGGGATCATGATAGAGAAAGGCTGTCAGATGAGCCTGAGCTCCCGATCCCCAGCTAAACTATACATCAGCACTGGGAGGGAGCTCAGTCAGACTCAGCAAGGTAAAGAAAGGGGGAGTGTGCTGTGCTCTTTGGCTCCCCCTTCAGTGCAGTACCCGGCTGTGCGAGGAAAGGTACTGTACTAGAACTTTTTAAAAGACTTTATACATGTGTCTGTATGTGTGTGTGTGTACACATGTGTCTGTATGTGTGTCTGAATGTGTGTGCACATGTGTATGTATGTGTGTGTGTGCGTGCATGTGTTTGTATGTTTGCGTTTGTACATAAGTCAGTATGTGTGCGTCTGTTTACATGTGTCTGTATGTGTGCATGTGTGTGTACATGTGTTTGTGTGTGTGTGTGTGTGTGTGTGTGTGTGTGTGTGTGTATGTGTACATGTGTTTGTGTGTGTGTGTGTGTGTATGTGTACGTGTGTGTGTGTGTGTGTGTGTGTGTGTGTGTGTGTGTGTGTGTGTATGTGTGCATGTGTCTTTACGTGCGTGCGTGTGTACGTGTTACATAGTTAGTCAGGTTGAAAAAAGACACAAGTCCATCCGGTTCAACCAAAAAAACGGAATTTTTGTAAAATCTTACCTGTAAAATTCCTTTCTCTGAGTCCTCCGACAGTCGCCGCCTCTTCATATTCGTCACAATGGGGTATTTGACTTTGCTCCGTAGGTGTAGCTAGGCAACAGAATATGTCAGTATTAAAGCTTTTAACATATCCCACCCCCAGGGGGTGGTCCCCTCAGTCAATACCCTCCTACTTCCTGTATCCATACCTCAGTTTCAGTAGAATAGCAGTAGGGTACATAACAAACCCCAAAAGAGGGGCGGGGGCGGCGACTGTCGGAGGACTCAGAGAAAGGAATTTTACAGGTAAGATTTTACAAAAATTCAGTTTTCTCTTACGTCCTCCGACAGTCGCTGCCTCTTCATATTCGTCACAATGGGGACGTCCCAAAGCAGTGCAAACATGAGGGGTGGGAAACGCAGCCGCGCCTAAGGCAACGCAGTCTCCGCATCAGAGAAAGGAACCTTACCAAGGGAAGGAAACCAGCTGGGCAGCATGAAAAAAACTTGCTCAACAGGAGCAACAACCCAGGAAAAAACAAACAACCTAGGGATAAAAAATATATCCCAAACAGCCAAGGGTCCAAAAACAAGGGACCCTAAGGAACTGCCGCACTAAGAACCTTGCGGCCAAAGGAAGCATCCGCCGATGCCTGAACATCCACCTTGTAGAACTTTGAGAAGGTGTGAACGGACGACCAAGTCGCCGCCTTACACACCTGGGCCACAGAAGCCCGACGATGACAGGCCCAAGACGTACTCAGAGATCTGGTAGAGTGCGCCTTCACAGGCATGGGGGGAACTTTCCCCTTCAGAGCATAGGCCCGTTCAATGGTCTGTCTGATCCATTTGGCGATGGTGGAAGCCGACGCCGCCATGCCCTTCCGAGGACCTTCTGGAAGGACAAACAAAGAATCCGACTTGCGAAAAGATTCAGTCGATTTTAGGTAAACCCTAATCGCCCGAACAACATCCAAGGAGTGCAAATCCACCTCCTTCGGATGTTTAGGTTTCGCGCAGAGCGAAGGCAAGACAATGTCCTCATTGAGGTGAAATTCCGAAATCCTCTTCGGAGGAAAGGAAGGGTTAGGTCGCAAGACCACCTTATCCAAGTGAATGACCAAATACGGAGACCTGCAGGACAAAGCTGCCAGCTCCGACACTCTGCGAGCCGAAGTGATCGCCACCAAAAAGGCGACCTTCTTGGACAACATAGACAACGAGATCCTCCTGATCTGTTCAAAAGGAGCATGTTGTAACACGGATAGAACAAGATTCAAGTCCCAAGGAGGCAGAGGTTCCCTCCTAGGAGGGACCAGATGCCGCACCCCTTGAACAAATGTGCTAACCAAGGAGTTAGACGCCACAGGACGTTGAAAAAGAACGGCCAGTGCAGAGACCTGACCCTTGATCGTAGCCAGCGCCAAACGCTGGTCAACACCCGTTTGAAGGAAGGACAACACCCTAGACACAGAGTATGTGCGAGGGGAACACCCCCTGGACTCACACCAGGCAAAATAGGCCTTCCAAGTACGGTAATAGACCTTCCCCGAGGAAGACTTCCTCTCGTTGATCAAAGTGTGAATGACCTCAGGGGAGAGACCCCTATCCTTCAGGACCTCGGTTTCAACAGCCAGGCCTTCAAAGCCAGCGACTGTAAAGCAGGATGGAATATTGGTCCTTGAGACAGAAGATCTTCTCGAAGAGGCAGACACCACGGGGCGTCGACCGCCAGAATCACGAGGTCTGCGTACCAGGACCGGCGAGGCCAGTCCGGCGCCACAAGAATCACCGTGTGCGGTTCCGAGTTCAACCTGCGAAGGAACCTGGACAGCAGTTGAATCGGTGGGAATGCATACAACAGTCGGTACTAATGCCACGGAGCTACCAACGCGTCTGACGCGTCTGCCCGAGGATCGCGCGTCCTTGCCACGAACCTTTACACCTTGTTGTTCAGACGAGACGCGAACAGGTCCACATCTGGAAGACCCCACTTCGCGCACAACATCTGGAATACATCCGGGTGGAGGGACCATTCCCCCTGGTCCAGGGACTGGCGACTCAGATAATCCGCCTGCCAGTTCTCCACCCCCGGAATGTGAACCGCCGTTATCGCCGGGATGTGCGTCTCGGCCCAAGACAGAATGTCGGCCACTACCCGAGCCGCTCGGGCACTCCTGGTGCCCCCTTGGTGGTTGATGTAGGCCACCGCCGTGGCATTGTCCGTCTGCACCCGAACCAGACGGCCCTGCAGCCTGTCCGTCCAACGTCGAAGGCAGAGATTTATCGCTCGCAATTCCAGGATGTTGATCGGAAGGGAGGATTCCTCCTCCGACCAAGTTCCCTGGGCGGACAGAACGCCCAGAACACCACCCCAGCCCGACAGGCTGGCATCCGTGGTGACCACCGTCCATGAGAGAGGACGAAAAGACTTGCCCCCCAACACCGCCGGGGACTGGAGCCACCACAGAAGATCCCTTCTGGTGCGATGACCCAACGAAATCTGGAGATCCAGAGATTGCGGTCGCCCGTCCCACCTGGACAGGATCTCCGCCTGGAGACCCCGCGTGTGAAACTGGGCGAAGGGAATCGCCTCGAAAGCCGAGACCATCAATCCCAAACATCGCATGCACGTCCGGAGTGACGAGCACGGAACGTCCCTGAGGGACCTGACTTCTTCCCGAAGAGTCCTGAGCTTGTCGTCCGGTAGGAAGACCCTCGCCCGGACCGAGTCCAGAATCATTCCCAGGTAGGGAAGACGAACTGACAGGCACAGCGTCGATTTTGGAAAGTTTATCGTCCAACCAAACTCCTGCAGAGTCTGCATCGTGACGGACAGGTCCTTCACCAGACCCTGGCTGGAGGCAGACCGAACAAGAATGTCGTCCAGATACCCCAGGACAGAGATGCCCTGGGCTCTCAACAAAGCCAGAACCGGTGCAAGCACCTTGGTGAACACCCGTGGAGCCGAAGCGAGACCAAAAGGTAGCGCCACGAATTGGTAATGATCCTCCGCAATGGCGAATCGAAGGTACCTCTGGTGACCCTCGAAAATTGGAATGTGAAGGTACGCATCCTTCAAGTCGATGGAGGCCATGAATTCCCCCGGAACCAGGGCAGCCACCACCGACCGCAGGGATTCCATGCGGAACTTGCGAACCCGCACAAAGCGGTTCAGAGCCTTTAAGTCCAGAATTGGACGCACCTTGCCCTCCTTCCTGGGCACGGTGAACAGATTGGAATAAAACCCCCGAAATCTGTCCCGATGAGGCACCGGAACCACCACTCCCTGAGCTCGCAGGTCCCGCACCGCCAGGTGCAGATCCCGCAACCGCTCCGGAGACAGTTGAAGATTTGAGGGAAAAAAATCTGCTCGCCGGCCGAGAGAGAAACTCGATCTTGTAGCCAGATCGAACGATTTCCTGAACCCACCTGTCCCGAACACGGGCCATCCAGGGTTGAAGAAAACCGAGCAAACGTCCCCCCACCCCAGAACTGGGTGAGGGCGCCCCTTCAGGCCGCATTGTTATGGGCAGCGGATCCGGACTGGACGGACTTCTGCTTACCGTCCACGGCTTCTTTTGGGAGCCTTGACCTTTGAAGGGCTTGCCCTTATAGTGCGACCAAAAGGCACGAAAGGACCCCTGAGAGGGCCGAAAAGAAGCATGCTTCTTACCCGGAGCAACCTTAGCCTTGTGGGATTGGGGTAAGAGCGTGCTCTTACCACCTGTGATCCCTTTTATCAGCGCATCCAAGGGTTCGCCAAAAAGGCGAGATCCCGTATAGGGCAGATTAGCTAAGGTTTTGCGCGAAGATTGGTCCACAGACCAACACTTCAGCCAAATCAGGCTGCGTGACAACACCGCCACGCTGTGCACACGTGCAGCCAACGGGACTATATCCAAGTCCGCATCACACAAATACATGACACCCTGATGGATTTGATCTACCATAGCCAGCGTCGCTGGAGGGGCAGAGTCAGCCACCAGGACGCGCCTAAGTACCTGCGTCCAATCCGCGATAGCCTGAGCTGCCATAAGAGAAGCAAAAATAGCTTTCAGCATGGAACCGGTAACCGAATAAGTATGACGGGCAAGTGACTCCAGCCTCCTGTCCGTGGCATCCCGGAACACCGGGGTATCCTCAGCAGGAATCGCAGTGAACTTATTCAAAACCGCCACCGCGTGATCCACCGGAGGTGGCACACACCAACGTTCATCAGTAGCGGGTGAGAAAGGATAACGCAGCTTGAACCTACTTGGCACAGCAAAAGGCTTCCGTATATTGCGCCATTGTTCACTAACAGAAAATCCTCAGTGCAAGGAAAAACCTGCGATGATTTGCGTCGTCGCTGCGTCCCATAAGAGGCCAGGACAGCAGGAGGACAAGGCTCATCCTGCAAACGCAGTGTTTGTTTGATAGAAGCAACCAAGTCATCCATGAGTGCAAGCTCTTCAGACGAGCCAGGGGGGGAATTATCAACCCCTTCAACCTCAGCCTCCACTTCAGACCCTACAAGGTCCAGGGACGAACGGGACCCCGATAAGGAGACCCCAACCATAGCAGCCCCATCACCATCACCCTCTGAATCAGAGGAAATTGAAACTCTGGGCCGTTTTGTGGATTGAGCAGCCACAAGCATTTGCACCTGAGCAGCAAGGTTAGCCACAACAGTAGCCAAATCACCCCCCTCGGGGGAAGCAGCAGCAGTCCCCTGGCCCCCCACTAAGGTGAGAGGAAACTTGCTTTCCTGAGAATCCATGCCCCCAAAAGTGTGTTAGGAAGAAAAGGAGTACTGCCCCTTTAACAGCGCGGCGAGCGCAGCCCACCGCACACAAGCACACACCGACCCTCCACAGGGATAAACACAAAACTTAGGCAAGGAATACAGGGATAAGGAAGATAAACCTGGAGAGACCACTCAGCTGCTGCACCGATCGCTGTTGCTCAGGACAAGGAAGTGAGGAAACACAGACCGCTCCCATAAAGCCTATGGAAGGCTCCACAAACATGGCCGCCGGTGAGGGACTAGCAAAGGCCGAGCATGCAGCGCTGACATGCGGCCCAAGCGATCGCCGCCAAAATGGCGGCGCTTGGCGCCAAAAACGCCGCTCCTATCACACAGATATGGCCAGCACACACCTGCAGCTATAATAAAAAAGGCGGACCGCCGTAGCGGCCGCCGCATGTATGCACCAACATGTATAACATCATGTCCTAGAATCATACAGCATGTCACACAGATAATCACAGTATTGACACTGAACAGTGTACAACAGCCCCCCTCCTTGCAGCCCACAGCAGCATTAAACCAGACAGGGAGCCCAACAGTGTGAACAGGCATGCAGGGTTACACAGTCCCAGACTGACACCCACTACACATACAGGTCCCCACACAAAGTACACTTACCTCCTGAATGGCGTGGGGAACCCGCACAAGCGATCAAGCCACTGCACATGTGACAGGGAGAGTCGCAGCCAGGACGCAGTAGAACTGCGGTGCGAAACCGCATGGCGTCCAGTGAGGTAGCCACCTCACCATAGCATCCCTGCAGCGAACTGGGATGGGTCGTTCACATATGCCAGGAAAAATACCTGACTGAACGCTCGATGGCAGGCTGGGAAGCCACTGGCCCACAACCTGCGATCAGGGGGGCCAGCCCGAGACCCAGCCCGCACGATCCTCTTCATCAGAAGAACTAACTAATGCTGACAAAAGTAACAGCTAGGTAAAGAGAGAGAAAAAACTCAAATAAAATCAAAAAAAGAAGATAAAGGCTGAGACAAAATGTCCCAACATAGAAACATCCAGCCACTCCTGAAAGCTAGACAATGTATGGATACAGTAGGAGGGTATTGACTGAGGGGACCACCCCCTGGGGGTGGGATATGTTAAAAGCTTTAATATTGACATATTCTGTTGCCTAGCTACTCCTACAGAGCAAAGTCAAATACCCCATTGTGACGAATATGAAGAGGCGGCGACTGTCGGAGGACGTAAGAGAAAAACAGTATTGAAAACCCAACCATATAATCCCATATACACAATCCTATACCCACAGTTGATCCAGAGGAAGGCAAAAAAAAAAAAAATTGGCCGAAAATTTCCATTCTACTCGTTAATGCCCAGCCATCAATGACCGATATAGATATTGTGAACGAAAAATACCGTTTGAAAAAAACAAAAAATTCTGTCGTCTCGTTGAATGAATGATATTCTATACGTTGGTGTTAAGGTCGTTCTGTAGAACATCATCACACTGAACACTGTTTCGATGGTCGGAGGTCAACGGTCGGGCGATATTCAGCCCGTGTATGTTGGCAATATTTTTGACCAACGAACACTTTTTCGTAAGTCGGTGGTCGAATGATCGGGCAATATTCTAATCGTGTATTCCGGCCATAAGGATGCTGTGAAAACCTAGTTCATGGGTGAAGGTGTGCTAATAGTGTCAGCTGGTAAACTCCTTCCTGTTTCTTACTGGTTTCTCCATCCTACATCTTATGTCAGGAGGTGCTGAAGCTTTCTAAGAAATACCGCAAGGGCTAAAGTAAGGCCTTGTTCTCAAAATCAAAGAAAGCTTGTACAATGTACCCCATACCCATTCACATAGGGAGGGGTCCGGGATCTGGGGGGCCCTCTTGTTAAAGGGGGCTTCCAGATTCCGATGAGCCCCCTGCCCGCAGACCCCCACAACCACCGGCCAGGGTTGTGGGGATGAGGCCCTTGTCCTCATAAACATGGGGGCAAGGTGCTTTGAGGTGGGGGGTGCAGAGCCCCCCCTGCCCCAAAGCACCCACACCCCCCCATGTTGAGGGCGTGTGGCCTGGTATGGTCCAGGGGGGGTGGGGCCGCTCGCTCGTCCCCTCCCCTTTCCTGGCCTGCCGGGCTGCATGCTCGAATAAGGGTCTGGTATGGATTTTGGGGGGGACCCCACCCCGTTTTTCGGCGTGGGGCTACCCTCAAATTTCATACTAGACCCGAAGGGCCTGGTTTGGAACCTGGGGGGGAATCCAATCCGTTTTTTTCCCCATTTCGGCATGGAGTTCCCCTCAAGATTCTCACAGCGCAAGTCGCGCCGCAAGTTGGATCATCCTGATCCGACTTGCGGTGCGACTTCCATTCAAATCAATAGGCTCCCATAGGGAACCATTGATTTTGAATGGAAGAAAAAAAAACGTATAACGTGGCTTAACGCACGTTAAGCAACGTTATTCAGCCTTTAGCAGCATCAGACGTTTTTACAGCTTGACGCTGCAGCTCCAGAACGCACAGTTCCTGGGTTTCTTTTGGAGCTGTAAAACGCCTATGCCACTTGGAGCTCCTAAAAGCTCTATGTGTGCATGAGGCCATAGAATAACATATATGGGCATTCTGCAGCTGCAAAAAAAAAAAACGTCTGACGCTGCTAACAGCCGCTCCAAAAACGTCCAGTGTGCATGAGGCCTAAGAGCCTCCAGCAAATGTTTAGCAACATTACCAAGCGCTGGATAACTATAAACATGTTTGACAATGTATCTTTTTCTTCTTTTAGCTCAAAGGAATGAACTTCCATCTGTAAATAAAGGCAGTTTAACCTCGCCCCTTTCCCACTTGTGTCATCCGCTCAGTATGTCCATTTATCATCCCATCCGTTTGCGGATGATATACGGACATAATGTATGTCAATGGGATTGCGGATGTCAGCGGATGACACCGCTGACATCCATTTTTGCGTCCGTTCCGTTTTTTTAAACGGAAGAAAAATAGGGTTCTCTTCCGTTCCAAAAAACAAAACGGATCGGAAAGGACGCAAATCGGATGTCAGCAGATGGTCATCCGCTGACATCCGCAATCCCATTGACATGCATTATGTCCGTTTTTCATCCGCAATTGGATGGGATGAAATACGGACCGCCCGTGTGATACTTGTTGCTTACAAGTTAAAATCAGTATTTTATTCTAGAAAATCACTTAGAACCCCCAAACATTATATATATTTGTTTAGCAGAGACGCTAAATAAAATGGCGGTCGTTGCAATATTTTGTGTCACACTGTATTTGCGCAAACGCAAATTTTAGGAAAAAAATACACTTTAATTTCAAAAAAATAAAAAATTAAAGAGTAAAGTTAGCCCAATTTTTTTGTATAATGTGAAAGATGAACTCACCCAGAGAATCGTGTATCCAGAATCGTGCACCTCTACTGGATGGCAGTTGTGATTTAAAAAGGTCTCTGCAACTTTTCAATCACATTTGAAATTTGTTTACAAATGTTAATTCTCTTCACTGTTCCAATCACTCTTCACCTATCCAAAAGAAGGGCTTGAGTTATACTTTAATAGGGAAAATATGACCTAATTAGACGGTCCATTCATTCCTATGGTTCCAGTGGGTGTAAACGGATTGGTCTGTTTACACCTGACTACTTCCTGTCCAATCCGGTCCAAAATAATAATGATCTGGCCTCTGCATCCTTGGATCTCCTACCTCATGTTCAATATGTGTGTCTCCTACCTCAAGATATATCACACCATCATCCACTAGGAGACTTGCAGACAGACTATTGGCACTTTTCCACTACAGGGTATCGCATGGTACGGGTTAGAACGGTTTGGTACAGCGGCACTTTTCCACTACATGGTATGGCTCGGTACGGCTCCCTTAAACAGTACCACCTTGGTTGGGGTTCCAAGCAGGCCGTACCTATACCATATCCCACAATCCTTTGCATGCAGCCTTGATCGTTTGTCACTACTAGCCACTGATTGGTCAGAGAATCGTTGTAATCCCACCAACTTACTATTAGTGGAAAAGCAAACTGAGCCAAGTAGAGCCTATACAGTGCTGAAACGTGCCGACTCGTAACACGCAGTGGAAAAGCAAACCGAGCCGAGAGAGCCTATACAGTGCTGAAAGGTGCCGACTCGTACCACGAACTGGAAAAGAAAACCGAGCCGAGTAGAGTCTATACAGTGCTGAAACGTGCCAACTCATACCACGCAGTGGAAAAGCAAACCGAGCCGAGTAGAGCCTATACAGTGCTGAAACATGCCGACTCATACCCCGCACTGGAAAAGAAAACCGAGCTGAGTAGAGCCTATACAGTGCTGAAACGTGCCGACTCATACCACGAACTGGAAAAGAAAACCGAGCCGAGTAGAGCCTATACAGTGCTGAAACATGCCGACTCATACCCCGCACTGGAAAAGAAAACCGAGCTGAGTAGAGCCTATACAGTGCTGAAACGTGCCGACTCATACCACGAACTGGAAAAGAAAACCGAGCCGAGTAGAGCCTATACAGTGCTGAAACGTGCCGACTCATACCACGAACTGGAAAAGAAAACCGAGCCAAGTAGAGCCTATACAGTGCTGAAACGTGCCGATTCGTACCACGCAATGGAAAAGCAAACTGAGCCGAGCTGGGCCAAGCAGTGCCGAGCCGGTATTCGCAGTGGAAAAGTGCCATATGTAGACATTGGATCCAAAAGTAAATAAAAAGATTCAATATTCTGGGCCACCAAGGATTAATCTACAGGTCCCTCCATGGTGGGAGATGCCTCCAAGGCATTCAAACAAGGCAGGTATGTTTCAACTAGAAATCAAGCAAGAAATAAAATCGCAAGCTCAGCTGGCTACAGCAGACAAGGCCAAACATTATATGTATGGTAAAGACCAGACAATGGGGTTGATTTACTAAAGGAAAATTTACTGGGCACTTGTAGTGCTCAGTAGATTTGCCTCTAGTAAATAAACCCCAATGTATAAAGAACAGCAAACAGCCTTGCAAGAGATTTGATGTGTATGTTCAATCAGTCCCAGGCCATTTATTTTTTTTCAAAGAGATAAAAAATGTTGTTGATTGGCAAGCCAATGTAAAAAAAAAAAAAACTAAATGAGGTATTTCTAGAATTTATCATTCATCAAAAAAAAAAAAAAAAGTTGTTAATTTTCATTAGGGTGACCCGTATTACAGAGCTGTAGACATGCCAAAATTGTATTTTCTATCCTCTCAGGCTAGTTCTTGATGCAACTAAAGCTGAACATAGACAAAGAGATGGTTTCTTTTATTGGGGGTCAGTCAAGGGCCTGAACGAAGGAAAACAGATTCCTCCAACCACACAAATGAGGTGGATGGAGGAATAGGGGGACTTCTCTCAATCAGCAGCTGCAGCCAATAGGCTGATCGGTGTGTGCTGACAGCAGGGGGGGGGCAGGGCATTGTATTCTGACAGCAACCCCCCCTGCTGTCAGCACACCCTGATCAGCCTATTGGCTGCAGCTGCTGATTGAGAGAAGTTTTCCAACTTTTCCCATTCAACAGCTGTCGGTCGAACAGGGATGTCCACACACTGACCGAAACTCAACTTGCCCCTGCTGAACCCACTGAATTTAAAACATATTATGGCCAGCTAAGGCCCCTTTCACACAGGGAGTCAGTCAGGCAGACTCCGTTTTTCTCAGGGGAGGATCGACGACAATCCCCCACTGAGCAGGCAGGTGGCAGCTCTGTCTCCGAGCTGTGTGCGGTCAGGTCCCCATTCTTCTCTATGGGGGAATCAGATGGGAACGGACCGTCTGTCCATTCTCATCCAATCCGCCAGAGGAATGGAAAATAGGGTTTTGACGGATCGGATGTCAGTGAACATGTCTCCGCTGACATCCGATGCCCCATAGAGATGCAGGGGGCGTCCGTTTAGATCCGCCTAAAAACTGACAGGAGGATCTGAACGGGCTCCATGTGTGAAAGGGGCCTTAATATTAAGCCTGGTACACATGGGCCAAATGTCGGGAGGCATCGGCCAGTTCAATAGAACCCGGCCGTCATTCAGCATGTGTGTACTGCAGCCAGTCCAACAGAAGCCGGTCTTTTGACGAGCTTCTGTCGAAGGGGCAAGATTGAAAAAGCTCTGCTGAACGGCTCCTGATAATTGCAGAGGGCTGACCAGAGAGTTCCCCCTGTCAGAACACAATGACTCAGAGGGGTAGATTGCTGTACTAACATCACATAGTTAGTACAGGGGCTCCTCCTGAGCTGTCGGGTCTTTTTATTCAGCCATGCTAGGTTGAATGAAAAAAAAACTAGAAGCATGTACGAGGCTTTATACTGCTAAAGGCACCTTGCCCCAGTGTGTTGATTGGACGTCAAGGTGTAGCAGCAGACTTATGAGGTCCCCTCTGTCTGCTTACTGCTCTCCCTTTCATTTCAGCTTGTTTTCTGTCAATGTAATTGCAGCGCACCAAGTGACTGCCAGTGATGCCCCCCTCTCTCTCCCAGTCTGGGTATTGCTGTACAGCGGATTGTGAATAGGCTGATTTAGAGCCAAATTCAGGTAATTTCATGTCAAAAAATGATACAAATTTTGTTTGAGCACAGTGTTGCATGACCGCGCAATTGTTAGTCAAAGTGTGAGAGCGCTGAAAGCTGAAAATTGGCCTGGGCAGTAGAGACGGGCTCGGGCGTATTTGAGTCCCCACGTGCCGATCCCGCCAGGAAGCCGACACTGAGCTCTGCGAATCCCAGGCAGTGATACATTTCCTGGTCCGCAGCTGCACAGATCTGGAAATGTCTCAGTGCCTGGGATTAGGGGAGTGCAGTGTCGGCTTCCTGGCGGGATCGGCACGTGGGGACTCAAACACACCCCAGCCAATCTCTACAGGGCAGGAAGGGAAAATGGCCAGAAGGCACGTGGTTAATCCTTGTGTGTTACCATGTGGCTTGCACTTTCAGGGTGGCCTGAACGGGTGACATTCGGGGGGGTGCTGCCTGCCAAAGGTGACGGAGGGATCATTTTTGCTGTACTGCGAAGCAAAGCATCATGGCAACAACATGTGCACACCCCACCTGGTTGCTATGGTTACTTGCTGCCCAATGTAAAGTGTTTGTGCGCTGATAAAGAGGGTGGGCTTTAACACTCGGATACCCGTCCATGGATAACACTGAGAGCCCCCGGGTCACAGAGCGAGCTGACAAAGACCACTCTAAGTCTCTACAAGTGGTCACCAGACAGCGGAAATGGCTCCTGATCATGTGACCACTGCAACAGCCAATTACATCAGTCACATGATCAGGCTGGGCTTCCCAGGTGCTGGACAGGAAGGGGTTAAGAAGGCCTATGGTTTCTATGTAACCAATCCCTGACTCCAGGTAGAACAACAAACAGGTAACAAATTCCTGGGCAGGCTGTGTCCTCCGGTATCAGCTCACCAATGGGAGTGTGCTGTGTTTACATGAGCTGAGCTGTCACTGGCAGGCTGTGTCTGTATTGTATAGCCGGTGAATGTTATACAATACATCCGTCCATTCATTACTAATCCACATTCCCTCAGCTCACCTCCGCCCATCACCGGAAAAATCGGCAGTACACCGGTCCTCAATGAGAGACGAGAAACACCAGCGGAAAGCTTTGATGACATCACAGTCATGTGACCGGGCTCATGTGTGACGTCCGAGAGCCATGTGACTGAGATGTGTGTGATAGGTCACGTGACTCTGTATGCAGAGACATAGAGGGGATCATTCCTCCCACAACAAACTTCTGTCTAATCAATTCATTATTCCTGGAGACGGTTTACTGCATGTGTCCCATAGTCCCTGCATGTGTCACCCAGTCCCTGCATGTGTCCCATAGTCCCTGCATGTGTCACCCAGTCCCTGCATGTGTCCCATAGTCCCTGCATGTGTCACCCAGTCCCTGCATGTGTCCCATAGTCCCTGCATGTGTCACCCAGTCCCTGCATGTGTCCCATAGTCCCTGCATGTGTCACCCAGTCCCCTGTCCCTGCATGTGTCACCCAGTCCCTGCATGTGTCCCATAGTCCCTGCATGTGTCACCCAGTCCCTGCATGTGTCCCATAGTCCCTGCATGTGTCACCCAGTCCCTGCATGTGTCCCATAGTCCCTGCATGTGTCACCCAGTCCCTGCATGTGTCCCATAGTCCCTGCATGTGTCACCCAGTCCCTGCATGTGTCCCATAGTCCCTGCATGTGTCACCCAGTCCCCTGTCCCTGCATGTGTCACCCAGTCCCTGCATGTGTCCCATAGTCCCTGCATGTGTCACCCAGTCCCTGCATGTGTCCCATAGTCCCTGCATGTGTCCCATAGTCCCTGCATGTGTCACCCAGTCCCTGCATGTGTCCCATAGTCCCTGCATGTGTCCCCCAGTCCCTGCATGTGTCCCATAGTCCCTGCATGTGTCACCCAGTCCCCAGTCCCTGCATGTGTCCCATAGTCCCTGCATGTGTCACCCAGTCCCTGCATGTGTCCCATAGTCCCTGCATGTGTCCCATAGTCCCCAGTCCCTGCCTGTCAGCATGTGTCCCATAGTCCCCAGTCCCTGCCCATCTGCATATGTCCCATAGTCCCCAGTCCCTGCCTGTCTGCATGTATCCCATAGTCCCCAGTCCCTGACAGTCTGCATGTGTCCCATAGTCCCCAGTCCCTGATGGTCTGCATGTGTCCCATAGTCCCTGCCCGTCTGCATGTGTCCATAGTCCCCAGTCCCTGCCCGTCTGCATGTGTCCCATAGTCCCCAGTCCCTGCCCATCTGCATGTGTCCCATAGTCCCCAGTCCCTGCCTGTCTGCATGTGTCCATAGTCCCCAGTCCCTGCATGTGTCCTATAGTCCCCAGTCCCTGCCTGTCTGCATGTGTCCCATAGTCCCCAGTCCCTGCCTGTCTGCATGTGTCCCATAGTCCCCAGTCCCTGCCTGTCTGCATGTGTCCCATAGTCCCCAGTCCCTGCCCGTCTGCATGTGTCCCATAGTCCCCAGTCCCTGCCTGTCTGCATGTGTCCCGTAGTCCCCAGTCCCTGCATGTGTCCCATAGTCCCCAGTCCCTGCCCGTCTGCATGTGTCCCATAGTCCCCAGTCCCTGCCTGTCTGCATGTGTCCCGTAGTCCCCAGTCCCTGCATGTGTCCCATAGTCCCCAGTCCCTGCCCATCTGCATGTGTCCCATAGTCCCCAGTCCCTGTCTGTCTTCATGTGTCCCGTAGTCCTCAATCCCTGCCCGTCTGCATGTGTCCCATAGTAGTCCCCATTCCCTGCATGTGTCCCATAGTCCCCAGTCCCTGCCCGTCTGCATGTGTCCCATAGTCCCCAGTCCCTGCCCGTCTGCATGTGTCCCATAGTCCCCAGTCCCTGTCTGTCTTCATGTGTCCCGTAGTCCCCAGTCCCTGCCCGTCTGCATGTGTCCCATAGTCCCCAGTCCCTGTCTGTCTTCATGTGTCCCATAGTCCCCAGTCCCTGCCCGTCTGCATGTGTCCCGTAGTCCCCAGTCCCTGCCCGTCTGCATGTGTCCCATAGTCCCCAGTCCCTGTCTGTCTTCATGTGTCCCATAGTCCCCAGTCCCTGTCTGTCTTCATGTGTCCCATAGTCCCCAGTCCCTGCCCGTCTGCATGTGTCCCATAGTCCCCAGTCCCTGTCTGTTTTCATGTGTCCCGTAGTCCCCAGTCCCTGCCCGTCTTCATGTGTCCCGTAGTCCGATGGCCAGGTGTGTGTTGTTCCCTCATTATCCCATTTACAAGGAGTAGATAAAAGGTCCAGAGTTCATTTCAAGTGTGCTATTTGCATTTGGAATCTGTTGCTGTCAACTCTCAATATGAGATCCAAAGAGCTGTCACTATCAGTGAAGCAAGCCAATATTAGGCTGAAAAAACAAAATAAACCCATCAGAGAGATAGCAAAAACATTAGGTGTGGCCAAATCAACTGTTTGGAACATCCTTAAAAAGAAAGAACGCACCGGTGAGCTCAGCAACATCAAAAGACCCGGAAGACCACTGAAAACAACTGTGGTGGATGACCGAAGAATTCTTTCCCTGGTGAAGAAAACACCCTTCACAACAGTTGGCCAGATCAAGACCACTCTCCAGGAGGTAGGTGTATGTGTGTCAAAGTCAACGATCAAGAGAAGACTTCACCAGAGTGAATACAGAGGGTTCACCACAAGATGTAAACCATTGGGGAGCCTCAAAAACAGGAAGGCCAGATTAGAGTTTGCCAAACAACATCTAAAAAAGCCTTCACAGTTCTAAGCATTCCACCTCATCAGTGAAGCATGGTGGTGGTAGTGTCATGGCGTGGGCATGTATGGCTGCCAATGGAACTCGTTCTCTTGTATTTATTATGTGGAGTGGGCGGAGCTTCAGGGAAGTGGGTGTGTTGGCTGTGGAGCAGATCACGGGATCGGAGGATTCGGTGAGGAGCCGGGAATCAAGTCACAGCTGATGCACCTTGTGCGCTCCGTACGGACTGTAATGAGAGAGTGAGGAAAGGTCGGACTAGTCGTACACATTTTAGACTTCTTCTCTTGGTTTTAACTGCTTGCTGACTGTACACATACAGTATCTCACAAAAGTCATCCCTTATGCACACCTGGGGTTTACTGAGGTTTACTGAATCCATGGTCCTACCCGGATGTTCTGTGGACGACTGGAGGAAAATTGGATGCATCGTTTGTTCCTGGTGATTGATATCGCACGCCTGTTTGACCTTCCGTAACAGGGGGTCCAACCTTCCGGTAAGGGTACATCCTTTATTGCTTTGTGTGATCTCTGCCAGAAACTTCCTTTGCAAGATTGGTGTTGGATTTACGGCCATATTTTCCGCATCTGAATCTTTTCTCCTATATGGACTTTATGGACTCTGTTTACCTCTGCAAGTTCAGTTAGTTAGTCATTTAATTTAGTGGCGCTGTACCTTCCCTTCATTTATTCATGGTCTGATATACCTTGTACGAGCAGCCTTTTTAGCTTATTAATTTCTTTGTGCGCAGCTTTCTTCCCATTACTGCTCATCACCTGTCCAATACAGTCCCAACAGTGAAGCATGGTGGTGGCAGCATCATGCTGTGGGGGTATTTTTCAGCTGCAGGGACAGGACGACTGGTTGCAATCGAGGGAAGGATGAATGCGGCCAAGTACAGGGATATCCTGGACAAAAACCTTCTCCAGAGTGCTCTGGACCTCAGACTGGGCCGAAGGTTTACCTTCCAACAAGACAATGACCCTAAGCACACAGCTAAAATAACGAAGGAGTGGCTTCACAACAACTCCGTGACTGTTCTTGAATGGCCCAGCCAGAGCCCTGACTTAAACCCAATTGAGCATCTCTGGAGAGACCTAAAAATGGCTGTCCACCAACGTTTACCATCCAACCTGACAGAACTGGAGAGGATCTGCAAGGAGGAATGGCAGAGGATCCCCAAATCCAGGTGTGAAAGACTTGTTGCATCTTTCCCAAAAAGACTCCTGGCTGTATTAGATCAAAAGGGGGCTTCTACTAAATACTGAGCAAAGGGTCTGAATACTTAGGACCATGTGATATTTCAGTTTTTCTTTTTTAATAAATCTGCAACAATGTCAACAATTCTGTGTTTTTCTGTCAGTATGGGGTGCTATGTGTACATTCATGAGGAAGAAGAATGAACTTAAATGATTTTAGCAAATGGCTGCAATATAACAAAGAGTGAAAAATTTAAGGGGGTCGGAATACTTTCCGTACCCACTGTATATATATATTTCATTCTCCTGAATCACCAGCAATCATACTGTGTTATTGGGTCACTGCCACCATAACTATCCACGGCTGTCTGTATCCAGTACTCATATTATGTTTTGAACACCATCTATTACTTGTACCTGCACATTGGGTCACGTACCCCAGTTTGTTTACACCTACACCTGTCCCTGACCTTTGCCCCTCCCGGGGAGGGACAGGCAGGTGTGGGCGGTACATACTGGCTGTATAACATCCTGGGAGTGTATGGTGGGTCAGTGGCGATTTTGGCTCTGAGGAAGAGGGTCCTCCCTCGAAAACGTGTAAGCCACACCAGGTTTTGAGGACGCCATCACGCTATCCAGCAGTAGAGAAGTGTTCTGGATGCGAAGGTTTCCCATTTCCTACATGTTTCCACTCATCCTATGTTTGTGAGTACATTGTACACTACCCTTCTTTGATTTTGATAAACTTTTAAGTGGTAATGCACAAGGTTGGTGCACCCTTCTCTTGTCGTTTTCTTGCAGTGCTTTTTGGATACCCTTGGTCCTGAGGAGGGCAGCAAGTCCGCTCCATTTGTGCCTAAAAACCACCTAGGACATTTACCTTACTGCATACCACTTGAGCACAGGAGAGATACTGTTTTATACAGTAAGTTGTACCTGTTTATCTTCAGTTTTCTGTTCTCTACAAATTAGCCCTACAAATTCCAGAATTTTTAAAGCTTGTCTGAGCTGTCAGAAACAGGGTGCAGAGAGCTGAAGTTACACTCTGCAGAGCTCAGTGAGGAGAAGTCTGAGAGTTGATTGGAGGGAAGGGACACAACCCCCTTCACACAGCGCACAGGAACAGAGTTGAGGCTGTCAATAACAGGCTGTGTGCTGGAGCTCCCTCCCCTGTCACCTTTTTTCTCTTGGTGTCAGGAAAATTTGTCAGACGTGATTCATGCTGATAGGAGAGGATGGAATCAGTAGACAGAAATGACTTAGTGCCCTTAATTGAGACAGGTACACACTATAGAGGGATATGCTTTGTTCATATTTCATGTCTGAGGTTTACAGCCACTTTAAAGCAGCCACAGCTGCTTGCTGTGGGGGCACTTGAGAGGAGGGAGGGGCCAGGAGCAGGAACAAGGGACCCTTGAAGAGGAGGATCTGGGCTGCCCTGTGCAAAACCAACTGCCCAGAGGAGGTAAGTATAACATGTTTGTTATTAAAAAAAACGAGACTTTACAATCACTTTAATATACGTCATGGCTGCCATAACCCTGGTATTTTTTTTTTTACAGGGGGCGATTCAGCGCCCAATAAAAGTGGTCCCGGCGGTAGATTTGCCACAGGATCACTTTTATAGGCAGCAGGCCACGGGATCACTTTTATAGGCAATAGGCCACGGGATCACTTTTATAGGCAACAGGAGAGGTGACATTTCGTCCCATTTCCACGAGTGTGTGCAATTTTAAAGCATGACATGTTAGGTATCTATTTACGCGGCATAACATCATCCTTCACATTATTAAAGAAAATTGGTCTAACTTTACTGTTTTCTTTTTTTTTATTAAAAAAAGTGTATTTTTCCAAAACAAATTGCATTTGTAAGACCGCTGCGCAAATATCGTGTGACATACAATATTGCAAGGATCTCCATTTTATTTTCTAGCGTCTTTGCTAAAAAAAAGATATCTAATGTTTGGGGGTTCTAGGTAATTTTCTAGCACAAAATATACTGATTTTAACTTGTAAACGACAAATGTCAGAAATAGGCCTGGTGCTTAAGTGGTTATTACTGGTACAAAACTACCCATCAGAAGATTATCTATTCCTGTTCTGATGACAACTCTAAAATTTGAAATTTTCCATCACTCTCTTCCAATGACACTGGTCACCAAGACAAATGGGGTAAATCTCCCCAGCTGGGACAAAGACTGCAATAAAAACCTGAACAAGGTTCTAACAGTTCCACATCCAATACAAAACTAAACAAAAAACAAAAAGTTTCTGCTTTGCATATGCATGTAATGTTCTGGTACCTTTGGGTACCCTAATTACTCTTTCATAAGTGTATGCGCCCCACCATTCTCTTTTGGTAAGGTGCACATACACCTTTAAGACTGATGCTGTCATCACTGAGCGCCGGACTGGATGGCTATTTAGATCGCCGGCTCTCACTCACATGTGTTCGTTAAAACTGCTTTGTGCCTTGATGCTAACCTGTCTTGAAGCTCTCATGCTTGCAAGCATACCTCGCTGTCGGAACCACGCTGCGCTGATCCCTGTATCCCGCTACCGGATCATCCGCTCTTGCCGAACCTCTCCTCTGCTACATTGCTATTAGTGATAAGTACCCCACAGGGGAAACCTCTATAACCTTTATACTAAAGCTTACACTATCTAGCTCTGCATACTAAGGACTATTACTACATCTGCATTATCTAAGATTGCTAGCTCTTGAGCCTACTACCACCTGTTCTTGCACTGGGTTGATCTCTCTTGTATGTCCACCTGCTACTCTGTCATCTGCTACCATACATGATCGCTAAACCTATCTGCATCCCATCTGCTACTATCTTACTTTCAAGAACATTTCCTTTCAAGTGTCTGTCATCTACCATCTCTACCCAACCTGTCTCTTCAGCCTATCATCACTGTGTTACTATATACATAAGTCACTCTAGGAAACATCTTATTGAGTGTGTGTATTTACTTGCTGAATTGAGATCATCCACACATGATGAGTCATTGGGAGTTGGGATTGGTGTCTCAGCGTTTCTCTACATGACTACTGAAGTGGAATATTTCTGCAGCTGAAAATCCACATCATACGTAAAACGCAGGAGCGTTACAGATTGAACGAACCACAAATGGATTCAGCAGAAATAACCACTCAGATGACACAATTAAAACAGCAAGTAACTGCGTTAATACACGCACTTGCTGAATTATAAGAAGACAATCAGGCTCTGTCGCAGCAGGTAATTAGACTGACACAACTTACCACTGCTCAGTCCCCTGAACCCAAAATAAATCCTCCTTTGGTATTTACAGGCGATCGCAAAAAAAGAATTTAAAAACGCATGTGAGTTACTTTTCTTGCTAAAACCCCGTACCTACCTTACTGATCACATTAAGGTTTGTACTATTATTTCTTACCTAACAGGCGATCCTCGGGCCTGGGCAGACTCTCTTTTTGAGAAAAACGACCAGCTTCTCAACTCCTATGCCTTGTTCCTAGCAGAACTCACTAGCCTATATGATGATCCCAATAGGCAGAGTACTGCCGATCTTCAATTAAGATCCTTGAAACAAGGTAGGAGACCTGTAGAAGACTTTGTCGCAGAATTCAAGAGATGGACCCTTGATTCAGAATGGAATGATGCATCTCTGAAAACCCAATTTAGGCTTGGCCTATCAGAGGCCGTTAAAGACGAGCTCGCCCGAGCGGATCTGCCAAAAACCCTGGATGCATTGATACAACTCAGTATCACCATAGATAGAAGACTATGAGAAAGAAAGGCTGAGAAAATGGGAATGCCATTATCCAGTTCTTCTCGGATTTCGGCCGTTGACCCCGTTCCTATGGAGGTAGGAACCATACACCCACCTCTATCAACTATGGAAAGAGCCAAAAGACGATCTGGTAATCTCTGCTTGTACTGTGCATCCCCGGATCACAAGATAAACGTCTGTCCCCTAGTCTACAAAAAGAAGGGTGAGTGTTCACATGTCCTCCTAGGGGGATTGACAACTTCAATCACTAACCCTTACCTTTCTGTTTGCTTAACATTACAGTGGGACCAGAACAGGATTACTACTAAGGCTATGATTGACACAGGATCTTGTGGAAATTATATTGATATACGTTTTGCTGCTTTAAATAAAGTTCCTATTATTTCTAAACTTAAACCTGTCTCAGTAAGTCTTATTAACGGTGTTCCTTTATCCTCTGGTCCGATCACTGATCAGACACAGGCACTCCTAGTCACTACTAACGGGTCTCATATGGAGACCACTACCTTCGATCTAATACCTTCACCCCACTTTCCCATTGTGTTGGGACTTCCCTGGTTGCACACACATCAACCAACCATAGATTGGAAGGAACGGACCCTGGCCTTCCTCTCTTGCTATTGCGAGGGTACGTGTAACCTCCCGTCTTTCGGGAAGATCCTGTCTGTGGTGGCAGATGAGATTGCACCACTATGTTATCAGGATCTCTCTGAGGTTTTTCTTGAGAAAAATGCTCAAGCACTACCTCCCCATCGAGACTATGATTGTAGCATTGATCTATTCCCAAATAGCAAATTGCCGTTCGGTCATGTTTATCCTCTTTCACAGGATGAACTTTCCCATCTCAAAGACTATTTGGATGAGAATTTGAAGAAAGGTTTTATTAGACCTTCCACTTCTTCCACAGCAGCAGGACTCTTTTTTGTCCGCAATAAGGACTCAAGTCTCAGGCCTATCATCGACTATAGGCAATTGAATGCTATTACAATAAAAGATCGCTATCCTCTACCGCTTATCCCTGAGCTCATTGAGCAGGTGCGTGGAGCTACCTATTTTTCAAAATTGGATCTGAAAGGAGCATACAATCTCATTCGAATCCGTGCTGGACACGAGTGGAAGACTGCATTCAGAACCAGATACGGATTGTTCGAATATCTTGTAATGCCATTCGGGCTATGCAACGCCCCTGCAGTTTTTAAATGATTTATAAACGATATTTTCAGAGACTTACTAGATGTCTGTGTTGTGGTATATCTGGATGATATACTTATATATTCACGATCCCTGTCTGAACACATAAGACATGTAAGACTAGTATTATCGAGATTGCTTGCACACAACCTTTATGTGAAACAGAAAAAATGCTTGTTTCATAAAGAAGAGGTACTGTTGCTAGGCTACATCATATCCAAAACAGGAATCGAGATGGACATGAGTAAGATATCCTGCATTCAGGATTGGCCTACACCAACCACACGCAAGGCGCTACAGCGATTCCTTGGATTTTCGAATTTCTACAGGAAGTTCATCAGAAACTTCTCTGCCATTGTGAGACCCCTCACACAGCTCACTAGCATTAAAAAACCATTCAAATGGTCAGTTGAAGCAAATAAAGCTATTCACCTGTTAAAGACAAGGTTTACTTCTGCTCCCATACTACGCCATCCAGACCCATCCCTCCAATACATTCTGGAAGTAGATGCGTCAAACATGGCAGTAGGAGCAATACTCTCCCAACGACCAACTCACACTTCACCACTTCATCCAGTCGCCTTTTTTTCTAAATCCCTAAGCAGTCCAGAGATAAATTACCCCGTGGGTGAAAAGGAACTGCTTGCTATAAAATTGGCTCTGGAGAATTGGCGACATCTACTCGAAGGCACCCAATTACCAATACTTATATACACGGACCATAAAAATCTCCAATATCTTCAGACTAACAAAACTCTCTCTCACCGACAGGTACGATGGTCACTATTCTTTCTAAGGTTTAACTTCCTAGTGACCTACACACCTGCAGATAAGAACAAAAAGGCGGATGCACTATCACGACTAACTGAAGAAACCTACTTCGAAATCCCTTCCGTTCCTATAATACCTCACAAACACATTATTGGAGTTGTCCGTTCCTTGAAGGAAGAGGTTTTGCATGGTATAAGTTTGGATTCACCCCCACCACAACTAAATACTGATACAGAAGGCTTCCTCTACTACAACGACAAACTTTACATACCACCTACCATACGCACCAAGATCTTGGAATTATCGCATGATGTGCCTATGGCAGGACATATGGGTATGACAAAGACTCTTAATCTGATTACCAGGCAATTCTGGTGGCCTGACATGAAAACATCTATACAAAAATTCGTCTCTTCATGCAATGTCTGTGCCAGGTCCAAAATTGACACTACGAGACCATCCGGTCTACTATGCAGTCTACCAATACCCCAAACTCCATGGGAAGTTGTGTCCTTGGACTTTATAGTGGAATTGCCTCCTTCCAAAGGATTTAATACCATCTTAGTGTCAGTGGACCATCTGACAAAAATGGCACATTTCATTGCTATTCGCAGACTACCTTCGTCCAAACAAACGGCAGAACTCCTGATGAAACATGTCTTTAAGTTACATGGTATCCCAAAAACTCTTCTGTCTGACCGTGGATCACAATTTATTTCCAAGTTCTGGCAAGAACTATGTCACATACTACGGATCGAGCGGAAGCTCACTTCTCCTTACCATCCGCAGACCAACGGACAGACTGAAAGAGTCAACCAATGCATCGAGCAATATTTACGTTGTTACACTTCTTACCAACAGGATGATTGGGTGGATCTTCTCCCTCTGGCAGAATTTGCCTACAACAACGCAACCCACAGTACGACCAAGCAGAGTCCGTTCTACTTGAACTATGGGTTTCATCCCTCTATTCTTCCACCCCGCATCCTTCCTTCAAATAACCCAGTAGCCTCAGAATATCTTACCCAAATAAAGGACTCTCTGGGTTTGCTTAATACTACCATTGCACACGCTCATAGTCAACAAAAGAAGTACTATGATCTTCGCAGAAGACCTTCTCCTCAGTACGCTATCGGGGACCTCGTTTGGCTCTCAACAAAAAATTTAAGACTGAAAATCCCTAGCAAAAAGCTTGGACCTCTGTTCTTGGGACCTTTCCCAATCAAGAAACTTATTGGAAAAGCTGCAGTACAGCTTACATTGCCAATAGACCTCAAAAAACATCCTATTTTCCATGTGTCACTACTGAAGCCCCATGTTCCTGACCAAGGAATAAGGCCTACTATCCCACCTCCTCCTCCTGTACAAGTTGAAGGTGGAGAAGAATATGAGATAAAAGAGATTCTGGATTCTCGTATCCACAGAGGAAGACTTCAGTACTTGGTTCGATGGAAGAACTATGGGCCCCAAGACGACACCTGGCTAAACACCTCTGACATACATGCCTCTAGATTAATCCGCAATTTTCATGCGAAGTACCCAGACAAACCAGCTCCAGAGGCCTTCAGGAGCCGGCCTTAAGGGGGGGGGGTACTGTAATGTTCTGGTACCTTTGGGTACCCTAATTACTCTTTCATAAGTGTATGCGCCCCACCATTCTCTTTTGGTAAGGTGCGCATACACCTTTAAGACTGATGCTGTCATCACTGAGCGCCGGACTGGATGGCTATTTAGATCGCCGGCTCTCACTCACATGTGTTCGTTAAAACTGCTTTGTGCCTTGATGCTAACCTGTCTTGAAGCTCTCATGCTTGCAAGCATACCTCGCTGTCGGAACCACACTGCGCTGATCCCTGTATCCCGCTACCGGATCATCCGCTCTTGCCGAACCTCTCCTCTGCTACATTGCTATTAGTGATAAGTACCCGACAGGGGAAACCTCTATAACCTTTATACTAAAGCTTACACTATCTAGCTCTGCATACTAAGGACTATTACTACATCTGCATTATCTAAGATTGCTAGCTCTTGAGCCTACTACCACCTGTTCTTGCACTGGGTTGATCTCTCTTGTATCTCCACCTGCTACTCTGTCATCTGCTACCATACATGATTGCTAAACCTATCTGCATCCCATCTGCTACTATCTTACTTTCAAGAACATTTCCTTTCAAGTGTCTGTCATCTACCATCTCTACCCAACCTGTCTCTTCAGCCTATCATCACTGTGTTACTATATACATAAGTCACTCTAGGAAACATCTTATTGAGTGTGTGTATTTACTTGCTGAATTGAGATCATCCACACATGATGAGTCATTGGGAGTTGGGATTGGTGTCTCAGCGTTTCTCTACATGACTACTGAAGTGGAATATTTCTGCAGCTGAAAATCCACATCATACGTAAAACGCAGGAGCGTTACAATGCATTACATCCAACTCAGTCAAAAGGTGATAACCCTGCATACCCATACCTGCCTTTTCATATACAGTTCATAATCAGGTTACCCAGGTTATTTAAGCATCTTCTGATTTTAATTTATTCATCTCCTAAAGCAGTGATGTCAAACTCAATTTCATTGCAGACTGCATCAGCATTATGGTTGCCCTCAAAGGGCCAGTTGAATCTGTAAGACTAAATGTCCAGATCTCCCCCCCCCACATTAGATTTTAAGGACCCCCCACCACCACCACCACCACCACCATTAGTCAAGTGTCCCCCACTCTCCCTTACATCACAGTGCACCCCTTACCTTGTGCTGCTGCCAGGAAGAAGCTGGGGCGGAGCTGGGAAGCAGAAAGTGTAGGGTCTGAAGGAGGACCAGAGAAGGGATGGAGTCTGCTGAATGCTGAGACCAGGGGAGGTGGAGACAAGGGGGCACTGCAGATGCACAGAGAGGTGCAGAATCTGTAAGAGGAGGTCTGTCCTTCTCTCTGCTGCAGACTGGGGGGTGGGGGGGGGGGGGAGAGACAAGCCTCTCTGTGGCTGCATGGAGAAGTTCGGGATCTGGCGGAGGGTTCTGTCTTTCTCTTTGCTGCCAACTGCTGAAACAAGGTGGGGGCAGAAATGAGGGGGGTTCTGGAGCTGAAGGAGAGATGAGAGGGCCACATAACATGGCCTAGTGAGCTAGGTTAGGACCTATATGTTCGACACATATATTATTTTGACTCCAATTGTTATAATGGTGACTTATCCCTTGCGGAGACCTATTCCTGCCCTGTATAAGCAGATGCAATCACCACGGACAATCGTTATCAGATAGCTGAACTCACCAGACACAGTTTCTTTTCATTCACGTAGGTTTTATTGCAAGCAGTAGGTATAGCAAACAACAAAATGTGGCAGATGATTGAAAGATGGTATCTGCAGGTCAAAACATGGTAATGAGTTCCCGGATGCGAGCAGATTGTACAAAGACCTAGACAGATGTGGCCATCTCTATTCCAACAAGCATAAAGAAGCAGGAACAGGAAATACATCATCAATGGGAGGGGACACAGAAGGGAAGACAGAAAGGAGTGCAACAACCAAAATAACCACAAGTTGGCAGTATAATAACCAAATATATAGACATTACCATAACTATGCATTATTAAACTTAAAGTAAGGGGTGAGGGAATATGGCGCTGCCCAGGAAAAGGGTGTAAGGAAAGATATCCACTGAAGTAGGGGTAGAGTAATGATAGATGAAAATGCCTTATGTATATAATAAACATAAATCCATATATGGATGAACCTTAACAGTGCAAATCCAACAAATAAGAATAAAAAAGGCTAAGAGATATAACAATAATATACAGTGGTCCAAAACCTTGTCTTCTGTTTACAAAGATTTATTCAAACTGACTCCACCGAGTATTGTGAAGTGTAGGGAGAGTTGGACCACTGAAATTCCTGGGCTCCAGGGGGAGGACTGGGATGATATGTGGGTTGAACCATTCAAACATCTCATTGCTGCCAGGGACAAACTTATTCAATTTAAGTTTCTTCATAGAATATATTACACTCCTGCTCGACTAGCTAAAATTTACCCCACATTCTCCGCTGAATGCTGGCGATGCTCTGCCTCTCCGGCGGATGCATCCCATATTTTCTGGGATTGCCCGCTGATTCAGCGCTACTGGTCGGAAGTTACCACCTGCTTAGGGGGGGTGCTGATGACTGCGGTCCCGCTGACTCCAAGCGTTTGCCTATTGGGTTTGGTGGAGGAGGTGGTTCCCTCGGTGGCACATAGAACCCTTCTGACTATATTGTTATTCTATGCCAAGAAGGCCATATTATTACACTGGAAGAAGGTAGCCCCGCCTTCCTTGTTGTACTGGAAGGGACTGGTGAATGCCGTGCTGCCCCTTTATAAAGCGACGTATTTGTCCAGAGGGTGCCCCAAGAAGTTCGAGAAAGTGTGGAGGGCATGGGTAGAGTCTTCTGATACTGTGCGGTAGATGGCGTTTGTAATCTGCCTTGATACTGACCACCTAATTGAATGATGTTTCCTTTATGTGTGAGCTGGGAGCAGGGACGACTGGGCGTTGGTGCGCCGGGGTTCAGTCGTTCCGGGTCCCATTATCCTGACTTTTTCAGAAGGAGTCCGGTTGTATTTAGAGGTTGGGTTGCCAGGGAGGGGGGGGGGGAATTTTACTGTTTTGCTGTTTGTGTGTGACTCCCCCATGTTGGGGTGAGCTAGTCCATTGTTTTTTGTATGTTTTGCTTGTGTAAAAACTTTAATAAAAATAATTTTACAAAAAAAAAAAAATAATAATATACAGTGGTGATTGAAAGTTTGGGCACCCCAGGTAAAAATTTGTATAAATGTGCATAAAGAAGCCAAGGAAAGATGGAAAAATCTCCAAAAGGCATCAAATTACAGATTAGATATTCTTATAATATGTCAACAAAAGTTAGATTTTATTTCAATCATTTACACTTTCAAAATAACAGAAAACAAAAAAATGGCATCTGCAAAAGTTTGGGCACCCTGCAGAATTTATAGCATGCACTGCCCCCTTTGCAAGGCTGAGACCTGCTAGTGTCATGGATTGTTCTTAATCATCGTCTGGGAAGACCAGGTGATGTCAATCTCAAAAGTTTTAAATGCCCAGACTCATCTGACCTTGCCCCAACAATCAGTACCATGGGATCCTCTAAGCAGTTGTCTAGAAAACTGAAACTGAAAATAGTTGACGCTCACAAAGCTGGAGAAGGCTATAAGAAGATAGCAAAGCGTTTTCAGGTGTCAATATCCTCTGTTCGGAATGTAATTAAGAAATGGCAGTCATCAGGAACAGTGGAAGTTAAAGCAAGATCTGGAAGACCAAGAAAAATATCAGACAGAACAGCTCGCAGGATTGTGAGAAATACAATTCAAAACCCACGTTTGACTGCACAATCCCTCCAGAAAGATCTGGCAGACACTGGAGTTGTGGTACACTATTCCACTATAAAGAGATACTTGTACAAATATGGTCTTCATGGAAGAGTCATCAGAAGAAAACCTCTTCTACGTCCTCACCACAAAAATCAGCGTTTGAACTTTGCAAATGAACATATAGACAAGCCTGATGCATTTTGAAAACAAGTTCTGTGGACCGATGAGGTTAAAATTTAACTTTTTTGCTGGAATGAGTAAAGGTACGTTTGGAGAAGAAGGGGCACAGAATTTAATGAAAAGAACATCTGTCCAACTGTTAAGCATGGGGGTGGATCAATAATGCTTTGGGGTTGTATTGCAGCCAGTGGCACAGGGAACATCTCACGAGTAGAAGGAAAAACGGATTCAATAAAATTTCAGCAAATTTTGGATGGTAACTTGATGCCATCTGTGAAAAAGCTGAAGTTAAAGAGAGGATGGCTTCTACAATGATCCTAAACACACCTTGAAATCCATGGGGGATTACATCAAGAGGCGTACACTGAAGGTTTTGCCATGGCCTTCACAATCTCCTGACCGCAACATAATTGAAAATCTATGGATAGACCTTAAAAGAGCAGTGCGTGACAGACAGCCCAGAAATCTTAAAGAACTGGAAGACTTTTGTAAGGAAGAATGGGCAAAGATACCTCAAACAAGAATTGAAAGACTCTTGGCTGGCTACAAAAAGCGTTTACAAGCTGTGAAGCTTGCTAAAGGGGGCAGTACAAGATATTAACTCTGCAGGGTGCCCAAACCTTTGCAGACGCCATTTTTTTGTTTTCTGTTATTTTGAAAATGTAAATGATGGAAATAAAATCTAACTTTTGTTGACATATTATAAGAATGTCTAATCTGTAATTTGATGCCTTTTGGAGATTTTTCCATCTTTCCTTGGCTTCTTTATGCACATTAATACAAATTGTTACCTGGGGTGCCCAAACTTTCGATCAACACTGTATATAATAATATATAAAGTGACTGGTGCTAGTGAGTGCAATAGTCTAGGCAAACTAGGTGTGCGCCCAGTAAAGTGACTAAGTGACACAGAATTGCACAAAAATATGAATCAAAAGAATGGGTGGTATAAAGTGGCTAAATAAATTAAAGTCCAGTAACAGTGACTGAGTGCATAAGTTATAGTACAAGAATGGTAGATAAATTATAAAAATTGATATACAATCCAAAATGACTGAGCGATGCGTAAAAGAAAGATATAAAGGTGACCAGTGCAGTAAATCCAATAACTGAAGGAAACACTCAGATGGAAATACTGAAATGTGGGTGAACATCCAGATCCAATAAATGGTGACTAAATATAATATAGGGTGAACAGTGAATAAATCACAAAAAATAGTCCATAATCTTGTGGTTATCCAGTAATGTGATTAATCATGGGATAATTCCCGACTATGCTTGGGGGTGGTGCTGTGGCGTTGAGTGCTCAAGCTCTCTCTAGTATTAGATGCACTCACCAGAAATCCCAACCCCACACAGGGGTATTAGGCAGAGATATACACAGGGGGGTACTGTATAGGGATGCCCGGTCCTGGGTGGTCCTGGATGGTAATCCTGGGTTCCTAGTTCCCAAGTGGGGGTCCTCAGCTACCCGGCTAAGGCTTAGTCCCAGCCTATCCTCGAATAATGGGATGGTGTATCTCTCACATAAAATTAACAAGGGAGGGACACATAGCGTAATTATGCAAGCCAGTTTTATTAAAAGTAAAGGTAGCGTACTCACATATCATAAATAGTAAAACAGCGAGGTACGGGTATCCAGAACGCGATGCGTTCCACAGGAGTCCGGAACAGGAAGTAACGTGATGGTGCCATGCGCGTTTTGTCATAAGATGTCCTCAGCCTATGACAAAACGCGTACGGCCAGGGTTATGGAGAAGAGGCCCTTGTCATCATCAACATGGGGACAAGGTGCTTTGGGGTGGGGGTCAGAGCCCCCCTGCCCCAAAGCACCCACCCCCATGTTGAGGGCATGTGGCCTGGTATAGTTGGGGGGGGTCTTTGCTCGTCCCCCCTTTCCTGACCTGCTGAGCTGCATGCTCGGATAAGGGTCTGGTTTGGATTTTAGAGGGACCCGATGTGTTTTTTTTTTTATTTTTGGCGTGGGGTTTCCCCTCAAAAATCAATACCAGACTGAAGGGTCTGGAATGGTCTTGGGGGGACCCCATATAGTCTTTTTTTAAATTTTGGTGTGGGGTTCCCCCTCATGATCCATACCAGACTCAAAGAACCTGTTTTTTTTTAAAGAGATTTTACATTGCTAACATTGCATACACTTGATCTTAGAGCACAAAGCGCATTCCACAAGTCAGATCAATTAAGATGATCTGACTTGGTTGCGACTTCCGTTCAAATCAATGGGCTGAAATCGCGCCCAAGCTGGACCAAAGTAGTGCAGGAACCTTTTTCAAAGCCAGACAATGCAAAGAGTACTTCATCATACAAGCCTATGGTACACCAGGCACATATCAGGAACATGAAATGTTGGGTTTACTTATTCTTTAAAAAACATTATGTGAATTTAATTGGCGGAGTAATGAGAAATGATTTGGGATCCTATTTTGTGTCCAAATAGGAACCCAACTAAAAAAGTCTATAGTGGGGCTCAACAACCTGATGATCACAGCCCATGGTCGACAGGTAGATCTCGAACAGGTCCCTGCGCCACTGACCCCCACCTTCTAGGTGCCGGTCCTTCTCTCTCCCCCCTCAGCCTCCTTTGCGGCGCCTCCTAGGTGCTGGTTATCTCTCTCCCTCCTTGCATTCTGAGCGCAACACACTCCTTAACCCTGCATTCTAAGCGTAAGGCCCTTATGATCCCTGAATTCTGAGCAAAACTCACTCCTCAACCCTGCATTCTGAGCGTAATGCACTCCTTAAACACTGCATTCTGAGCGTAACGCACTCCTTAACCCTGCATTCTAAGTGTAACGCACTCCTTAACCCTGCATTCTGAGCGCAGCCCACTCCCGAACCCTGCATTCTGAGTGTAACCCACTCCTTAACCCTGCATTCTGAGCGTAACGCACTCCTGAATCCTGCATTCTAAGCGTAATGCACTCCTGGACCCTGCATTTTGAGTGCAACACTCTTCTTAACCCTGCATTTTCAGCGCAACACACTCTTTAACCCTGCAAACTGAACATAATGAGCTGGTGAACCCTGCATTCTCTGCATAACGCACTCCTTAATCTTGCATTCTCGGCGCAACGCACTCCTGAACCCTGCATTCTGAGCATAACGCACTCCTGAACCCTGCATTCTGAGTGCATTGCACTCCTTAACCCTGCATTGTGAGCACAACGCACTCCTGAACCCTGCATTCTGAGCATAACGCACTCCTTAACCCTGCATTCTGAGTGCATCGCACTTCTTAACCCTGCATTGTGAGCACAACGCACTCCTTAACCCTGCATTTTGAGCGCCACGCAGTCCTGATCCCTGCATTCTGAGAATGATGCACTGGTGAACCCTGCATTCTCTGCATAACGCACTCCTAAACCCTATATTCTCTTGTAATACTTATTTTACTTACGTTTTTTTGTTTTTGGTTAAAATGTTTAAATAAGAAGAAAAAGGTCGGTCTTACTGTCTTTTTTTTTTGGGGTGGGGGGCTTAATAGTTCTCTGCCTATAGGCTCCTGAGATGTAGATTCAGCCCTGGCTGCAAATGACATCAGACTGCACAAGAAGTGCACGCTACTTTCAAAAAAGCACTGTGACAAGTTGCATACTGAAGTCTGAACTATGATTTATAATGCAGAATCTCAACTATTGATGCAATTCTAACACGCAAGCTGACCATATTGTTTTAGCAATTACCTACCGAATAACTAGGGAGATTGTGCTTCTTTTTTTTTACCTGTTACGTTATAAAAAGAAGCAATTGACTAATGCCTTTATACATTGGCTGGCATCTCATAAATATGGTAATTGATGTGTAAGCTTAAGCTATCAAAATGCCAATTAAGCAAAGCTGTCATTTAGGAAAAACGCACAGCATAACATTTTTGGGGGTTAATGGTTGACTAATACAAGGCAGACCTGTCTTCTTGTTTTAACTCTTTCAATGCCACATCTATTAAAAAAATATATATTTCAAATAAAATTTGGTTAAATGGTATTAAAGCAGTATTAAACCCAGAAGCAAACATTTATTATATTGCAGCTTTTGAGCGCTTTTTGCTGTGCTTTCCAAGTTTTATTTTTACCACGATTTTGCCGTGATTTGCATTTTGCATTTTTTATGCTTGCATTTATTTTCTTTTTTAGGCTTTCTTACTTTTATTTTTTATCTGGTGAGCCAGCCAGCAAACCAGTTGTTTTTCAAAAGCTCAAGCTCTCCAACAGTTTACATGGAATGGGTTTACAAACTACTTATCGCTGACAGGGGATCTTACAATGATTAGCTTTTATTTATTCACGTAAAACCTTTATTCCAAATAGAAAGAACTGTTTGCTGTAACTGATTATAAAGTGTGAGCTGGAGTTTGGCTTCAATTAGTTAGTGTTTCTAAATCTGCTAATCCATTTAACACTTCCCCCATCCCCCCCAACTGACAATGCTGCTGTCTGCTGTGCCTCCTGTGCTCATTCATACAGAGTTGGGCCTCACTAAGGCTTTATTCCCACCTATGCAGTTTGCTTTAGAGCGTTTCTGCAGTGCTTTTTGCTGTGCTTTCCTTAATTTAAATTTTACAACGATTTTACAGTGTTTTGCATTTTGCGTTGTTTATGCTTTTTTTTTTTTTTGGCAAATTTTTTTTTGGGGAAAATAAAAAAATGCAAAATCACGTTAAAAACACAATAAAAATGCACTACTTGCTTTTCTGCAGCTTTTCTATTGAAGTCTATGGAACCAAAAACGCAAAAATGCACTGTTTTGCGTTTAAAAAAGTCCCTGACCATTTCCAAAAATGCAGAGGCACAAAAATGCATTAATGTAAACATGATCCATAGGAACCCATGTGTAAAATAATGTCCTGTGTTTCTGCAAAAAGCTTGAAAAATTGCAATGGAGCCAATACAGGAAAATATATCATGTTGTAAAGCCCTGCGCAAACTGTTGCTGCTATATAAATCCTGTATAACAATATTAATAATAATAATAGCAGCAGTGCAGCCAAGGGACAATAGACAATAGAAAAAAAAAGCTCAGAGGAGGAAATGCAAAAAATAGAATTCAAATGAATGCAAGGTATGTTATTTTTATCTGTTTTTTTTTTTTTTTTTTACTTTAACTACTTCGCCACTTTGGATGTACATGTTTGTGAGATTTGACATGTTTAGTATCTATGTATTCAACGCAACCCTGTCTTTTATATTCTACCATAAAAATTCAGTATTATATTGTGTGAGTATGCACTAAAATTTATTTTAGTATATTATTTCCTGCAAATATGCATTTGATAAACAGTTGCGCAAATATCACGCCACAAAAATAATTTAAAATGCCATGTTTCTTTTTTTCTACAAGGATTTGGCTTTCAGAAAATATTTACTGTTCTGGGGGTTTATGAAATGTTTTAGCCAAAAATGCAGATTTGCACATGTATGCAAAACTGAAAAATTGCTCTGGAGGTAGAAAGTCACTACCACTTTAACTGAAAATTGTAGTTTGATTTAAAATGTGCTCAGACTTTTGAAAAACCATACAATCGCTTATTCTGTGGGAACCATTTTGCAATAATTTTATAGTTGCTAAAAAGTCTGTTCCCATTTCCCAGTGTCACGGTTAGGGGTCAGGCTCAGAGACCAATAGCTATAGCAGAAAGGAGGCTGCCACCAACCAGCTGGATAAGCACAGAAGCAGGTCACCCTGGTGGGTCACACAAGCTCACCTGAGGTGCAGGGTCTAAACACTAACTAACAGTATTCATCAGAGCTCCTGATGGTGATGATGGGTTTTGCGGCATATTAGTATCAGGTCACGTTTTTCAGGATCGCCCCACCAGGAGGTGAATTATCCGGGGTCTAGTAGCAGATATAGCAGGTAGGAATTAAGCAGAAACATAGTCAGTAAACATGCCAAAGGTCAGCAATAGCTGATTGCAGGTTGGGATCAAGTGGAAGCGTAGTCAAGGAACAAGCCGAGGTCAGTAACGAATGGTAGTGGATATCAGGACAGCTGCATGAATTCAAAGGAGCAAGACAGGAGGAAGACAGGAAGTGCAAAGGCATGGCTTAAATAGGAAGTTCCTGGGAATTCGAGGTTCACAAGAAACAAGGAAAGATTATCCAAGGGTTCAGACAGGATGCTATCCAGCATCTCAGGTGGCTCACCAAGGAGAGCCACTGCCAGCTGCGGCAGAGGTCATGTGTTCAGATTTGATCCTGACACCCAGGACCCTCATTGCCTTGTTTAGAGCCCCTGCCCTGGCCTGGTGGTTGATGTTTCAGCAATATTGTGAGAGAATGAATCCCTTGGTTATAAATGGTTTATGGATTGTCTCCATATTTGATAGTCATTTCTTTTGCATGTGTGCGCTATTCTTTTTTAATATACATATTGCTTGGTCCATAGCTGCACCGGCTTTAGATATACATGTTCAGGGTTAGCTCCCCCAATTTCTTGCTTGTTTATTATGTATTCGGTCTGACCAGACTTCTGGGGTTGAGCACCCCACCCCCCACACACACCTGTACTCTATCAGTGCATTAGCACATCTATCCCAGCAAGGAGTGTTGTCTCCAAGGGTTAGAGAGGCTGGATTCCCCCCTTTTTTATGGATAGTGTAGGACCCACTGATAATGGGGTACTTTGACGTAGTGGTGGGCTTGAGCACGATATGGCCATATGGTGAGACTAAATCCCCATTTTTATTTATGGATTGTCTCCATATTTGATAGTCATTTCTTTTGCATGTGTGCGCTATTCTTTTTTAATATGCATGTTGCTTGGTCCATAGCTGCACCGGCTTTAGATATACATGTTCAGGGTTTGCTCCCCCAATTTTTTGCTTGTTTATCTGACCATAGCCAATCCCTGGGAGGCTGACCCAGAAGGTGTGGCTGAAAAGAAGATAAATGTTTAGGAGAATATAATCGGTTCTCTCCTCGGGTCTCCCCTCCTGGGAGGCAGCGCAGAAGAATTACTGCTGTTAGGCCTCAGTAAGTCCTTTGGTTGAAGACCTGAGTGAAGCTGGACTGAACAAAACTTGCAAGGGAACACTATCTGTTGAAGTTGGGCTGAAGAGGGAAACCTTTTACTGAATTGTGTTGCAGGGGAACTGGTTGGGAGCTGTTTTGGACATTGTGAGTAGGACCTTTGGTATATAGTTCCAAGTATGCAAGTGTTATGAGGGTTAGACATTAGGTTATGAGGTTGTTGTAAGACTGTAACTGCTTGTGTAGTTTCAGGTTAACTAGCTGTCCCCTACACTACCAGCATTACTTTTAGGCTGCTACTGAAGGGCCCAATACTCCTGAAACAGCACTCTGTTTAGGAATCTGTCTTCTAAGACCTATGTTTGTTTTTGAGTATCCTGCACCCTCATCCCTCCTTCCTGCCTATTTTCAAGATCTGCAATAAAACTTCAAAACCCTAGACTGAGCCTCAATTATGTTGGTGTGCTTCTGGACTTGGTACCATGGCTAACAACCTCTGAACAGGTAAGGGAGACCTGGTTTATTCCCTGCAGCCCTTCCAGGGGTAATAGCTCTACTTACTTTTGCCATCTTCACAGATTTTTAGTTCATATTTACGTAGTTTATTGCCTAGAATATGTAATTACAAGAAGTTTCCCTAAATTACCGCAATGGATGTTTCATCTGTGACTAGGAAGATGTGAATGCATTCTTTCTGTTTAACAATTTCTATAGAAAGTTTTCATTTGACAAACAGTATTGCAATCATGGAAAATTTCTGTTTTGACATGTACAACTGTATGCAAGTAATATCTTCATGTTACAGTTAATAAACAAGACATAGCATTATGATATATTTATCTCTAGTATTGTCTGTTATTTATACCTTGTGGGTACTGGCTGGAAGAATGAATGAAGTCATTTATATGGCTGCTACCAACCAATTTTCCATGATTATCATTATTATTAGATTCTGTCATGTGCTAGTATGTCTTTCATGTGTGGATATTACATATATTATGAAGTCCTGAAAAAATAGGAAAAACACCATAAGAGAGGAAGGTAGTTGGGTATAAGGAATATGGTTATATCTCCGACTGGGGATTTAGTGTTCTCAAGAAGCCGTCAGCCTAATTAGTGCTATTATAGAACGTGAGCATCATACAACATAATTAGGACATAATTAATATTTGACTCAAGGTTCCCATATTTTCAAAAATGACAATGTGGTGTAAGTTAGTTTTTTATTCAGTCCTTCATTTATTATCTTCAATATATGTGTCTTTACATCAGCAAACTACAAAGTAATTTATTTTTCAATTCAGTCTCAACTCTTGAATTGATAAGTGATTGTAAGCAAAGCAGAAAATCCAACTTAATAGAGATTTTGCCAACTGTGAGCAAGTTTGACGTGGTCTATCACCATCATTTACCTGCAAAACACTGTAAGGGCTTCTTATAATAAGCATTTTGGATATGTATGGGATGGCAAGGCCAGACAACAGGGGCACCACATCCTATTCACAATACCAAAACCTCACATCCTCACCACATGTGGACTTATGAGGTGCCCCAGAGAAAACCACAATGGAAAGTATAAAATTAGTGGGGGATATTCACCCCTTTGCATTTTTTTATTTACACAAGAGCTAAAATCAAACATATATAAAGGTCTGTGAACATATAAAAGAAACTCAATCAAATGCTCTCCATTTCTATTGTTAATACAGAAATATCAAGCCAGTATTACCCAAAGAAGGATAAATGATAAGCACCATTACCATTTATCCATCTTTGGTTAATATTGTAGGACATACTGCCCCTCTCCTCATCCCCCCCCCCCCAATTTGGTTTTAGTAGGTTGGATGACACTTTGATATTAACTCTCTGCACCCTGTGTATAGTCCTCTGGAGGATGTGGATAGCATTGGATAGCTTATCTTTTTTGGACCCCTAGTAGTTGGTATGAAATTTGAAATGTGTATATATATATATACACAGTGTAGCTGGGTCGCACGGCTGGCATTGTTCAAACTGTTATTTGTTATTAAAGTTCTGCAAAGACAGTGACTTTGGAATTATGGGAGATGTAGAGAGAGAGACTCTTCTCCCAGGGAGCAATGGGATGCGCGGAGCTTGCTGGGGGTTATTTATAAAGGGGGGCGGGATCGATTGTCGCTCTCTTGCCTCGAGGATAGCGCACTGGAAGGAAGGGGAAGAGTTACTGTGGATCGCAGGGGAAGAGCTACTGCGGATCGCAGGAGAATAGGCCGAGGCCTAGTGGCGGACACCGGAGCTAAAGCAGGCGTAGTGACTGTGTGGAGAAGTCTGGGTAGCGTGACCGAGCGGAAGGTTGCTGGCAGGCAGAAGGAGACGCTGAGCAGAGCGGGGCCTGGTGGCAGCGGAGAGCAGAGTTCCCGGTTTGTGTGAGAGACATCCAGTATCTACACCTGAATTAATCACAGACCTAGGCTGAGTTAGGGCAGGACTACCAAACTGTTTGCTTCAACAAGGCCATACTGACATATAGTTAACCCACTGGACACTGCAGTTATACATATAGTGCGAGGTGAGTGAACTAGGCCTCAAGCCCTCTACTCAGTCCTGGGCTGTTAGTTGTTGGGACGCATCAGGATCTATTTGCCTGTATCTCTGTGGATTACAATTATTGATTGCTTTGGGGAATACAGTTCATCATCATTACCTTTATGGATTACAATTACTTTCCTTGGATTGTTGGTATTTCTTTGCCGGTGAAGACTAGTGAGGCCTCACTCTCCATTCAGTTACTAAGTGTAGTTATTCTAATCTGGGGTCACTCTCTAAGTACTCTAATACAATTCAATGTGTCTTTATTGTTGCTGAACGCAATCCTCTAGCATAAATATGCATTTATTTGCATATGCATGTGTGGCCTGTGTTCCAGAGGAATATTTTTATTCCCTTATCTATCTCACACTTTGTCACTTCAGCACCAATGATCACTATTAACCAATATTTTTATATACTTACCCATTTAGAAATCCTTGGAGATCATTATCTGTGACACCATCTACCACTCATTATCTTGGTCACTTACGTTTCCCTTGGAATGATTCATTTGGTGTGGCCTTGGCCGCAGATTGGGCTCCCACAGCTTCCTGCACAGACTTTCTTGGCCTTTGGACTACTGTCCACAAAATCGTTATTTAAATTGACCCTACCTTTTGAGTAGTGATTTGGGATGCATCTGCTCCTGATGAAGTGGAAACTGTCCACGATACGCGTTGAGCCCACTATTGATGCATCCTCCATCAATCATTTTATATTTGGATTTTATACATGCATATCATCAATGACCCTTCCTTTCCTATGTATCTCCCATTAGCTCTTATGATTTAGCATTTAAGTTCTTTTTTGCCTATTGACTTAATTGTCATATGTATGTATTATGCATTCATCGTAATGTTATATTATGACGATATTTATTATTAAATCTTTTATTTTTTATCAAGGGACTTTACTATTTCATATGCCAACCGACTCCACACATCTCACACAAAGTCCCGTTTTTTTCCCCCTCTTCCTATTTTATTTCAATAGTAACGCTGGGTTATCGGCTTTTTTAAAAGTAATACTTATATTTTACTATGGATTATATTATCTATTATATATCCCCTACCCAACATGCCTATCGGCTTTTCTAAGAGTAACACTTATAATATGTTATGGATTATATTGCCCATTATGTATTGCTTTATCCAATGTGCCGATTCCATTGTACCCTTAGTTACCCATTTTATTCCCTCCCCTTCCATGCCCACATGATCAGGGATGGAGGCACTTAGCCTAAGATGGGCAGCGCCTCATTCAAAGTCCCAACTTTTTTGTCTTTGTGTTTGTTTTTGTTCATGTTTTTGTCCTTTGCTCTTGATATATTTTAATCTAGATATTTGATTTGAATGCATTGCCTTGCAGTGTTAGAAATTTCTCTCTATGAAGCAAAACTGGCAATACTGCTGCTCTCTCTTTTTGTTCAGAGTGACTGGTCTTGTATCCCCCCTTTCTTTAGTTTTCTGCAGGCAGCCCATCGTAGGTGTGGCCTGCTGGAGCCTTCCCACAGCTCTGATCTCTGCATAATCTATGTACTGCACAGTGATGATGTCACTGCTACTTTTACAAGTAGGACATTTGGTGCCAACAAAATATAGTTATATCCCTTCTAGTCAATCAGGAATGTATTTTAAAAGAAAGCTTTTGTGCCTGGAGTTCAGCTTTAACTAAATAATGGAGCACACCACTGAGAGAGAAATACTGGGTGAACAAGCAAGACAGAGACCAGAAAATTGTGCCAAAAAGAACAACAGTATCATAGTATTAAGGTCTCAAAACTGAAGAAGGAGATTGAGGTACATTCAAGGAAATTGGCAGAGGTATCTGGAGACTGGCATAACAGGACTAAAAGCAAAAAGCTAAAGAAGCATGACAGCCACGGAAAACAGATAATATACAAACTGACAACAGTAGAACTAAGACAAATAAGACAAGACAACCAACAGACCAAACCACACATGAATGTTTCCAAGCTTAACAAGATAATAGGGCATGATAGAAGTCCAGGCAAGACTTAGAGTAGAGATGAGAATAAACCATGGCATCCAACAAAAATGAGCAAATTATACCAACAATTAATTGAAGTAGAGGAAAAGTATAAATGCCCAAGAGATTGCTGACAAAACAAAAGCAAGTGAGAAGGGATGGCACTGATGTCCATGACAGAATTGCCAGGGAATAGACCTCAATCAACACAGATTTCCCATAGTCAGGACTATGATTAAAGTATGGAGCAGCCAGTACATCTGGAACTTCACCCAGATTTGGAGAAATTAAAAGTCAGTAGCTACAAGTGGATACTTACCAACCCATGCAGTCCAGAGCTGTCTTTCCCAGCAGCCATTGCTTCTCAGAGTCCCTGTTCCTCTGCACCATCTTGGGTTTAGGAGCTGGCTGCCACTTCCTGATAACTCACAACCAGCTCTAGACTATACATGTACAAAACCCAGCCTCTAGTGAGACTGGTCCTGCGGTCTCCTGGGATATGTGACCTTATCCCAAGAGGCTGAGGGTGGGAAGGGGGAGGGGAGGGGGTTTGAGGCAATGCCTAGGCAAGGAACAAGTAAGTATGAAAGGATACTACCAAAAAAGGGACTCGCTTCCCGAAAAATAAATAAAACTGCCATTCAAAGTAGGCTGAGGGAGAGGAAGAGAAAAAAGGTAACTTCAATTTTTGATTGAAGGTCTGCTTTAAAGGAAACTTGCCTTGACATTAACACAAAGGCTGCAATTTTTCTTCCTCTCCTGCTGTAAATTTGAGTTGAAGGCGTCATTGTGACCCTCTTGCATTAATACTTTTAAGGTAAATTCCAGGTATGGCAATTTTTACATACTGTAGTTATATTGGTCCACCTTGAAACAATGTGTATATGCATATGCCATACCTGTGGGATCCCAGTTAAAGCTGAAAATCACTGTAGTAGGCCCTGTTATTACAGTGATCTCTGTTAGCTTCCGAGTCCTATGTCAAGGGGCTGCCCTGCTGGAGTGTGAACTCGGGAGGTTATTCGCTCTACACAGGTGCCATTCAGAGAAAACTTTGCCTTATTCTAAATGAATGCAAAGCATTCTGTGATTGGATGAGGAGAAAAAGTGTGTTCTGAATGGTGCCCGTGCCAAGCAAGTGACCTCCTGTGTTCGGTAAGAAGAAGTGCAGCCACTTGGTCCCTAGAAACAAGCAGCAATCACTTTAGTAGCAGTGACTAGGGATGATCGAACGGTTCGGGTCGACCATCGGTTCGACCCCAACATTGACTGTTCGAGGTTCGGGAAATTTAGAACTTTTTGCTGAAAAAGTTTGGAATTCGGCAACCAGAACCGACCAAAATGCAATGGGACAGGAAATGGGCTTTAAAAGCCCATGATTGGACCAGAACAATTAGTAAAAGCCAATTGAGGGGGCAGGAGAATGCTAGGAATGTGATTGGAGTGACTAGGGGGTCCAGAGGCCAATCATTAGTGAATACGCCTCCCAGTATATAAGATAGCCCCGCCAAATTCCTAGCATTTTAATACAGGGACATGGAAGAGAGTGTGTATATATACCCCTATACACAAGTTCAGATGTCATGCCTGACTCCAAAGACCCCAAAAAATGCCCATAAAAACGCCTGCAATAACACACCTGGGCATTTTTTTTTGGCGCAGGCGTTTTTTTGATCAAAATCAAAAAATCTCATTTTTTTTTTCAATAATTTTTTCAATAATTGGCTCTCTATCAAAAGTGACAATTTTTAAGAACTTTTTTTTTGTGTGATTAATAGTCTCTGGGGCATGACCCAGAACCCTAGGTACTTTTAGGGGCATTTATTGGGTTTTAGGGCATTAAAAATGGGGTTTTTTGATTACCGAAGTTCGGGTCCCATTGATTTCAATGGGGTTCTGAAATCTGGGCCGAACCTTTTGGAAGTTCTGGTGTTCTGGTCGAACCGAACTTTTGAAAAGTTCGATCATCCCTAGCAGTGACTACTTCAGTAATTTCCAGCTTCCAATGGGATCCAACAGGTATACCTGTATCAATGTAATTATATAAAAATTGCCTTACCTGGAACTCAGCTTATAAATGATTGTATAAATGTAAAATTCACCTGTAATGTAAAATTCTAACTGAAATGAGGCTGATTGAGCCAACTTTTTATTCTCATTGTAAAGCCACATAAAAATGACCCTAGTTTTCATAGCAAAGTTAATCTTTAGTTTTACAGTGAAGTAGCACTTGGAGAGATTATTATATATTTTAAGATTAGAATGGGAAAAGCTACAATGTAAAAGTTATAACAGGGAAAATAAAGATAACACCAGCCGTGTTAAAGGATAGGAGATGCAAAATGCCCTATTTTTATGAAGTTTATTATTACAACTTTATTATTACCATCATGCTCCTGTAGATTTCTCCTTATAAATGGATTTGTCATTTGTCATGAAGCTTGCTGCCATAATGTGATCACACTGTTTAGCCGGGCATACTGGGGTTTCAGCTTACTGCATCTAGAACTATGCTGGGGAATATCTGCTTTTACAGCAGAAGTACCAACTGTGTCAAATGAAAGCTGCTATTAAAATTCATGTAGTTCAGCATTTTTAGGCATCCACCTGTGTCGAATAGGATGCACAGCTGCATATGTGAAACTTTGGTCTTTCCTTGAAAAAAAAAAAAATCCTACAAGCCTAGTTTGCTTTCAGCTTCATAATGCTGGATGCTGTTGCTATCAACATTCTACTTTTAATTTTAAAATTCCAGTTTTGTTGAGAAAAAGCAAACAAAACTAACAAAATTAAATTACATTGAGTTTAACTTTATTGTTGATGCTTATGTGCTTTTGTTCTATAGATATTGAAATAGGTCACTCCAGCTCCCTTTCTGAAATCTTTCAAAATTCCTGCTGAGTGGGTGAGTCTTTATTTACAGTGTTGTAATAACCATTGTGCTCCTTGCATCCCTTTAGACTTACAGGTAACTCACCAAAATGAAAACTCCATTCAGCTTATTGGAAAACCATCATCCATGTAAGATCTAAAATAGTTTATTAAGCTAGTTAGGGATTGTTTCTATTGGCCATCCATGAGGACAGAAGTTTAAAGTCATTATCTGTCTTGCATTCGGTGCATTCAGAGAAGGACATTGCCCAGCAGAGCTGCCCCAATGGGCCATCTACAAAATCAAGGGGCGATGGAACTAGTGTGCATTGATTTCCTGTGTCTAGAACCGGACCTGAGTGGTCAGTAATGTCCTGGTTGTGACAGATCATTTTACCCCTTCTGCTCAAGCTTTCCCTACCAAGGATCAACAAGCCAGTACAGTTGCCAAGACTCTGATGGAGAAATTGTTCGTTCATTACAGCCTGCCCCAGGGTCTTCACTTGGATCAAGGCCGGGATTTTGAGAGTAAATTAGTAAAACGGCTCTGTGAACTATTAAGTGTTCAAAAGTCTAGAACCACCCCTTATCATCCTCAAGGGGATCCACAACCTGAATGTTTCAATCGCACTTTGTTGAACATGCTGGAAACATTGCTATTAGAAAAGAAACAACACTGGGGTGATCATATTGCCACTGTAGTCCACGCTTACAATAGCACAGAAAATTACTCTACTGGGTACTCCCCCTACTGGCTGATGTTCGATAGCTAGGCCTCTTTGCCAGTGGATTTAGCTTTCGGAAAATCAGTGGTCCTCAACCCTGGCCTACAGGGCCCACTAACAGGCCAGGTTTGCAAGATAACTGAAATACATCCCAGGTGATATCATTTGCTGCTCAGTGATTGCAGTACTCTAGTCTGCATCTCCCCAAGGTAATACTTAAAATCTGACCTGTTAGTGGGCCCTGAGGACCGGAGTTGAGGACCACTGATCTACAGATTGCACCTCTCAGGCTTCTTATTGAGGCTATGTCGATAGACTTAGAAGGAATTTGAAGTTTGCTTACAAGAAAGCCCTGGAGGCATCCACCGCAAGGGAGCAACAGAACAAAATCTTAGATCTTAGAGTGAGAGTACAGGACTTGCAACCAGGAAATAACCAGTCCGCTTAAAACATGGCATCGCAACAATCTTTTGCCCATATCTGAGGCCATACGCGTTTCTTCACCTACTTGTTCTAATATGAGGCCTAGAACCCATCGGACACCCAAACCTACACTCCAAGAGGATGAGGGAGAGGAGAGTGACGAAGAATAACTGACTCTTGACTGGTTGTGGGTTCCTCTATCCGAAGACACCACCGGGTATTTTCGGCCTTCAATAGAATATGTACAAGTAGTCTCTCCACCTAAGAGGGTAGAACATCAGCCTGTTGGGACAGGGAGACCTGCACCATCTCCTGAAAGAGGGACTGGAGGGGTTGAGCTAGAACCAGATGACAACCCCAAAATGCCAAATGTTGGAGAAAATCCAATCCCCTCTACCCAAGATAAAGGAGAAAAAACTGCTTTCAATAGTTCAGAAGAACCAGAGCCTGGTAGTAGCTTTAGGGGCCTGGGATGTGAGCCTGAAACCATAGAAAACATGTATTCGAGGCTTTGGCGGGAGATCCACCCACCCAAGAGACTAACATACGACACCCTTGGAGAAAATTCCGATGAACTTATTTCTACAGCTCAGTGTTCTAGTCCAGTGACAGCCTCCTCTACCAAACCTTTGGTGGAGGATGATCCTGTTCCACCCACTGACACTTCTGGGTGGGCCACTAACCTATTATTGGCCTGTTATCAAAATGATTTAATTTTGTCAGATGACTTGTATAGTTTACTGTTGGAAAATCCCTCTATTATTCAGCTATTTGCTACTGTAGTTTCTGGTTAGCAGAATTATCAATTGCAATTATTTTTGATATATTATTCAGTAGTTCCTTTAATGAAGTTATATTCTGTCTTCGGAGACCAAAGACTTTCAGTGGGGGAGCGAACTACCATTATCTGACACTGCAGACTTTCCCTCTGCTCTCTCAGACTGTCACTATGCTCCCCTAGTGCTGGTCTCGGATTTCATGCATCATACTTCTGATACTGGAAGAAAGGCACTGTGGGAACTGTAGTTTTCTAAAAGGCTATTACTGCACTGCTGAACCATATAAGAACTACAACTCCCAGCAGGCCATTCGCTCCAAGATAGAATTGTGGGAGAGACTATAAAAGGATCTGCTGAACAGGCCCATGCTCTCTTGCTTCCCGAGATCCATCGTGTGTGCATCGGTCTGCCGTAGAAAGAGAGGACTGTGGCCTACTGCACACCACCCTGCTGTCTGCAGACCCAGCCCAGGTGGGACGGATTACAATCGCGGACATCCCTGCAGCATCGCTGATCGAGTGGAGTCAGCAGGACTCACTGAAACAGCAGAGCACAGCCATCTTAGTGTCTCTCAGTGTGGAGAGTTGCCTTTGCCTGTTCTTCCAGAACTGATAAGAAGGACATCAGGATTGGTGAGAGAGCACCTGCTCAGAGTCCAGTTACCAGTTGCCTGGTGGGCCGGGGCCACTGGGCTGCAAGTGCTTGCAGGGCCCAAGGCAGCTGGGCTGCTCTTTGAGCCCATGCCACTCACCTGGGCCTCTCCGTGGCCGCTCGGCTGCCGGTTCAGTTTAGCCGTTGGCGCCGGGGGATATGACCATGAAGGGGGAGGAGCTAGAGGAGAAACCTTTGGCCTCTCTGCGGCCACACAGCCGTCAGTATAGCTCAGTTGTTGGCGCCAGGGGGGGCATAACCATGAAGGGGGAAGAAGCTAGAGGAGACACCGGCTGCAGACACCATGGAGCCGGTTTAGAGAGATCGTGAGTGCAGGACAGGGGCATTTGGTGGGGAATTGTGCTCTTGGTGCCAAATGCAGCCAACCACGAAGCTCCTCATACACCCAATTTTAATCTCCATCAGGGCAGGACAGGATGAGAATGGAGTTGTACCACTAGGAGACAGTTATCACCCCATAACAGGAAGCACTTTAAGACATGACCACAAGGTATTATTTTACTGAGCTGCTTATTTTAAACATGGTAACATTTTAATGATTGAGGTTAGATTTGCTTTATAAAATCAGGTATTACTACAGTGCTGGATCTAAGAATAGCACATTTTCTACACAAACAACAAAGAAAAAAAAATTGTTATCTGGCTGACGCGTATGAGTGGTAATAGCTCTTGTAAAATTTTAGGATTTGCAGATAGTGGTCAGGGCTCAGTTAGATGGAATTGACACTTGGGTTAAAGATAAGCAGTCCTGACACACTTCACACCTTAGTGCGAACTGGTGATAGTGAAAGTCTTTTTTAAAATGTCTGTATACCATTCATCTTAGGCCTTAAAGGAAATGGGTCTCCTTGACATAGTTTCAAAATTGCAGTGACACATAACATCTCAATCTCTATTTAGAGCACAGTCCATAGTTCTACGTCTCTGTACAAGTTTACATTCCCATTCTTTTTTGTGATTTGATTGGATTGGACAGGATTACAGCACTGTAATTCTGAGATCATTTAGGTTATGACTTCTGCATGAATGGGCCTTTACAGCAACATTGGCTTTGTAGCCGTTAATCGTGAAGCTACATGTTCATTACCTGGCACAGGGTTTGTCTCATTTCCCCTATATATAGTTTTACAAAGGCATTTTTCAAATATAAAAGTATTTAGGGTACATTTTTTAGCTCAGTTCCTGCAAATACAGCAGACAGGTTATATACCTACCATTCTAAAGTAGTAGTACCCACGTGGTCTCCCCCTTCTTCAGGGCTTGAGCAGTGGATGTTATTAGAATCACAATGAGATACAATAGGAGACATACGTTAGGGCTTGATATTGAATGTCAAACCCTAACGGCACTATGAACTGCCGGCAGTTCCTTTGATGATCTTAACTAATATGGACTAAAACTAGGGACAACTGAGGAGGAAAGAGGAGCAGAGGGTTTTGGCTGCAAAAGGAGAGTCCCTCCAAAGGAGAGACAGTTGGAAGCTATGAGACTATATTGTTATACCATAGGAGTGCACCAGTGTTAATTTTGGCAGCAAATTTCAATTTAGTTTTAGTCTTAGGACTAAAATAGCATTTTAGTTTTAGTCCCATTTTAGTCTTCTGCAAGTGTTTTAGTTTTAGTCGTATTTAGTCGACTAAAACTCTAGTACATTTTAGTCGACTTAAACGTCTTACATTTTAGTAGACTAAAACTCATTTTAGCCATCTAAATGGTCATGGTCAGGTCAGAGAGGAGGCCTGTAATGCTGCTGCCTGCAGTCAGTGCAGTGATTGCACACAGTGCTGCTTAGAGTGCTGGATGGGGGTCTCAGGTTTAAGGGTGGTCTCTGGTTTTACTCTGAACTGAAGTTGTTAAACAGGATGGGCCGGGCGGGCCTCAGCTGCCTATATGCACGCACACAGTCCTGGATGGATGGTGGAATCGGATGCCAGTGGTGACTGGTGAGTGGTCTGAGGGGACTCAGGGAGGCAGTAATAGCTGGCCTGGCTGTTAACTCACAGTGGGTGCTCTGCTCTGGATGTGGTGGTGGCCGGGTGCCATTGCCGTGTGATGAGTCGGGTATGGCGCGTCTGGCTGTAGTGCTGCAGCTGCAGTGCTCTGGTGAGGTCAGGTGACTGGTCTCGAGTCGACTCTCTTGTAGTAGTCCACTCCTCACGTCGGACGTCACGGGGCACGCCACGCCAGACGCCACACAGGCGGAGCTCCGTGAAAACCGGAAGTTGGGTAAACGTCCCTGACTCACATTCTCGTTTAGTTTTCGTTCGTTAACTAAAATGAATTTGATTTTCGTCATAGTTGTCGTCATTTGACGAAAATGTGCTATACTTTGCGTCTCGTTTTCGTCAGTTGAAAAATGCCGGTGACGAAAGCGGTGCCAAACGTTTTCGTTGAGGAAATTAACACTGCTGTAAACTCCATTGGCTGTAATGTCATTGCACATATTACCTGAATATATTACCAACATTAAATATTAGGGAAAAATATAAGAAAAGCCTTTTTCTTAATTGTTTCGTTTTCAGCAGCTTAGTGGATGCTCCTTATATATGTATATATATATATATATATATATATATATATATATATATACAGTATCTCACAAAAGTGAATACACTCCTCACATTTTTGTAAATATGTTATTACATCTTTTCATGTGACAACACTAAAGAAATGACACTTTTCTACAATGTAAAGTAGTGAGTGTACAGCTTGTATAAAAGTGTAAATGTGTTGTCCCCTCAAAATAACTCAACACACAGCCAATAATGTCTGAACTTCTGGCAAGAAAAGTGAGTACACCCCTATATGAAAATGTCCAAATTGGGCCCAATTAGCCATTTTCCCTCCCCGGTGTCATGTGACTCCTTAGTGTTACAAGGTCTCAGTTGTAAATGGAGAGCAGGTGTGTTAAATTTGGTTTTATTGCTCTCACTCCCTCATACTGGTCACTGGAAGTTCAACATGGCACCTCATGGCAAAGAACTCTCTGAGAATCTGAAAAAACAATTGTTGCGCTACATAAAGATGGCCTAGGCTATAAGAAGATTGCCAAGACCCTGGCCAAGATCATACAACGGTTTAACAGGACAGGTTCCACTCAGAACAGGCCTCGCCATGGTCAACCAAAGAAGTTGAGTGCACGTGCTCAGTGTCATATCCAGAGGTTGTCTTTAGGAAATAAACGTATGAATGCTGCCAGGATTGCTGCAGAGGTTGAAGGGGTGGGGGGTCAGCCTATCATTGCTCAGACCATACGCCGCACACTGCATCAAATTGGTCTGCATGGCTGTCGTCCCAGAAGAAAGCCTCTTTTAAAGTGATGCACAAGAAAGCCCTGAGAGACTGAGACTGAGAGACTGAGCTGCAGGGCAATATTCCAACATGATCACGACCCCAAACACACCTCCAAGACGACCACTGCCTTGCTAAAGAAGCTGAGGGTAAAGGTGATGGACTAGCCAAGCATGTCTCCAGACCTAAACCCTATTAAGCATCCGTGGGGCATCCTAAAATGGGAGGTGGAGGAGCACAAGGTCTCTAACATCCACCAGCTCCGTGATGTCATCATGGAGGAGTGGAAGAGGACTCCAGTGGCAACCTGTGAAGCTCTGGTAAACTCCACGCCCAAGAGGGTTAAGGCAGTGTTGGAAAATAATGGTGGCCACACAAAATATTGACACTTTGGGCCCAATTTGGACATTTTTACTCAGGGGTGTACTCACTTTTGTTGCCAGCGATTTAGATATTAATGGCGTTAATGAGTTGAGTGCTGAGTTATTTTGAGGGGACAGCAAATATACACGGTTATACAAGCTGTACACTCACTACTTTACATTGTATCAAAGTGTCATTTCTTCAGTGTTGTCACATGAAAAGATATAATAAAATATTTACAAAAATGTGAGGGGTGTGCTCACTTTTGTGAGATACTGTGTATATATATATATATATATATATATATATATATATATATATATATATATATATATATATATCTTTACACACACCCACATATATAATGTGTTATACAGATATTCTACAAACCCGATTCCAAAAAAGTTGGGACACTGTACAAATTGTGAATAAAAGCAGAATGCAATGATGTGGAAGTTTCAAATTTCAATATTTTATTCAGAATACAACATAGATGACATATCAAATGTTTAAACTGAGAAAATGTATCATTTTAAGGAAAAAATAAATTGATTTTAAATTTCATGGCATCAACACATCTCAAAAAAGTTGAGACAAGGCCATGTTTACCACTGTGTGACATCCCTTCTTTTTATAACAGTCTGCAAATGTCTTGGGACTGAGGAGACAAGTTGCTCAAGTTTAGGAATAGGAATGTTGTCCCATTCTTGTCTAATACAGGCTTCTAGTTGCTCAACTGTCTTAGGTCTTCTTTGTCGCATCTTCCTCTTTATGATGCGCCAAATGTTTTCTATGGGTGAAAGATCTGGACTGCAGGCTGGCCATTTCAGTACCCGGATCCTTCTTCTACGCAGCCATGATGTTGTAATTGATGCAGTATGTGGTCTGGCATTGTCATGTTGGAAAATGCAAGGTCTTCCCTGAAAGAGACGACGTCTGGATGGGAGGATATGTTGTTCTAGAACTTGGATATACCTTTCAGCATTGATGGTGCCTTTCCAGATGTGTAAGCTGTCCATGGCACACACACTCATGCAACCCCATACTATCAGAGATGCAGGCTTCTGAACTGAGTGCTGACAACAACTTGGATTGTCCATGTCCTCTTTTGTCTGGATGACATGGCTCCCCAGTTTTCCGAAAAGAACTTCAAATTTTGATTCGTCTGACCACAGAACAGTTTTACACTTCGCCACAGTCCATTTTAAAGCGGAGTTCCGACCACAAAATCGACATAATCGATTTTGTGGCCATCCGCTTCCTATTTGTCACCTGAAAAAGAAATGGATAGTTAAGATTTTTTTTTTTGTTTACCTACCTTGTTATTGTAGAAAAATATACTCGCCTTTCTTCCACTTCCTCCCTCGGCGGCCACGGCCCGCGCCGTCACAATTTGCAATGATTCCTGGGAGCTGAACGTTATCGCTCCCAGAAATCAATGCGCCGGCATTCCGGTACGGCGCAGCATTCCCTGCTAAACAGCTTCTGGGCATGCCCAGAAGCTGTGGAGGAATGCGGCGCCGCACCGAAAGTGACGAGCGGGGCCGGTGCAGGCTCATTCCGGGAGAAGAGGGCACGGAAGAGGACGCAGAAGAGGATTGCGCTGGCTTCAGCTGCCCACATCCGAGATGGCAACGCTGGAGAAGAAATTTTAAAAGGGAAGTATTTCTTCTTGCAGGTAAGTGCGACCCGGGACAGTACAGAGGCTATCCATTGTGGAATGTAGTAGCCCTGACTGTCCCTGGTTATTTTTATTGAAAAAAAAATTTTGTGGCCAGAACTCCGCTTTAGCCTTGGCCCAGAGAAAACGCCTGCGCTTCTGGATCATGTTTAGATATGGCTTCTTTTTTGGCCTATAGCGTTTTAGCCGGCAGCAACGAATGGCACGGTGGATTGTGTTCACCGACAATGTTTTCTGGAAGTATTCCTGAGCCCACGTTGTGATTTCCATTACAGTAGCAATCCTGTATGTGATGCAGTGCCGTCTAAGGACCCGAAGATCATAGGCATCCAATATGGTTTTCCGGCCTTGACCCTTATGCACAGAGATTGTTCCGGATTCTCTGAATCTTTGGATGATATTATGCACTGTAGATGATGATAACTCCAAACTCTTTGCAATATTTCTCTGAGAAACTCCTTTCTGATATTGCTTCACTATTTGTCGCCGCAGCATTGGGGGAATTGGTGATCCTCTGCCCATCTTGACTTCTGAGAGACACTGCCACTCTGAGAGGCTCGTTTTATACCCAATCATGTTGCCAATTGACCTAATAAGTTGCAAATTGGTCCTCCAGCTCTTCCAACCGTCCCAAGTTTTTTGGAATGTGGAGCTCTCATGAAATCCAAAATGTGCCAATATTTGGCATGACATTTCAAAATTTCTCACTTTCAACATTTGATATGTTATCTATATTATATTGTGAATAAAATATAAGTTTAAGAGATTTGTAAATTAGTCCATTCCTTTTTTACTCACAATTTGTACAGTGTCCCAACTTTTTTGGAATTGGGTTTGTACATTCATGGGGGCCATGGTGGTTCCCTCAGGGCTAGAGGGCATAGAGATAATAACATCAAGTTTCGGAAAGAGGTTCTTTATACTCTCAGCATAGTCCTGGCCAGCATTTACATCTAAAATGTTCTTGTGTGTAAATAATGGATTTCCACGGTGTGTGTATACAGTAGATATATACAGTATTATAATTCAAATCCCCTATTCGTTTTGTAGCCTTTCGTGGATGGATTTGATGTCAAAAGATAAGTAGCTGTCATTGGTGGTGGTAGAGAAACTATAAATTTGTATCAGGTGGACATTGCTAGAAACCTTTCATTAAGTGGGCTTGATTTATTTTCATACAGATCTTTTTCTCCATATATACAGAAAAACCAATACAGTGGAATCTTAAAAACCAGCAAGGTTTTTTTTTTGAGGGATCAAGCTACAGTATACAGCAATCACCACAAATTGCTTAGTACATAGTAGTAACAGCACATTGCAGCTAGCAGCAGATAATTGTTAGAAGTAACCTGTTGCTGCAGAGGTGCATTGGGGGAGGTAATGGCGGGTACCAGCAATGATGTTGGATGATCTGGATGATGTTTCCATCAATGTGCAAGCATCAAATGCTCAGATAAGTGAATGCAACCAAATTTAAATGTTTAGCTACCACACACATTTGCAAAAGAGTTATAGTCATTCTCATTTGTACCCTCGCCAACTAGGCTTGCGCTTATTTTACAAGTATGCTGGCACATACTTTTTTTTTCCTGTGTGTGTTACAATGCAGTGTATAAAGGGGAATTGGGTTCGCCTTAAGCCCCGTACACACGTACCAATTGTCGGCCGTAAATATTCAGCCGACGACCGATCAGCCGATTGTAGGCTTGTTAGTATGATGCTGCCGACAGCGCATTTTCGGCCGAACAGAATCTGTCATGCAGGCATTAAAATTTTTGTTGGCCAACACCAGAACGGCCGATTGTTCGCCAGTCAGTACAGATTTCGGCCGACAGACAGCCGATTAGCAAGACTGGGCATGCTCAGAAAAGAAAAAAGACCAGGAAAGTTAACCATCACATGACATCACTTCTGCAGTCGGCTGTTGTTGGCCGACAAAATTCGTGTGCAGTCTTTTGCAGTTTTCAACAGACACGACGGCCCTGGACAAAAAACGGCCGATCGTTCGGCCGACAATCGGTACGTGTGTACGAGGCTTAAGGTAAAAGGCAAATGATAGCTTTGAGTTTTACCATTTCTCTATGCAACATAGAAATCATACGTTATGTTTGGAGACAAATATTTGGTGTACAGAAATTACCTAATTGTTGCATTGTGGAAAATGTAGAGGAAAATGCATTTATTTCAAATTGTTAACTATTTCTTCCAAAAACGGCATAAGGAAATAAAAACACATGTATCCAATTCTGCTGCTAAATTAAACCCCTATATGTCAAAAGGCGTTAGGGTATACTACAGCTGATAAAAGTTATGGTCTGAAACATACTAGTAGAAAAGACCATATGAGTTGGAGGTGTATTATGGCATCATAACATTCATTTGTATGGAAAGCGAAGTAAATTTGCGAATGTTTGCTGCAATAAAATTTCTCACAATTGCAAATAAATATTATCAGATAAGGTAATGTAAATCATATATCAGTGGTTATTTTTATACTCGGCCCCCTACGACGTCAACTGTGTGACGAAACGCGTTGGGTGGGACCAGACGTGACGTCGCCACACCCCCAAGCCAGCTTTTTACTACACAAACGCTGCAGCTCTTGAATTTTACCAGTCTTTGGAGATATGGATATGCTTGATTGTCCTCTACGTAATGTGAGTGCACTTATTTATAATAAATGGATTGCTTTTTAAACGGTATTATGCTATGTGCCTTTTTTATTTCTTTCCCATACACGTGGTTCCTATGTGCCTTCTTGCGAGTGTACTCTAATAGTCTCATCTGAGGATCTATTCTGCAACTGATGGCTCTTTTTTGAGTAAAAAAAATTGCAATAAGCGTATTTTGATTGGTTTGTGCAAACGTTATCGCGTCTACTAACTACGGGAAAGATTTATGTAATTTTTATTGTTTTTTTTTCTACTAGTAACGGCGGCGATCTGCGATTTTTTTCTGGGACTGTGACATTGCGGCGGACAGATTGGACCCCTAACTGACATTTTTGACACTTTTGGGGACATTACTACAGTAATCAGTGCTAAAAATATACTGTTTATAGTTACTGTAATAATGACACTAGCAGGGAAGGGGTTAACCCTATGGGTGATCAGTGGGTTAAATGTGAGCCTAGGGGAGTGATTCTAACTGTGGGGGAGGGGGGCGTGGCTTGTGAAATTACCATAGAGACATGTGATCCTATATAGAAGGATCACATGATCTCTATGATCATCCCAGGGAGAAGGACAGTCAGCTGTGTTTACAACAGCCGACAGTCCTACTCTCTCAGCGGGGAGAGACCACGGGTGTCAGGCGGCAATCGGAGCCGCCTGACACCCGCAGCGGCTTCCCCGCTGCCGAGCTTCATGCATGCGGCCGATGTAGATCTACATTGGTTTACGCAGGAGAGCCACCCTGCACTGCGGCAGATGGTCGGGAAGTGGTTAAGTTGGGTGGCCATTATTATCTGGTAAGCAGCCAATTTGTTTTTATCCACTGGTGACTTCTTCCCATTTGCCATGAGAGGAGTATTGGTTTCATCTGCATGCTGGGACTTATGGTTCTTAAAAAGCACAACTTTTTTTCACTATTGGATTCATTTCTTTTGCTTCATTTATGGACTTTTATATGGACTTTTCACACTGTCTTTATCTGAATTTATGTATGTATATATACATATATATATATATATATATATATACATAAAATGCAATTTTTTCCCCAAATGCACCATTATTAGCGCCACACGTTTATTTATATATTTTTACACTTGACCTGCTGAGCACTGAGGATATGCATAGTGAAAACGGAGCATTTGTTTTCAGTATATTGGCCTTGATATGGGCTATAATTAGTATTTATCCCAGATTCTAGAGACATAATATACTGTACTGTATATTTCAGTTATAAAAGGTCTCTTCCAGTTTGGCATATGATCTGCCCCTGAGGTTTATCAACATGTGATACAAGTGTTACATGGCTGTGAGGGTACTGACAATATTTTAGATAATGTTACTCCAGGTCTTTACGGTAGGTTAATACCACTTTTCTAGAAATAAATATAGCAAAATAAAAAAAAAAAAAAATATATATATATATATATATATATATATATATATATATATATATATAAAATATACAATTGCTAGACAAGCCAAGCCATTTTGTAATTTAATTTTATTAAAAATTACCTTTCCTTTTAAACCTACATCCATTGCAATGTTTTTGAAAATTCAGTGCAATATGGAAACCCAGAAATGTAATTTTCTGCTTGTGTGATCGGCTCACTGATTTTCCCAGATGTCTGCACTAAAATAGTCAAAAATTTAGGCATCCTCTGCAATAGGAATTCCAAATTTGGTGAGATACTCCCCAAGGGTTAAATACTTCTATAGGAGTGTAATATACACGGCATTATAGTGGGTCAAAAGGTACATAAATATGCTGCATATACAGATGACATTCTTTTCTATGTAAGACAACCAAAAATGACTCTATCCAACCTGATGTCGGCTTTCTCTGCCTTCGTCGTGATCTCGAACTTCAAGATTAATCTCGCCAAATCAGAGATACTTAACCTCACTGTACCACAGAGAGATGCACAAGTGTTAAAAGAGGCTTTTGCATTCGCTTGGCAAAGCTCATCATTAAAATATCTTAGGACATCGCTGAGCTCCTCCCTTTCTAAAGTTTTTCAAGCTAATTATATGCCTCTGCTCAATACTGTTCGTTGTGATCTGAATTGTTGGAACTCCTTTGCACATACAGTACTTGGTTGGGTAGAATAAATGTTTTCAAGATGAATGTGTTGCCCCGTCTGCTTTTCTTGTTCCAAATGATCCCCTACTGTGTCCCTCCTGGCTACTTTACTATTCTCCAATCCCTTATAGGCAAATACATTTGGAAACATTCTAAACCTTGAATATCCAAAAGAGCACTCATCAGATCTAAATGTCGAAGGGGTCTTGCTTTACCTGACCTGAAGCATTATTTCCAGGCATTTGTACTTCCCAGGATTGCAGAATGGTCTTCCCACAGTCAAGACAAGCTGTGGATCCAACTGGAAAACCAACTTAGCCAATCTTCACTGCACCTTCTTCCGTGGATCCCAAGACAATATCGAGACCTACCTGATACTTTGGGACAACATCAAAAAAACATCTCACGGAAATTGTAACTCACCTCTTCTACCACTATCTTTAGACCTGGCCTGATGGATAAGGGCTTTCTTACCTGGAATACTTCTTTCCAACTTTTCCTACTCCAAGTGCTACAGGATGGAAAACTTCTACCTCTATGGAAACTCAACCACCTTCCACTATTATTAAATTCGATGAATGGCGCTATAACCAACTATCCCAGTTTATATGCTCCCTACCTAAATCACTAAGATCCTACAAAGACTTTTCCCCTATTGAACACGTCTTTTCCTTAAAAAATGGCCTCTCCAGAAGTATTTCCCAATTTTACACAGCTTTACAAGATCTAGATAGAAATGACTTCCTGCTTATATACATACATGGGAGATGGAGCTGCAACGAACATTTACTGATGCTCTGAAAGACAAAATACTCCAATTATCCCATGTGTAATCTCTCCTCTAGATCTATGGAGATGAACTTTAAACTCCTGTCACAATGGCATTACTCTCCGATTCGTCTACATTGTTTATTACCTGAATACTCACCTCTTTGTTGGTGTAGATGTGTACTAATAACCTCTCATGCCCACATCTGGTGGTCCTGCCCCAACATACGCCCCTTTTAGAAAGAAATCAGATCCCTAATCTCACTTATTTCTGGCACCCCCTTGCCTTATGACCCTTGGATCACACTCTTTCATTGCTCTCATGAATCTATTAAAGCCTAGAAACATACTATCATCCCCCACCTTCTTAATGCAATTAAATCCCTAATTCCTCTATATTGGAGGAAACAAGATATCCCTTCACTGAAAATACTGTATGGTGCCAATCTGTAGGCCACATCTATACAATGGAAGATCTTACCTGTGAAGCCCGTAATATATACAGTAGTCCACTGTCACTAAGATCTGGGCATGTTGGCTTAACGTTCACTCCTCGTTATGCAAAAATAATGTCCGCCGAGTAGCCCTAATTTTATTTCATGCTTTAACATATCACTTTTGTAATTGGACATGATTTACTGCTACTGATAGCCTCTTTTCACCTTTCATTTATGGTTAACCATTTTAAATGCTATGGTCCGGGATCCTGATACATGGCACAAAGCTACACTCCCCTCTCTTTTCCTTAACCTTTCTTTCCTCCTTTATCCTTTACCTTCTCTGTTACTGATTACTGATATTTAGATGCCTTGAGAAAAGATGTACTACTATGTGCACAATATTGTTTTGTATGACATGCTTAATCATCCCAATAAACAAATAAATAATAAATAAAAAAAAAAAAAAAAATACTTCTAAAGGGGTGCCGACACTGCAGATTTTCTTATTAGAACACTGAGAGTGCACTGTATGTTTTCACACTGGTCTGTTTCACTTCTGTTGTGGTGTTAAAAACCTTGCTTCCTGCATTTTTGGTCAGTTAAAAAAACCGCGCCAAAAACGCACTTCCCCATTGAAGTAGATTGAAAACGCAGCAAGGACGCATCAATAATGCACCTGTGTTACATTTTTGATGTGGTTTTTAAGTCACATGACCTATGAAAAACACACCACGAGCACAGTCAAATTGTGGCAAAATCACGGCAAGATCGTGTGCATTTTTGGCACCATTATCGCCACCTTTTTCTCTGTCCCCAAAATCTAAATTTTCGCTCGATGTTTTGGCCATCGAAATTTCGGTGCATCTCCATTGCTTTTTCTCAACAAAAATGAAGTTACACTTTAAAAGACAAGGCTTTACATAGTTGGTAAGGTTGAATAAGGACATCAGTCCTTCCAGTTCAACCTGAGTTTGTATGTGTGTGTGTGTTTATATTATTACCATTTTCCATATCCTTGTACATTGAGCTTGCTACAAAACACATCTAAGTTTTTTGAATTTTTCCACAATCCCCGCTGACCAAATGTGGAAGGGAGTTCCACACCCTTACCACTCTAACAGTAAAGAACCTCTTAAGCAGTTTAAGATCGAACTGTTTCTCATCTATCTTTAGTCTGTGGCCACTTGTCTTCTTTTGAAACTTAAGATTGAAAAGCTTCCTCCCGAAGCTAGGGTCACCATTTAAAGTTTTGAATGTCATATCCCCTCTTAAGCCTCGTACACACGCAATGAATTTCCGCCGACCGGTCGTTCATCTTTTGTCCAGAGTGGTGTCTGTTGGTTGGAATGTGCTCTAGACTGCACAGGAATTTTCCCGTACGACAGAATTTTACTTCAGAAGTGATGTCATGTGTTGGATTGCTTTGTATGTGTTCTTTCATCTCTGAGCATGCCCAGTCTTGCTCATAAGATTTTTCCCTGTCGAAATCTGTAATGACTGGTGACTGCACAAAAATCAGACGTGTTTTGACAGTGGACAAAATTTTTATAGCTTGCACACCAGAATTTTTTCGTCCGAAATGTCGGAGTCGGTTGTGGAGAGCACCATACTAACAAGCCGAAAATCGGCAGATCGGTCGTCGGACGAAAATTCCCGGCCGAATTTCGACTCGTGTGTACGGGCCTTTAAAGTGATTGTAAAGTCTGTTTGCACCTACTAAACAACATAACAAAATGCTTTCAACTATATTTTTAACAGACCAATAGAGAGCAAATAGGAGAGAGATATTTATTAGAGTTTACTTCCACCTTAATGAAGTAAGTGATTTTTGGTAATTATTGGTAAGGACTGTGAGTGATTTTTGGTAATTATTGGTAAGGACTGTGAGTGATTTTTGGTAATTATTGGTAAGGACTGTGAGCTGCACAAATTGTTACATTTGCATGATTAATCCTAGTTTATGCAAAGTGTGGTTCAGTTAGGCCTTTTGCACATGGGTGCCTGATCCCCTGCACTGTAAAGTCCTGCATTTCCACTCCTAAGCCCAGAAAATCCGAATGCTGCGTACCATCTCTCAAATTCATGACCGGCTGTACTTGGATAAAACCTGTAGCTATCAAAACACTTTTTTGGCAAACAGGTGCATGCAGGAAATTATAAAAAAAAATTTTTTTTGCATATGCCTGTACGCTATAAATGTTCTATGTTTTGCATTATGGACATACGCTGCACGTTTTTACATAAGCACTGGCGTGTACCTGAGTACATTCGCGCACAGCAATTCATGTCTATGGGTGGCTGTACGCAGCATCAGGGCCTTTCTGGAAGGGGAAAACGTGTTGGAATTTAAATGGACGGGGTTTAGGCGCTGGTGTGCAAAAGGCCTTAGGCTTCTTTCTGACTTGAGGTACTGCTTTTTGCCCTCTGAAAAAAAAAAGAACTGTATTTCTAAATTGCTGAATAGCAATTTTACATTGTGCGACCAGGAGCTGAGCATTTGTGTTATGGTCTGGGATCAGGCTTGTGGGCCAGAGGCTGTAGCAGTGGAGAGGTTCACAAGTAATCAGCTGGTGATATACAAGCAGATCCCCCTAGCGGATGAATGGGGCTCCCCTGTGGTGCAGGGTCTTCACTTGAACTCCTGATGGTAGATTTGGGTTTTGCTAAAGCCAGGTCAAGGCCTTCTGAATTGCCTAGTGGAAAAGAGAAAGCTGGGGTCAGGCAATGGAAGAAGCAGATAGGGAACAAGCAGAAGCATAGTTAATGAACAAGCTAAAAGGTCAGTAACAAGTAGTAGCTGGATGGGATCAGATGGAAACATAGTCAATGAACAAGCCAAGGTTCGATAACGAATATAAGGACAGCAGCAGGTATGCAAGGAGCAAGACATTGGCTGGAAAGAGCACAATAATCTGGCAAACAGGAATTGAGGAGACATGGCTTAAATCAGACAGTTCGTGGGAAGAGTAATAAATTCAAAGTTTACCAGAAATAAGATAGAATGTAAGGTTGTCCAAGGGATCAGGCAGGGAGCTGTCCAGCATCTTAGGTGGCATAGCAAGAAGAGCTGCAGCCAGAAACCACAGAAGTCCCAGGTTCAGATCTGGACCCTGACAAATTGACTCATGTTAGCGTTGCAGCCCCATTGAACTCAATGATGTTGTCTATTAGACTCTGCACCCAGAGTTAAAAAGACCACAAGGCAAAACATCCTGTACTATTGGAATTCGGGTAGGCAGTCACTGTTTTTTTTTTGTTTTTTTGCCCACCCAGCCACCCATCTAAAAGAACTCTTCTTGCCTTGCCTGGCTGAAGAATAAAGTAATCATGGTGACGCTAGGTGTCCTGTGTCATAAAAAAAAGGTTCTTGCAAATTTCACATTTGAAGTCTCTAATAGGGACAAAGCAATGCAGACCCAGATGTAACGTCCTGTATATGAAATCAAGGAGCTCACAGTCTAATAGCATCTTCCTGAAGGGAACAGTAGAGGAGATGTATAAGCCATGTATAAACACTTGTGGGTGGCTCAGCTTACATGCTAATGCTGCTATCTTAACGTTAATAATCACATCCACCTTTCATTATTGCTATTAAATCTGTCGCCAGGGCCCTTCTCTTTTTTTTTTTGCATGCTGGAAAAGCTAAAAGCTTTACAAATGTGCGAGCGCTCTGTGTGTATCCATCTGCCTTAATAGCTTCAGCACTGAGGTGAGACAGCGCCTCAGCTTAAAATCTTCTCTGCAGCCTTAATTAACAGCAGGGACGTCACAATTTCTCTTTCCCTGTAAATCCTCCGGGGTGTTTTAATAAACAAAAGGCGCACAGGCTTTTTGTCTGGTTGCTGATTATCTGACTGCGGTATATTGCATGTCACCGAAAGCACTCAGGCATGTAACACGGAGCAAAATACTGTTTCCAGATATAGTTAACCCTTTAGCATCTCCTTGGCATCACAAATGGTAGAGTAGTTCATGAATGGCCAAGGTCCTCCCTGAGTTGTTGATGGTTCGGACTAAAAGCTAAAGCCTTCTGAGGCCAGCCAGAGAGGGCTACATTTTTGGATGGTTTTAAGAAGACATTAGAGATATATTTATCTTCATAAAAGAAGGATCTGTTATCTTGGATTTTATTTTAATTATTTTTTTTGGGTGTGTGGATAGTTAGATTTGCTCCTCACAGGTATGCCTCAAAATCATTGTCAGCAATACAACTGTCCTTTGCTTGTTAACTGTTACAGAGATCAGTTATTATAAATGCTTCCCCATTGCATCCTCATTTACCGCCAGTCTGAGGCCACTGACTAGACACGAGGCTGGCTTACAGGTAGCTAATGACTCAATTTTTCGCTCTCTCTCTCTATAATTATACTGTATAAATAACTATATACTGTATATAAATATATATATATATTTATATATATATATATATATATATTTATACTGTATTTTTGGTCTTAGTGCCGCTTCACACTAGGTCGCTCCGACTTAGGGGGCGACCTGTGAAGTCGCGTGCAGCGCGACTTCGGCGCGACTTGCACGGACTTCTTAAAAGAATGTCAATGCAAGTCGCCATCAGGTCGCCCCAAAGTAGTACAGGGCCCCTTTTTCTAAGTCAGAGCGACTTGTGTCGCTCCTATTAGAACCGGTCCTGTACTACTCAATGACCGCGACGGTGCACGACTTGCCAGGCTGACCAAGTCGCCTGACAAGTCGTAATAGTGTGAACCGGCACTTAGGGTCTCAGCATCAGGGCTTTTTTTCAGCGGGAATGCGGGGGAACGCAGTTCCGGAACCTCCAGTCTGAATATATGCAATGGCAAAGGGGTGCTGGGGTCAGTGGGGTGAGCTGAAGGGCCTCTTGATGCTGGCTGCTGGGGGATCTATTGTTGCTGGGGTGAATCTATTGTTGCTGGAGGGCATTTTGTTGTGGGTGAGGCTATTGTTGCAGGGGAGGATTTATTGTTGCTGGGGGGCTATTGTTGTTGAGGGTCTGTTGTTGCTGATTGCAGAGGATCTATTTTACTGTTTTTTCTATTGTTGCAGGGGAAGATTTATTGTTGCTGGGGGGGGGGGGTCTATTGTAGCTAATTCCAGGGGGTCTATTTTACTGCTCTTCTAGTTATCATTAACAAATTCGATGGGTAGAGGGTGGAACCAAAGGACAGCGCTGGAAGGTGGGTAGGGGGGTGGAGACAAGGGGTGACTCAGAAGAGGGGAGTACCTACACCTATTCTCGGAGAAAAAAAGCCCTGCTCAGCATTATTCCTTTAATGCAGTACTGTGTTACAGTGGGTACGGAAAGTATTCAGACCCCCTTAAATTTTTCACTCTTTGTTATATTGCAGCCATTTGCTAAAATCATTTAAGTTCATTCTTATTTCTCACCATCTTGGAGTCCTTCAGGTGTTTTTTCAGCAAACTCCATGCGGGCTTTCATGTGTCTTACACTGAGGAGAGGCTTCCGTCGGGCCACTCTGCCATGATTTCATCAAAAACCACAAACAGAAACTTGCCATAACTGTAACACGTACACATTTGCAAAGCTTGTATAACTAAGATACATAGAAAATGGAGTGGGAACATACAGAATGGAGGGCAAATAAAATTGATACCTCCCCATCTCCCACAATCCCCTCTTAAAATCAATAATCTTCCCAATTGATTTTCCCAGAAAAAAAAACCCTGTGTCACTCCCTAGATAGTAAGGTTACTCTTTCCCTTTTGTTTGTGACTCTTGACATACTTAGTATATTCATTAGGGCTGTTAGTTGGGGGTTTCTTGCAGCCTGCAATTTGGTGGGATAGCATTGAAATATTCTTCACCTTTGGCCTGGAAGCTCTAGCAATAATACACATTACCAGCTTGAAGCATGCATATAGGAATAACAAAAAGAGCAGAACCATTATAACAGTCATAGCAATATTTTTCAACCAGGAAAATATTCCTCCGACTCCAAACTCTACATTACTAAAAGGACTCCATGTCTTAGCAATATTCCTGGCTTCCTGTTGCAGCTTATCTACTTCCTTCCGGTGCTGTGTAATAATATCATAATAATCGGGTATCTCAACAGAAGTGTTGTGTATCCATGTGCAGCATTCATAACCCTCCGTAACTTCACATAACCCAGTAAGAGCAGCACTCATACTTTCTATGGCTAGGTCATGGAGCTCAAGTTGTTTCTTAATTGCCCTCACTTCTATATTTAATTTAGTAATGTCTCCTGAGTTCTTATCTAGGATGTCATCGAGAATTTTAGAGTAATTATTCAACCTTTTCATCATGTCTATTCCCCATCCGGTCCATGAGGGGAACCAGGCCCATACCATATCCTTTTCAAGGAATAATTCTCTTTTATTGCGGTGTTTGAGGGGATACCTAGGATGCATACTAGCTTCGAGGAGATGTCCTCCTTTGTTGTCTCCCACTACACCCATGATGGGAACTAGAGATGCGAGGTAACACCACCCTTGGGGTGCAATAGGGATCCAAGGGTGACAAATCTTTCCACAACAAATATAAGTACTGTTTCCCAAGGCTAGGGGACGTTTGTGAAATATTGCCATTATTTGGTCAGAATAACTAGACCAAGCTAAATTTGACAACAACCGTCCTACTGGGGAAGAGGAAGTGGAACTGGAGTTAAGAAAGTTCATCAGAGTGGCGTTTAGGGCTGGTTCTGAGGTGTGCCAGAAGGAGCTGTCCATCGAGGTCATTGAGAAATTAATCTTAGTTTGCCGGCACACTTCAGCTCCCTTGGTGGAGTTTCCCAACCTAAAACACCAGTCTGGGGAATGACTTCTACCAATAATTTGGAAAGTGAGGGTATCATTTGAGAGTGTTCTCGTGACATTGGTGAGGACAACAGGAGGTGTACCATTTAGAAAAGGGGTGAAGTTTAAAGGTATTGCTAATAGGGGAATTCTAGCTGTGCTAGGATGGAGTTTACTACATATCCAACATTTTTCATATCCGGACTTCTGGGCATAGGCATATTTAAATTGCAACAATGACATTTTATCTGTAAGACTTTTTTAGCTTTCATCTCTCTTTTGTCTGTTATGTGCATTACTCTGTGTTGGGGTGTTGGAAGCTCCGCAAATGGCCTGTAGCCCTACCAGGTCTTCTGGATGATAAATACAGTTAGTGGTAACCCATACTACAGAGAAGACTGAAAATGATACGAGTCCTATAAGTAGCCAAAGTTTTCCAGAATCTGGTGCTATTGGGAATGTCATTTTTCTACAGGGTCAGGGCCGCCTGCCTCTGAAAAACCCCCTTTTCTTGACTATCCTGTTCGAGGTCAGAGTCGTCCACTCCCGTTAGTACCTCTCTTGCTTCTGGACCTTCCTGTTCAAGGTCAGGGCCGTCCGCCCCCGTTAGTACCTCTCTTGGGTCTGGATCTGGACTTGCTTCTGGGGGTGGAGCCTCCTTTACCAATTTTACTCGAGTAGCGTGGATCCAGGTGGGGCTGTCTTCAGTCAGGACTGCTGTTCTGGTTACTGCAACAACGGTAGTGGGAGGGCCATAGGCGAAATCCTGTGGTTTCTTTCCTTTGGGGTACAGTTTGATCACCACTTCATCTCCCTCCTCCAAGGAATGGGTTGGTATCTGTGAAAAGAAAAGAAAGGTGCGAGCAACTTTTCGTTCTACTTGATTCAAAATTTCAATTACTTTTTTCTCAACTTGTCCTTTTCATCCTTTCCACTATTCCTGAGCTCTATTTTCAGGATTTTGACTAGTTTCTGGCACCTTCTCTTTTAGTGGGGAACATTTCCGGCCATCGAGAAAACATGTCAGTGATGACACATGCTGGTTGTGTTCCCCCTCTTGGGAGAGGGATGTGTATAAAATCAATCTGCAGATGCGTGAATTGTGTTGTGGGATAGGGCAAGTGTTCATGTGCGGATTACTCCTAATGCAGGTAAGGCATTTTTTTTTTTTTTTTTTTTACATTATTTTCAACTAATCGAGCTGTGCCCGTGATGTAAAAATCTTTCTGAATCTGTTTTAAAGTGGCCTTCCATCCTATGTGTCCTATTCCATGGTAGTGGGCAATGCAAATAGGAGCACTATTACGGGGTATACACGGTTTCCCCTCTTTGCAAATTAATCCTGTTATAGGATTCTTTTGCAAGACAGGATAACCCCAGTCCTCCAATTCCTCAGCAGTGGCTGAGGCTTGTAGATCTGTGATCAACTGGGCATCATCGGGGAGGATGTGGGTTAGGACAGGCATTTGTTTTAGGGCTCCTAAAGGTAACTGTTGTGCAGCTGCCTTTGCTATTTTGTCTGCTAGTGCGTTGCCCTTGGAGATGTCATCAGTACCTCTGGTATGTGCCCTACAGTGAATGATAGCTAACTCTGAGGGTAACAACATAGCCTGAAGAAGGTTGGTGATGAGCTCTTTCATCATGTCTGCACGGGGTGAAGTGACACTTTCAATAGTTTCCAGGCAGTCATGTGGTTCTTGGCCCATATCATCTGCTGAACCCATCTACTATTGACTAAAAGGAACTCTTATTTCTCCCCTGCTTTGGGCCTATATGTGAAAACCTATTTGTAGATGTGTGAATGGGGTTGATGGGTATTGGAGATGCTCATGTTTGGCCTTATATGTTTGGATTGTTTGTACCTAATACAGGTGATGCATCTAGCAACATATGCTTTCATGAATTTAGATGGGCTTGCAAATAAAAAAAAAACTGCCAGTAATACTGTATATGTTCTTTCCCACCCCCTGTGTCCTATTCCATAATACTAGGCAATAAACAGTGGGGCGCTAGCTGCGGGGATACAAGATCTCCCCTCTTTTAGAAAAAGGCCGTTCTCAACTTTTTCTAAAACATCACCCAAGTCCTTAAAACCTGTTCTGTAGCATGTTGTGGTGTAACATAACGTTTATTACCAGTAGCCCATTTAAAACTGGGGCCTACCTAGGGCAAATGATGTGGCCATCCCTATTACCATCTCACAAGATGCTATGTGCTATGTTCAGAGTCACTTCAGGCATGCCTTTAGGCCTGGACTGCGACCATCTTTGGATAAAAACTTATAGGGCAAAGTTTACCACCATACTCCTGGGCAAGTACACCTGTCATGGTCTTACAATTGTCCCTTGCATAAACACAAAACATTTTTCCATGATTTGGGAGGCCCAGTGCAGGCGCTACAACCATAGCAGTTTTCAGATATATAAACGCATTTAACATTTCTGGTGACATTTCTGGACCTGTGGTTTGTCTCAAAATGTTATTATAGATAGGAGCAGTCCGGATCCATAACAATCAATGATCCTGTGGGTGGGCAAGACCCACTGTGGGCTGGCAAGACCCACTAGAGCAGCAGCTCTTATGTGACTGACTCTACTATCACTCTCTGTGAGAACAAAACCAAGGTGAACAACACTTTCCTGACACCGCTGTCATAATTCCTGTGACACTTTGTGTCCACATACATGTACATTTCAATAAACTCACTCGCTCTGACTGGCCTCCACAGAGTGACTACATATGTCATATACATATTGTAGCGGGACTGAACCATGAGCAGGTGTCCATCCCCTCTTGCATGGTCTGGAGAACTATAGAGCGGACAATTGAATTGTCTGCTTGGCCCTAAGGCATTTCTACACCAGGTAAGTTACCTTGACTGAAAAATAAGAAACAAAGATGGCTGTGTCTCCTCGTCCAATAGGACGCTTAAAAAAAACACACTACTTAAACCAATCACTGTAAAGTGGGTAACATCGGATGGTATGGCTGTCAGTAGAGATGGCATATCAGATACCACTTGCATGCTATGATCAGATAAAGAACTAAAAACTTTTTGGCTTAGTGCCAATTTTCAAAAAAAACTTTATTATTTTTTTTTTTTTTTTAGAAACTTCTGCTAGCTGCAATTGCAGAAGTGACCATTACTTCCTCTCACACGGAAGGAAATTTACTAGTTTTAAATGAATCTGACACACAAACATTTTCTGCTTGTTTGAGATAATATAATGGCTGCAAAGAAAATGACATCTGCCTTGGAAAACGAAACCGTGGGGTGCAGGTGTGGTCAGGGGCATTTGTAAAGTAATATTTTCATTGTAGGGGGGCCTAGGTTGAAAATGTCCTACTCTTTGCTTTGCCTCTTCTGATAAGGCCCTTGGAAATGTGCGCTGACAGGCTGTTTTTCTTTACACAGATCATCTCTCTCTGTTATGGCTTTTTTTTAAAACCTTCCATGGTTTTAGTAGCCCAATCAGAAACGTGCTGTTTTATAATTAACATGTACTGTGACTTTAAATTACCGACAAATTATTGAATCCTAAGACTGTGCTACTCCGCAGTGACACTTAACCACAGCTTTAAGGCTATGTTTCCACTATTGTGGCTACAAAGTCACACGACTTCAAGCGCAAGTTTGTAGTGCAATTTGTTTGCAGCTATTTCTGGGGACCCCAGCGCGACCTCCTTCTGTGAGGGACAAGTTGCCCTGAAGTCGCCCAAAAGTAGTGCAAAAACCTTTTTTCAAGTTGCTGCGACTCAAGTCGCAGCAGTTTGAGCGGTCCTATTTGTAAATAATGGGTTTTGACCTATCATGCGACTTGACATGTGTCAAGTCGCACAACAAGTCGCAAAAGTGGAAATGGAGCCCTAGAGTCCAAAACCACCAAACAGTTTCACCCGTCTACCGGTCTACAGGCAATTGCTGTGGGTAAAGAACTTTCACTTATATTAGCATCTCCAATTTTCCCCGCTTTTTCCATGTACTTTATATTACAACTCCCTATTTTTTTCTGACCATCTTGCTTGGTTATCTATCCAAGGGTTAATAAATGTGCATCCACCAGAGACCCAGGCGACATATCTCGCCTCGATCAGGGGGGATGGGTTTGTTTGGTTTGATACTTCCTCATTCTAAAGATATTACAACTAAACATTTACTGAAAGAGAATGCGGACGGACAGAACTCTTTTTTCTGTAATTTACTTGTCTTTAATTAGGCAAACGTTTGTACTACATAGTTTAAGGTAAATTTCAAGAAAACTGCACTGAAAATTGTAAGAAAATTGTATCATGTATGGCCAGCATCAGACCTAAACCTTCAGTATAATTTCACAAAACCATAAACAAAATCCAATATTCTCTCACTTAACAAAACATGTCTCTAAGATTTACACATTCACAAAATCACTTAAATGTATCTGGGTCCTTAGACCCTTTTTATGGTTAAAAACCCTCCTGAAAAGCCACTTGGTGTATGTATATTAAACCTTATACTTTTTTTTTTTGACTCTGAATGTCCCCTCTTGGAACAACCAAAAAAAAAACTTTTCCGAGTCTTGACTGATACTCCCAGGTATAGTGGCTATCAAGAAGGTTTTCCTACCATTATAGACAAACAAACAATGCACATAATAAACATTTATCTTGATTTGTCTTACGATCGGTCAGTCAATTTTTACAGTAATAATGAGACTGTCGCTATCAGGAACAGTGTGTTATATTAACAGTCCGCAGGCGCAATTTTTTACAAGTCATATATAATTATAACTATAACTATAACTAAACCTTTTGGGCCACACAAACAAATTATCTTACACTTCTATGCGACAGAGAAGGAAAGCTTAAAGATTTTTCAGACACAAAACGAGCAATTTCTCTAACACTTCTTAAGTCTCCCTGAGACTAAAAATATTTCCCTGAAATATTTCAATTATGGGTCTGTTGCGTGTGTTCCCGGAACACACCAACCCCCTTGGTTCACTTTGATATGATTTTAGTCAGTGTCCCGCCCCGGAGCCACACTACAATCGGCTGTATAGAAAAGGATTCTTCTACTTACCGAATGAGCGTGGTTGTCCGCGAGGGATGACTTTCATATCCCGGCATACGAGCCCCCAGCTGTTAGTGTCTGGAACCCCTGGTCCCGCTGTTCTTATGCTCGGTTTGTGTCTGCAGGCCTGGGAGAGTGATTTCAGGAAGTAACACAGACGGACACAGATGTATGGTGAAACCAACTCTCAGTTTATTATAGGCTCGTTGGGGTTTATATAGTAAAGAGTAAGGGCATATAGCATAAGTATAGGATACTTGTTACGTTCTTATTGGTTAAACAGTTTAAGGAAACCAAGCGTCATTTCGGGAAATAAGCGAGTACACTTAATACCATATAGGGCATATAGCTTATTGCTAGAAACGCCTGACATGATTTCATCAAAAACCACAAACAGAAACTTGCCATAACTGTAACACGTACACATTTGCAAAGCTTGTATAACTAAGATACATAGAAAATGGAGTGGGAACATACAGAATGGAGGGCAAATAAAATTGATACCTCCCCATCTCCCACAGCCCCGACTGGTGGAGGGCTGCAGTGATGGTTGACTTTCTACAACTTTCTCCCATCTCCTGACTGCATCTCTGGAGCTCAGCCACGGTGATCTTTGGGTTCTTCTTTACCTCTCTCACCAAGGCTCTTCTCCCCCGATAGCTCAGTTTGGCCGGACGGCCAGCTCTAGGAAGGGTTCTGGTCGTCCCAAACGTCTTCCATTTGAGGATTATGGAGGCCACTGTGCTCTTAGGAACCTTAAGTGCAGCAGAAATCTTTTTGTAACCTTGGCCAGATCTGTGCCTTGCCACAGTTCTGTCTCTGAGCTCTTCAGGCAGTTCCTTTGACCTCATGATTCTCATTTGCTCTGACATGCATTGTGATCTGGAAGGTCTTATATAGACAGGTGTGTGGCTTTCCTAATCAAGTCCAATCAGTATAATCAAACACAGCTGGACTCAAATGAAGGTGTAGAACCATCTCAAGGATGATCAGAAGAAATGGAAAGCACCTGAGTTAAATATAAGAGTGTCACAGCAAAGGGTCTGAATACTTAGGACCATGTGATATTTCAGTTTTTCTTTTTTAATAAATCTGCAACAATGTCAACAATTCTGTGTTTTTCTGTCAGTATGGGGTGCTATGTGTACATTCATGAGGAAGAAGAATGAACCTAAATGATTTTAGCAAATGGCTGCAATATAACAAAGAGTGAAAAATTTAAGGGGGTCTGAATACTTTCCGTACCCACTGTATCTCGGAAAAGAGAATCTCAGCATAGAGGACCTGTATGCTCCCTGTCTTGGCGTATATAATCATTCCTGCTAACACCATACAAAGGGAAGAGGCAATCCTGGCATAGAGAGCAAATATGGGCAATCTTAGTGCTAATATAACCTTAAGGATTTATTTTTTACATCTCCAGTGGCATACATCAAGATCATATTGCATGAAGGACCAAGTACTGGAACTTTTTTCTCAACCTGACCAACTATGTCATATACAATTTATCTAACATACAGCTATATCCCATATAGATTAAAGGATAGAGATGATATACATCTAAAACAGTACATGTTTGTGTAAATTACTACTGCTCCCTTTTATCTCCTATTTTTACCTTTTACAATCTACATTTGAAAAACAGGTCATCTATGACCTAAAATACTGAATTCAAGTTGAGTTGTATTGTACAAAAGATAGGACAAAGTGTGCTCCCCTTCCCCCATGAGCTGTGAACTACCTAATTTCATAAATAGATAATTATATGTTCTGCATACCTGTTATAATTGCAATTTGACTCATCTTAAATCATGTTGTATTCTATTACAATGAAATGTATAACTATTATACATTTTTTATTTCTAATATATTTATTTATCATGATTTGAAGTAGACTCATTATACTGGTTTATATTCTATTTTTGTTACTATAGAATGCCAAACTAAGTAGGACAATATATTCTATACAGGATGTGGAAACCTTACAAGCAGACCTGAACATAATAATGGGGGTGGACAACTACATGGCAGATGAGATTTAATGTTGAAAAATGTAAAGTAATGCACTTGGGCGTCCGAAACACGAACACAATCTACTCACTGGGGGGGAAACCTCTGGGTGAATCTAAGATGGAAAAGGACCTGGGGGTCCTAGTGGACAACAGGCTTGGCAGTGGCATGCAATGCCAAGCCTCTGCAAGCAAAACCAACAGAATACTGGGATGTATAAAAAAGGGGATTCACTCCAGAAATAAAGAGATTATTCTCCCGCTCTACAAGACTCTGGTCCGGCCACATCTGGAGTATGCTGTCCAGTTCTGGGCACCGGTCCTCAGGAAGGATGTGCTGGAATTGGAGAGAGTCCAGAGAAGGGCAACAAAAATAATTAGGGGAATGGAGGACATCGGCTATGAGGAAAGACTACAAGCACTGAACTTATTCTCTCTGGAGAAGAGACGATTGAGGGGGGATATGATATCAATGTACAAATACTGTACTGGCGACCCTAGCATAAGGAACAAACTTTTCAAAGAAAGGGAATACAATAAGACACGTGGCCACTCACTAAAACTAGAGGAAAAAACAGTTTAACCTTAAAATATGTTTTTTACTGTCAAAGCAGTGGGGATGTGGAATTCTCCTCAGTGGTATCAACGGGGAGCATCGATAGTTTAAAAAAATTATTAGACGGGTACCTTAAAGACCACAACATACAGGGGTATACAATGTATGGTTAAAAGCAAACACACACACACACATCATAGGTTGAACTGGATGGACTGATGTCTTTTTTCAACCTCACTAACTATGTAACTATGGTCAATTTTTAGTAAAATGTTTATTTTGTACATTTAATGATTAATTTGCCTCATTTAAAGTCCCGCAAACCAATGAATAGAATTTTTTGTACTTAATTTAATAGGTTGCAGGCCCTTTCCTCCTGCTGAAGCACCCAAGATATCCACCTCATCTGCCTACCCTTCCCAGTCCTACCAAGTTTTAATGTTATGTTGAAACCCTATATTTCACATAACTGTTGAGCTTGTTGGCCTAATTAACTCAAAAGGACCTGGCTGTGAAAACAGCAACTTTGGATGGACAAAAGCAAAGCGATATACAATCCCTAACCCGTCACTTCATTATAGGGATCACATCCTACAGAGGGCTTAATCACAAAGATTCTTTTTGCCCAAGTGCGCATTTAAAATAGCGCAAAAACGGTTGATGGCCAGAATATTGTAAAGCATAAGGTAGAAAAATAGACCATCCTATCAACATAATCTCATCTAAGGCAAGAAATACACAGTACAGTAATAGCCTCTAGTTCTATGAACATAAACTCTCCAAATATTCAGCTGAGGGCAAGGAACTGAGTTATTCCGATTTGCATCATTTGTCCACTCAGAAAATATTGCAAGTGTTTAGGGATTTATTGCTTTTCGGAAATAAGCTTTTCATTTTAAATGATGTCTTTTTTTTTGCTGGTCCTGTAAATATTTGGCTTTGGAGATGTGAGCTTCTGCTTTTTTGCATTTCAGGGTAGCAATGGACAAGGTGATACGATCTCCATTTTAAATGGCAACAGATAAACTTAAAGCTGTTCCGTATTCAGTGAGCATTGTAGAGTAAAAAAGCAAATGGAAATGATCACAAAGAAGTCACTTGCCTGGAATCACCATTACAAAAACATTATTATGTTTGGTTTGTTAAAGTGTTAGAAATAGACCAACGTTGTGATGGCCTTTGCTATTTATATGGCAAGGGTCAAGTCAGTCAAGGGTCACAGAGACTGAATTATTCCAATTTGCATCATTTGTCCACTCAGAAAATATTCCAAGTATTTAGGGATCTTTTGCTTTTTGGAAATAATGTTTTCATTTTAAATACTTTTTTTTTTTTTTACTGGTCCAGTAAATATTTGGATGTGAATTTAGTCCGGCTCCACCTGCACAGCCACATCATCCATTCACAGATCCATTCACAGGAATCCCAGTAAAGCATAAGTGCAATGATGTTACCGCACTTGTAGTCCAGTGTTTATAATCGCCCACCCCATAACAGAAGGTTTATACCACCATAGGGGTCTGAAGCTGGAGGAAGAGTTGCAGCAGCCTGTGCATTGCCTCTGTGATGCACTGATAGTGGTTGCAATGATATGCAGGCTTCATTGCAAAAATGTAAAGAAACACACTTTTTTTTATTTTATTAATGTGCGTGCATATATTAAGTTATTGCAAACAGTGGATGGCCTTTAAAGCGGAGCTCTAGCTGTCCCACCAAAAAAGTAAAAGTATTTGTAGCTGCTGACTTTTAATATTAGGACACTTACCTATGCAGGGATCCCGTGATGTCGGCCTCTTGGGTGCAGAGTTGTATAAAGTACTCGAAACCCATACTTGAGTAAAAGTACAAGTGCTCGATCAAAAAGTGACTTGAGTAGAAGTGGAAGTGCTCGATCAAAAAGTGACTTGAGTAGAAGTACTAAAGTATTCAACATTTTTTGTACTTAAGTATTGCAAGTAGTTTTTAAAAAAATTTGCTACTCAAGTACTTAAAGTAAAAGTAAAAGTACTGTGTTATGTAGTTATTGAAGAAAGAAGTCAAAAGTTTATTAAAGTTAAAGTTATTAAAGTTAAAGTTATTAAAGAAAGAAGTCAAAAGAAGTCAAAAGTACACGTGACATTATACGCATTTTTTTGAGCTTCATGAAACCTGCCATCTACTGTTCTGGCAGTGGTAATTTTTATAATTGTAACGAGTAACTATGCAGCACAAAAAAAAAAATATCGGAGTAGAAGTATTGAAATCGTCGAAAAAATGTAGTGAAGTAAAAGTGGAAGTAGGAGAAAAAAATTATACTCTAGGAAAGTACAGATACCGCCTTTCGGTACTTAAGTACAGTAGTGAAGTAGTTTTACTTCGTCACTATACATCTCTGCTTGGGTGTTGCCGCCACCATTCCTTGTAAGGGTAACCTTGCGGCTTCACAGCCATTTCCCTACTGCACATGTGCGCTGCACTTTGTGAATGGCCCAGCAGTGGGGGAAGGAGGGGGGCCGAATTTCCAGGGGACCTCACCGGGACCAAGGTCTCCCCCTGAAGTGAGGACTGGTACCTGTCAAAAAGGTGAAACATGTGGCAGTGGGGGGGGGGGGGGGGGAGGAAAGAAGGAAAGCAAGCTCCACTTTAAATAAGAAAAAAGCAAACTATTAATACACAGCACTATTGTGTTTGCTTTATTACACAGTTGGAAATAGACCAATATTGTGATGGTCTCTGCAATTTGTATGGCAAAATGCAAGCTAGTCAAAGCTTACATTTTAAATGCTAATGGGTTCTGAAAACCCATTCGCCTTTTATGGGTTCTATTAGTAAAATCACCCAGCTACAGTTTCTCACTGTACCGTACAATGAAATGAAATGCAAAATCCATGATGTAGAATGTGTATATCATGGTCAACAGATAGACATAATGCAGAAATGTTGTTTCTAGCTTAATCAAGAACCATAAAAAGTCTTTTACATTACTCAAATCTAGAATACAACTTTTGAGTAACCCCCAGAAAGTTAACTTTTTTTCCTACACGGAAAAATGTGTGCCTCTGGAAGCTTAGTTTGCTGTGGGGCCCACTTGTATAAAAATCTGTGCTCAAGGATCTCTGGTTGCTCAGTCTCCTGTGGGGTCCACTTGTATAAAAATAATGTGCTCAGGGATCTCTATTAGCATATGGCACTTTTCCACTGCAAGTACCGGCTCGGCTCTACTTGGCCCTGCTTGGCCCGGTTTGCTTTTCCACTGCTGGTACCGCATGGTACGGTGTTGGAACGGTTCGGAACGGTACGGTATGGTTTGCTTTTCCACTAAAGTAGTACTAAAGTTAAGTGGGTGGGATAACAACGGGGTGGGTGGGATTCTCTGACCAATCAGTGGCTAGTATTGACTGCATGCAAAGGATTGTGGGATATGGTACCGGGTATGGTACCTCTTGGAACCACAATCGAGGTGGTACTGTTTTTGAGAGCCATACCGTTTGGTTCCATGCAGTGGAAAAGCTCCGCCGTATCGTACCGAACCATTCCTACACCGTACCATGCGGTACCAGCAGTGGAAAAGCACAAAAGTGAGCCGGACCGTTCGGTCCCATGCAGTGGAAAAGCGTCATTAGTCTCCTGTGGGGCCCACTTGTATAAAAATCTGTGCTCAGGGATCTCTATTAGCTTAGTCTCCTGTGGGGCCCACTTGTATAAAAATCTCTGCTTGGGGATCTCTGGTAGCTTAGTCTACTGTGGGGCCCACTTGTATAAACATCCGTGCTTGGGGATCTCTGGTAGCTTAGTCTACTGTGGGGCCCACTTGTATAAACATCCGTGCTTGGGGATCTCTGGTAGCTTAGTCTCCTGTGGGGCTAACTTGTATAAAATTCTGTGCTTGGGGATCTCTGGTAGCTTAGTCTTCTGTGGGGCCCACTGGTATAAAAATCTGTGCTCAGGGATCTCTGGTAGTTTAGTCTCCTGTGGGGCCCACTTGTATAAACATCCGTGCTTGGATATCTCTGGTAGCTTAGTCTACTGTGGGGCCCACTTGTATAAACATCCGTGCTTGGGGATTTCTGGTAGCTTAGTCTCCTGTGGGGCCCACTTGTATAAACATCCGTGCTTGGGGATCTCTGGTAGCTTAGTCTACTGTGGGGCCCACTTGTATAAACATCCGTGCTTGGGGATCTCTGGTAGCTTAGTCTACTATGGGGCCCACTTGTATAAACATCAGTGCTTGGGGATCTCTGGTAGCTTAGTCTCCTGTGGGGCTAACTTGTATAAAAATCTGTGCTTGGGGATCTCTGGTTGCTTAGTCTCCTGTGGGGCCCACTTGTATAAAAATCCGTGCTTGGATATCTCTGGTAGCTTAGTCTCCTGTGGGGCCCACTTGTATAAACATCCGTGCTTGGGGATCTCTGGTAGCTTAGTCTCCTGTGGGGCCTACTTGTATAAAAATCTGTGCTTGGGGATCTCTGGTAGCTTAGTCTCCTGTGGGGCTAACTTGTATAAAAATCTGTGCTTGGGGATCTCTGCTAGCTTAGTCTCCTGTGGGGTCCACTTGTATAAAAATAATGTGCTCAGGGATCTCTATTAGCTTAGTCTCCTGTGGGGCCCACTTGTATAAACATCCATGCTTGGGGATCTCTGGTAGCTTAGTCTCCTGTGGGGTCCACTTGTATAAAAATCTGTGCTGAGGGATCTCTGGTAGCTTAGTCTCCTGTTGGGCCCGCTTGCATAAACATCCATGCTTGGGGATCTCTGGTAGCTTAGTCTCCTGTGGGGCCCACTTGGATAAAACTCTGAACTGTACAACTATTTTTTTTTTTTTTAAAGAGAAGTAAAATATAGAATTACACCAATATGATCCCACCTCAGGTTTGAATGACCCAGGGGCATTTTAGGAAGCCATGACTTGATTTGATTAGATATGGTATGAATGGGAGCTTCCCAAGTGGACAGGAAGAAACGGTTAGTGATTTTGTCTATCAAACGTACAGTATAGGGCAATATTGAAGCGCAGATGAACGGCTATCAGAACATTTCAGTTTTTAGGGCTATCGAGGGGCTCTGCAGGAAAGGAAAACTTAAATGGAGGTAGCTGCAGGTCCTTGCTTTATTATATAAGGGACACTTTAATACTTCTTTAAACCCAGATGCAGGGGTCTTGCCCCCAGTTCTCACTGTGATTTAAGAAGCCATGACTTGATTTGATCAGATGACAATTACCCAAAAATGCAATATCAGTACTGGGGGACTGACCTTTTAATACAGCAATGGCAAAACTAGAGCTGGTAAAAAAAAAAAAAAAATCACCAATAAAGTCATTTAAAACCCCCACTTAGCAGGTCATCCTGCAACATAAGGAGCCAAAATTACATGACCTTGTCCCAGATAGTCTTTAGACTGTCATCTAATAATATATAAAAGTCCATTCTAAAATGACCCTGGAAAAGAAAAATTAACTGAGCTATAATATAAATCATTGAAAACATCTATTTTTGTAGAAATAATCTGCCTGCGTGCACATTTCCAGGCAGCGCGGCACATTGTCTCATCAGACTAAGCTGACTTTACACTAAACTGTCTCCATGGTACAGAGTTATCCACATTTCTCTGAGGTGACTTGTTGACGATCTCATTAGCGCTCCCATTCTGCCTAATTAATCCTGATATTTTTCAAGTTATAATGAGGTGACTTTCTTAGCAAAAGAGAGAAGAGAGCAAATGATCTCCTTGAAACAAAAGAATAAACGCTTAAAAGGAGCGAGGGGGAAATGCCTGGTGCTTTGCCTAACTCCCGGTGTGTGTTCTCTTGGATGCTGAACTTTGTGTAATATCCAAGGCCTTATATTTTATTAATATTACCCTTGTAATCCTGAGCGTCAAACGGGCTCATTGCTGAACATCAAATGATTCTTTCATTTGTTCAATGGAAAGCCATAATGGAGGGGACAATAGTGGAATTCTGAAATTAAAAATTTCCCATAAATAGAAGAAAATAGTGAGATGCATATTAATTGAAAGTTGTAGTGTCAGCCGGCTTCTATGATTGCTGTTGTGCACATTTGTGAATTATTTTTGGAAAGTAACTAACCCATTTATAACAAAACAGTTGAGTACTATCTATGATATATTTTTATTTGCACTGACAGTTAAAGCAGACTTTTCCTCCATTTTATGAAAATTCGTACCAGCGTGCAAATCATCTATCACAGTTTTTTTTTCTTACTTTTTGGATTACCATACTGTATTTGTACTATACTATATTTGTGCTATACTATATCTGTACTATACTATATTTGTGCTATACTATATTTGTGCTATACTATATCTATACTATACTATATTTGTGCTATAGTATATCTATACTATACTATATTTGTGCTATACTATATCTGTACTATACTATATTTGTGCTATACTATATCTATACTATACTATATTTGTGCTATACTATATCTGTACTATACTATATTTGTGCTGTACTATACTATATTTGTGCTATAGTATATCTATACTATACTATATTTGTGCTATACTATATCTGTACTATACTATATTTGTGCTATACTATATCTATACTATACTATATTTGTGCTATACTATATCTGTACTATACTATATTTGTGCTGTACTATACTATATTTGTGCTATAGTATATCTATACTATACTATATTTGTGCTATACTATATCTGTACTATACTATATTTGTGCTATACTATATCTATACTATACTATATTTGTGCTGTACTATATCTGTACTATACTATATTTGTGCTATAGTATATCTATACTATACTATATTTGTGCTATACTATATCTGTACTATACTATATTTGTGCTATACTATATCTATACTATACTATATTTGTGCTGTACTATATCTGTACTATACTATATTTGTGCTATAGTATATCTATACTATACTATATTTGTGCTATACTATATCTGTACTATACTATATTTGTGCTGTACTATATCTATACTATACTATATTTGTGCTATAGTATATCTATACTATACTATATTTGTGCTATACTGTATCTGTACTATACTATATTTGTGTTCACTTCTTGGTTTCCCTGAAGGCACTTATGATGTACACCTGGCCGCACAGATGCCCCCTGGGAAGGCAATATAATCAGTGTCTTCAGGTAGATCGCTTATCTAATCTGCAAGATCTTGCAATATTGTTGTACTGGACATGCACGAGGTGGAGTGCATGACGTCATGCGCCTCATCTTGCACGTGTCGTACGGCAGTATGCTCATTTGTTGGTTCAAAAGAAAAAAACCTTTCTGCCCAAGATCCTGGGTTTAAGGTTGTTTCTTAACAGATAAATTTAATGTACAGCGCATGTGCGAGATGAGGCGCATGATGTCCTGCACTTCCTCTCATGCATGCAGTATACAACAATAATGTGAGATCCCGCAGACTAGTGATCGGATTTCCCTGAAGACACTGATGATGTTGCCTTGTCAGGGGGCATCTCTGTTGCCCATGTCCTTTGTGCATTTTAGTGTCCTTGCTACCGCCGACACAGACTAAGTTAACCACTTTACCACCGGAGGATTTTGCTGTCTTACATCCAGGCCACTTTTTGCAATTTGGCACTGTGCGAATTTAACTGACAATTGCAAGGGGAAGGGGAGGAAGAGGACGGGCAAGCACGAGGGGGGGGGGGGGGAGAGTGGATCCCATGCGGGCAATTTAGCCCCATAACCCCTAAGAGCCAGCATCCACGCTCAGAGCCTGGCCCTCATCCGAGAAAATAAACATGTTCCAGCAGTTCCAAGTTGCAGAGTAACGTTCCCTTCTACCCTGTGAAGTCAGTACCAGGTCCTCCAGGTCATTGATCAATTTTACTTTCCGCAACCAGAGCGAGATGGAGGGAGGAGCAGACTTCTTCCAGCAAAGACTGATACAGGATTTAGCTGCATTCAGCAAGTGGCGTAACACCAAATGTTTATATTGTTTTGGTGGCATGGCAGAGCAGTGTAACAGAAAAAAGGCAGGATTGTCCGGCAAGGTAAACTCTGTCATCAGTTGGGTTATCCGTCTAACCTTGCTCCAAAAGCTGGGTAGGGCAGGACAACTCCAAAAAATATGGAGCATGGTGCCCTGTGATTGATTGCAACGCCAACATCTATCTGGAGTCTCTGGGAAGATGCGTCGGAGACGCACCGGAGTATAGTACCAGTGGGAAAGTAGTTTATATTGGATTCTTGGATACGGGTACAAATGGATGATTTTAATGCAAATCGGATGATGTTCCACCTTTGGGTGATGGAAAACGTCCTGTGTAATTCCCTTTCCCACTTTAGAATGCCCGGCAGGACAAACTCCGGCTCCGGATATCTGCCTTTCTTAACTAGGATTCCTCCAGAAGTTGCTAGAGGTTCCTTAAGCAATGAACAATGTCTGCCTCTCAGATAAGTAAACACTGACGCCAATGTTCTTTGTAGCTATCTGTAAGGAAGGTATCCTTCCCAATGTAGGGAACATTCTTCTCGATGACCACCAATGTAAGGAACATTCTCCCCATTGATCCCCAACATAAGGTGCATTTGTCCAATTAGTTACCAGCGTAAGTAGCATTCTTCCCATTGACCATCACATTTGCCATGAGTTGGAGTTAAAGTAGTTTTTAGCCATGGTTCACAATGCTGCAAATTCTCATGCGACTTGCTGTGACGGGGGACACAGAAAGTGGCATGACAAATTAAAATATATTAATTTCAATAGGTGCCGTCCTAACTGCTGCAACAAAAAAAAAGTTCCTACACTACTTTTCTTTTTCTTCCTTGCAAAATGAAAGTGGAACCTCACTCTCTCAATCAACAAAAAATAGTTTGAATCCTCATGCTGCTAGCATTAGTAAACAGATAGGAAAGTATATCATATTTACTTGTTTTAAACTTTTTACATTTCTTCTGCTACTTCCTGGTTTCTTGCCAAGGCAAATGATGTCATAAATCCCAAGAGTCTTCAGGAACGTCAACAACTGTGTTACCTTTTAGGCATTCCAGGAGTCTTCAGGAGGGGAAAAAAGGGTTTCTCAGGTAAGCATGCTCTTCTGCCTGCATGCTTGAGCTAAGGGCAGATGGATTCCAGGAAGTAAATGCTACATGAATCATTCGCCCTTACTCAAGATGACCAAGGCCAGAAATGCTAGGGGGTTGTTTTTCAAAGTGATATTTTGACAGAATAAAGCAAAGAGACATGGATGGGGGAGTTTGCTTTGGATACTAAAAATGAATGAAATAGCGTTTTTGGTTTGTGGTGCTCAGATGCAGTGAAGAGCCGCTTTAATTATGTTCACATACACATTTAAGATACACTTACAATATAAAAAACAAAAAGTAACAAATGAAGACAATACACACACAGTATAGGTTTGTCTATTCTTGGGTCATTTGGTTATATACTGACAACTGCAGAAAAGAGAAGGAACTATAGCTACAGGAATGTATGTGGCTGGAGGGGATTAGTGTGAGTACCCTAGGAGTTTTTGTCAAATGGAAACGGAGGTCAGATCATAGAAAGTTTGACTTGAGCAACAAGCTAACCTACTTGTAAAAATAATACCTAATGTCTATGATAGCCATTCATGGCAATTCGATAATCAACTGTAGCACTGTCCTGGCAGGGTCTGCTGAATAATGACTTGACGTGCACCCCTGATTACGGGCACCCCTGATTACCTTGAGATATAGTCCATGGATCCCTCCTTGCTCCTAATGACTCGTCACACAAATAAACAGTCTAGTTTTTTTTATGTTTATTTGGAACTCAGATAGGGAATAGTGGGATACTCTAGTTGAACTATTCACATTAGTTGAGGACTTCTATCTTTACGCCTTCTAGGTTGATTGGAAACAGCTAGGCTACTTCATCCACACTGACACAAGTGTAGAGAGGGCTAAGTCTCTTGCTCTTTACTTCCTAGTAAGATGACTTAGTGGATGATAACTTATCTTCAGGACACTCTCACTAGCATCCCCTTTCAACCGACACCCGTTCACTGATTATCCTAGGAGCAGGGGTGGCCCCCCTCAGGTCAGGCCCCTTGACACGTGATTCTATACTCATTGTACTGCAGAGACAGATCCTCCCGTGTCTCCCCTCTCAGACAGCTCCTCTGGACCTCTGGGTTCAGTTCCTCAATGCTACTCTCCAGGCCCCCAGGACGACCCCCTGAGGCCACATGGTACCTCTACAGAGGAGAAGGCAGCTGCCCCCCTCCCCATGGGACTCCGGTATCCATATGAAAGACCTCAAGCACATGTGCTCCTGGCTTTTATACAGTATCCCAGCATGCACCAAGGTACTTTTCCTCTGCCAAATCACCAGGACTGTATCAAAAGCCTGTACACCTATTTGTCAGGTTTCCTCCCACTGTCCAGCATGCCTCCCTATTGGACCAGTGTGAAACACTCTCCAGACAGAACGAGTTGCATCCTGAACACAATGAGCAGACCTCACTACCAGATCCTGCTCTCTGGTAGGCAGAGAACAATATAGATTTACCTGCAGCCCCTCTGATAAGCAGCCAGAGCTCAAAACTATACTTTCTCACTAGCACCTACCTAGGAGGGTGATAAATAACTATTATATTTTTTAAAAGTTGACCTATACTCCTATATTTCAAAATCAAAAAATAAAAAAAAGAATGAAAAGTATTTGCAGAATATAAAAATATCTGCTAAAAATATCTCAATGTGTTCATGATCCTGTAGTAGCCAAACACCAGTTACAAATAACTGAGTTGATCTGTTGTAGCAAATAATTGTAACAAAAGGTCTACCTGAAGGGATATAAATGTAAGTAACGGTAAGCCCTCTTTGCTATCCTATGCATCTGAAAGTATTAGTTGCCTGGCTGTCATGCTGATCCAATAACTTCAGTTCCCTTTAGTCAGCTTCTTGCAGTCTCTGTACAGGAGGGCTGGAGTGTGCAAGGAAGAAGCAGCACCAGAAGCCAATCACTTCATGTGCTGACCAGCAGCATGCTGATAGGAGGAGAAGACAGAGTGACAGAGAGATGAGCTCATCACTGTGTTGCTTCTCCCTTAAAGTGGTTCTAAAGCCTTAAGGTTTTTCAGAATGCATTAAGGCATAGCTCCCAACTGTCCCTGATTTTGAGGGACTGTCCCTGATTTGGAACAAAGTCCCTCTGTCCCTCTTTCCTCCTCATTTGTCCCTCATTTTTGTCTGAACTATATTTTTAATAAAATGCACTATTTATCTTTTAGAACGTGTTTCCCTGTGCTAAACCTTTCATTACATTTCTATATTACTGCATTTGTAAATTTCAATAGCCAATATAATGGACCAGTAGTGGTAAAACAGCACTTTTGGGTTTAACTACTCTTTTTCCCCCTACAATTCTCCTTTAAGGGGGCGTGGCAGGGGGTGTGTCCTATGCCTACATATGTTTGCTAATAGGTGTCCCTCGTTCCCATTTAAGAAAATTGGGAGGTATAATTAAAGGTGAAAAACCTTCTGTGCTGCAGCTCCCCCGAACCCCCCTTTTTATTACCTGAGCCAGATCTGATCCAGCGATGTGAATGAGCGCAGCAGCTCCGGCTGCGGTCTCTCTCCTCATTGGATAGATTGATAGCAGCGGGAGTCATTGGCTCCCGCTGCTGTCAATCAAATCCTGTGACACAGTAACGGGGGTGGGGCTGAGTCCTGCAGTATGTGTCAAAGGAATAATTGAGCTTGATACCCATTTGGGGGCCTATGCCTACATATGTTTGCTAATAGGTGTCCCTCGTTCCCATCTAAGAAAGTTGGGAGGTAGGAGTCATTGGCTCCCGCTGCTGTCAATCAAATCCTGTGACACAGTAACGGGGGCGGGGCTGAGTCCCGCTGTATGTGTCAAAGGAATAATTTAGCTTGATACCCATTTGGGGACCTATGGGTACCCTAAATAATCACCGCGCCATGTCCTATTGCAGGTGTTTGAAAGAAATTAAGGAAATAATGGACTTTTTTGGGCACATATATATAAAAAATACAAATTTTATTGATCTGCGTTAAAACATTGGTATACACTATAACAAAAATAAAAAGCTTTTTTTCAATTAAAACATAGTAAGAGTCGCAGACAAGTTAATTAAACCCTCTAGAGCAACATATCGCATACATGAAACCATACAATTGGTGAATGGTACACCGAGGTATTCATATCTTCTCCAGAGTGGGGGCTTCGCTTGTCCTTTAATCGATCTCATATGTTCCCCTCTACATGTTTCGTGACCTGGTCGCTTCTACAGAAGGTCAAAACAATCAATTTAAATTAGAACATATTTTTGGTTAGAATATTTGAATACAATGTTTTAGCGCAGATCAATAAAATGTGTATTTTTTTATATATATGTGCCCAAGAAGTCTATTATTTCTTTAAACCCTTTCAAACATCTCTGTCAATGGACGCAGCAGTTGGTCTTGGGAACGAGCATGCACAAGTGCCCCCAGGGAAAGCAGCTTTCCGTGGGGGTATTCGATGAAGAGGTGGAGCCTGGACCACCGGGAGGTGACCTCAGAAGAAGAGGATCAGGGCTGCTCTGTGCAAAAGCGTTGCACAGAGCGGGTAAGTATAGATAGGTTCATTATTTTAATACAAAAAAAAAACGTTTCAAACCATTTTAACTGTCAAATCACAGGTTGGGGCAGGTTCAGTATAACCTGGGATCACTGTGTTGATGGGGACAAGGGCCTCTTCCCGACAACCCTGGGCTGTGGTTGTGGGGGTCTGTGGGTGGTGGGCTAATCAAAATCTAGAAGCCCCTATTAACAAGGGGGCCCCCAGATCCCACCCCCCCCCATGTGAATGGGTATCAGGTACATCGTACCCCTACCCATTCACCAAAAAAATGTAAAAAAGGAATAAAACACATGAGACAGTTTTTGGCAAGTCCTTTATTAAAAAGAAAAAAAAAAGTGTCCCTCAATGTAAATCCATCGTCAGTCACGACGCCTGCTGACCTGAAAAAAAGAAAAATTTTCAAAAACGCTTCGCCTCTTCTGAGCTGTCCTGCCGTATGACGTTCTTCAGCTTTGATTATACTGAGCGGGAACGGATTGGTGGGTACCATGAGCTCAATGTCTCCTGGCACTCGCCGATCTTTTGGTACAGAGGCAAAATGGCCGATCGCTGTTCTGTCAGTAGGGAAGGCATTGGTCCTGTGTTCCTGCAAAGCAAGGACACAAATCCATGCCCTCCCCTAGTAAAAGCACCTCCCACAGTTAAGTAAAACACAGGCTAGGCATTAGTACAGTGACAGTGCATATTTATTTTTAGCACTGATCACTGTATTAGTGTTACTGGTCCCCAAAAAGTGTCTGTTAGTGTCCGACTGTCAGCTGCAATATTGCAGTTCTGCTGTAAGTCGCTGATCGCCGCCATTGATGGGCCAAACACCCCGTTTGGTTCGCACCAGAACATCTCAAACAAGGAAAAAGTTCTAGCGAATATGTGAACTCTTTTAAAGTCTATGGGACACGAACAGGAAAAATAAAAAGTCTTAATTTTAAAGGCTTATATGCAAGTTTTTGCCATAAAAAGTGTATGGGGGTCCGGGTACTGCCCTGGTAGACATGCATCAATGCAAAAAATGTTTTTTAAAAATGATTGTTTTTACAGGAGCAGTGAATTTAAGAATGCTTAAAGTAAAACAAAAAATTAAAAATTCCTTCACATATCGTGCCTGGGGGGTCCCCTTAATGTGCCGGTAAAGTGGCGCATTTGTATAATGTATGTAGCCCGTTGCAGCAATACTGACATTTCTAAAAGGAAAAATGTAATTTAAACTTGCTCGCGGTTGTAGTGTATTGTCGGCTCCCGGCAATACAGATAAAAAAACATGCAAAAAACGGCATAGGTCCCCCCCCCCCCCAGTCAATACCAGGCCCTTATCCGAGCATGCAGCCCTCCGACTGAACCATACCAGGCTGCTTGCCCTCAACATGGGGAGGTTGCTTTTTGGTGCCCCCCAAAGCACCTTGTCCCCGTTTTGATGGGGACAAGGGCCTCTTCCCGGCAACCCTGGGCTGGGGGGGGGGTCTGTGGGTGGGGGGCTTATCAAAATCTGGAAGCCCCCAATAACAAGTGGGCCCCCAGATCTCACTCCCCCCATGTGAATGGCCATCATACCCCTACCCATTCACCAAAAAATGTAAAAAAAATGAAAAACCACATAAGACAGTTTTTGGCAAGTCCTTTATTAAAAAGAAAAAAAAAGTGTCCCTCGATGCAAATCCATCGTCAATCACGATGCCTGCCAACCCGAAAAATATAAACATTTTTTAAAAACGCTTTGCCTCTTCTGAGCTGTCCCGCCACATGACGGCAAGGGGCGGAGCCACCCGGTTACGTCAATCGGTGGCATCGCCCCTTCTGATGTCACATGACTGGCTGATTAAATTCCGCAGAAATGCTGACCCTGGATGCATCCTGCCTGTTCTCAGGGTCAGTCATAAGCTCTATTTGCATGTAATCACTCAGATGAGCGGTTAGATGTCAGCAGTGGTGGTGCCAGCCATTGATTTGTACAGAGTACTTATCTGAAACAGCTTCCGTTGTCAATGTTGAGAACCAATGGCCAAAATCTACTGATTCTTGCCAGCAGCTGACCCTGGTCACTGCTGTAAGGCCATTTGAATGTGACTCAACTAAGTCTTTAAATACTAATGACATTATGCTGATCATTAATTTTTGTTCTTTCATTCTAAGAGCCACTCTGATTAATAAAGGTCCTGAAGAAGCATACCGCGAAACGCGTAGACCTGTTAATCGAGCAATCCTTGCATCAGTCAAGTAGAAACTATTTACCAACTATGATATATACTATTTTTGAAAACAATATTATAAGCTGTCGGCTTTGTTTTTAAAGTGTTTTTTTGTTTCTTTTTTTGATGTCTTGAACAACTTTTGTCTATGTAGAGTAATTTTTTGGGCCACTCTCTACCTAATTTTATTATGTGTTAAATAAAAGATTGTATTTTCTTTTATATTTTGAGTCATACATCTCATTATGTGCCTCTGAAAGTCCGCTTTTCCCCTTGGAGGATATGTTGTGTTGTTCTCAACCTGCATTCCCCTCTTTTGTTTCTTTGAACCATTTTGGATGATGGCACCTTGGGTTGTTCACTTACATTTTGCATAAGTCTTTAAATAATTTGTTTGGGTCAAGCGGGCCCAAACAAACTATTTCTATTACAAAATGATGCAGCCTCTGTGTGCTCTGCCATGTAATGTTGTAGCAGTAGCTACATACAATATGTGGTGATAAACAGAGTTGGCCTTAATGCATTTCTGCCATTCAGAAGAAACCTGGTAGATTTATCAAAACAAGGCTTCCTCTAATTAGCCAAGATAGAAACTGTGACATCATCTGCCAGCCACTCCACCTTGGCATGCGCGCGGGAGCCACAGTTCACGGCACAGGGCTCTGAAGGAACGGCACGGGTGGCCATTCCTTCAGGGCGCATGCGCCGATGACATCATCGGCTGCAAGCAATGTAAATATCTCCTAAACGGTGCATGTTTAGGAGATATTTACACTACCTATAGGTAAGCCTTATCATAGGCTTACCTATAGGCACAAGTCATTAAGGGGGGTTACAACCTCTTTAAAGGTTTTTTTTCTTAAACATTTAATGGTCAAGAGCATTAAATATATCCAACGAATTACAGTGGGAAGAAAGCCCCCTCCTTCTTCAGGGCTTGAGCAGTCGCTGTTAATCACGACAGAATGCACTAGGGGAACTGTGTTACGGCTTGATTAACCACTTCTGGATCGGAACGATTTTCCCCCTTAATGACCAGGCCATTTTTTGCGATTCGGCGCTGCGTTACTTTAACTGACAAATGGCGCGGTCGCGCAACGCTGTACCCAAATAAAATTGACGTCCTTTTATTCCCCCACCTCTGCGGTTTTTTCATTATGTGCTATAAACAAAAAAAGAGCGACAATTTTGTGAAAAAAAGCAGTATTTTTCACTTTCTGCTATATAACAGTCCTAAGAAAAAAAAAAATTAAAAATCTAATTTTTTCATAAATCTTGGCTAATTTGTATTTTGCCACATATCTTTGGTAAAAAAATCCCAAAAAGTATATTTTGATTGGTTTGCGCAAAAGTTATCATGTCTACAAACTAGGGGAAAGATTTATGTCATTTTTATTTATTTATTTTACTAGTAATGGCGGCGATCTGCGATTTTTAGCGGGACTGCAACATTGCTGCAGGCAGATCGGACCCCTAACTGACATTTTTGACACTTTTGGGGGGACCAGTGACATTACTACAGTAAACATAAACAAAAAAGAGAGGGCGCACCAGCCTAGCGCATTATCCTCAGTAGGCTTTTATTAATAAATAGTTAAAAAGTATCTACTCACAAACAAGTGATGTAAATCAGTATATTAAATCCGACTGACAACGTCCATAATGTCCATAATGTTGGAGTCCACTGTCTAAGTCCAGGAAATCGGCTAACGCGTTTCGAGGCGGTACCTCTTCCTCAGAGCCTAGGGGCCATGACTGGGGGTGCCAAGTGAAAGTCCTGTGACAGAGGGTGTTCGAGAACCAGGTTCTGAGCGCAGGAGCAAGGTGCCAAGCAGCACATATTTTTCTTTTGGACATTACTACAGTAATCAGTGCTAAAAATATGCACTGTTATTGTAATAATGACACTGGCAGGGAAGGGGTTAACACCAGGGGCGATCAAAGGGTTAAATGTGTACCTAGAGGGGTGATTCTAACTGTGTTGCACACCGGCTTCTGTCAGTCCCTGCAGCAACCGGACCGGTTGCTTAGCTGCAGGGCTAGGGAGATCGCGCTGGCGCTCCCATGAGCCGACGAACCCATAAGTCACTTTGCGCAGGAGAGCCAGCCTGCCGCAGTATGTCTGGCTGGTCTTTAAGTTGTTAAGACTAACATCTCTAGGACACTAGTGGTGGCCATACACACTTCAATAAATGATGGCTTTATTTTCCAGTTGAGCTATTCCAATAGAAATATATCGATCTATAGTTGAAAATCCATTCAAATGATATGCCACTAAAAAGGAAGTGGATTATGATCAACAGTTAAGCTACAATTGCAAGTTAATGATCCCATCTCTGTTCCCACCATGTAATAATCTGTAGTAATCTGATCAATCAAAATACGATTGTTTTCATGAATAAAGTATTTTATTGCTGCTGATTGATGCCAAACAATTGTTAACCACTTGCCTACTGTGCACTTAAACACCCTTCCCATCCAGGCCAATTTTCAGCTTTCAGCGCTCTCACACTTTGACTGACAATTGCGCGGTCATGCTACACTGTACCCATATGAAATTTTTATCATTTTTTTCACACAAATAGAGCTTTCTTTTGGTGGTATTTAATCATCTCTGGGTTTTTTATTTTTTACAAAAAAAAAGAATAAAGACAGAAAATTTTGAAAAAAAAAAAAAGTTTTTCTTATTTTCTGCGAGTAAATTTTGAAAATAAATTTTTCTCCTTCACTGAAGGGCGCTGATGAGGCGGCACTGATGGGCACTGATAGGCTGCACTGATGGGCACTGATGAGGTGGCACTTATGGGCACTGATGAGGTGGCACTTATGGGCACTGATGAGGAGGTACTAATATGCCGCAATGATGAGCACTGATAGGCGGCATTGATAGGCGGCACTGATAGGTGGCACTGATAGGTGGCACTGATAGGCGGCACTGATAGGCGGCACTGATGAGCACTGATAGGCGACACTGCTGGGCACTGAGAGGTGGCACTGCTGGGCACTGAGGTGGCACTGCTGGGCACTGAGAGGCGGCACTGGCGGGCGGCACTGATGGGCACTGAGAGGCGGCACTGATGGGCACTGGCGGATGGCACTGATGGACACTGACGGGTGGCACTGATGAGCACTGATGGGCAGCACTGATGAGCACTGATGGGCAGCACCATCAGTGCCCACACTCAGTGCCCATAGTGCTGCCAGTCAGTGCTTATCAGTGCCTAGATGAGCAGGCACTGATGGGCACTGACTGGCAGCACTATGGGCACTGATTGTGGGCATTGATGGGGGACACTGATGGCGGGCACTGTGGGCACTGTGTATGTTTTTTACCTTTTAGTAATCAGGGCACTGGTGATCAGTGCCCTGATTACATGTCTCTTTGTCCCTGGCGCTGTGCAGCTCTCCCTCCTTCCTCACACTGCAGGCTCCGTGTGAGGAAGGAGCGCCGGCGATGAGAGATGATCTCATATGTTTACATGTGAGATCATCTCTCATTGGATGATCCGATCACGTGGTGAATGGCCGCTGTGATTGGCCATTCACCACGATCTGTGATCGGCCGTGTCCAAGGGACACGGCCGACACAGATTCTCCCCGCTGCGTACTCGCGGGAGCGCGCGGGGGGCGTGTCACTGGGAGGCCGTTTAAAAACGGCCTCCCGAAAATTCGAGTCCGCGCTGCAGCCGTATATAGGCTGTAGCGCGGATGGGAACTAGTTAATATTCTGCCCTAGGTGACCAACTCAGTTTGATTGACATTGATCGAAATGAAGTCTAAATCGCTCGGAAGGGAAGTTATGGCTATTTAATTGTTTGCAGATTTGATCATGTTGATCGATTGAAAGAAGAATCTCAGGCATGGTATATTTTTACATAGATACAGTATATTGGTCCAGATGGGATCAGTGTAACTATGTATATACCATACCTGGAAGCTGGAAATCACTGAAGTAGACACCACTACTCCAGTGATCTCCACTTGCTGCCAAGTTATTTGCTGAGCAGCCTGATGCATTCTGAACACAGGAGGTCAGCCAATTGGCGCCGCGCCATTCCGAGAATGCTTTGCATTTTCTGAATAAATGAAAAGCATTCTCTGATTGGATGAAGCAGAGAGGTGGCGTGGTGACGTCACTCTCTCCACTTCATTCAATCAGAGAATTGCATGCCTATGCCAACCTCCTGCATTCAGAATACAGCAGGGCACCCACTTGGCATGAGACCTGGAAACTAGTAGAGATCACTAGAATAACGCTGTCTCATTCAGTTGTAACACCCCCCTAGGTAGGTGCTAGTGAGAAAGTATAGTTTTGAGCTCTGTCTGCTTACCAGAGGGGCTGCAGGTAAATCTATAATGTTCTCTGCCAACCAGAGAGCAGGATCTGGTAGTGAGGTCTGCTCGGTGTGCTCAGTATGTGATTCATTCAGTCTAGAGAGTGTTTCACACTGGTCCAATAGGTAGGCATGTTGGACAGTGAGAGGTAACCTGACGAATGGGTGCATATGCTTTGATACACTCCTGGTGATTGGCAGAGGGCAGGTCGCCTCGGTGAATTCTGGGATACTGTATAAAAGGCAGGAGCACATGTGCTGCAAGGTCTTTGGCTGGAGAGCAGAGTCCCATGGGGGGGGGGCTGCCTCCTTCTCCTCTGTAGCAGTGGCATGCGGTCGCAGGAGGTCGCCCTGAGGAACAGATGATAGAAGCTGAACCCAGAGGCCCAGGAGAGCTGACTGAGGGGGAGACACTGGAGACCCTGGGACCCCAGTATAGTGAGTACAGGGACTAGTGTCAAGGGGTCTGACCTGAGGGGGGCCACTCCATGTGAAGGATAGTCAGTGGATGGGTGTCAGCAGTGAAAAGAAAGAGGATACTAGGGAGAGTGTCCTGAAGATAATTGATAGTTCACCAAGTCATTTTAGGAAAAGAGACCTAAAGCGGAGTTCCGGCCACAAAAAAAAAATTTCAATGAACATACCCCCGGGACAGTCAGGGCTAGTACATTCCACAATGGCTAGCCTCTGATCTGTCCCGGTTCGCACTTACCTGCAAGAAGAAATACTCACTTATAAAATTTCTTCTACAGCGTTGCCATCTCTGTTGTGGGCAGCTGAAGCCAGTGCGATCCTCTTCTGTGTCCTCTTCCGTGCCCTCTTCTCCCAGAATGCGCCTGCACCGGCCCCTCTCGTCACTTCCGGTGCGGCGCCGCATTCCTCCACAGCTTCTGGCGTCGCACCGGAAGTGACGAGCGGGGCCGATGCCATCGCATTGATTCATTGCAAACCGGAAGTGACGGCGCAGGCCGCGGCCGCCGAGGGAGGAAGTGGAAGAAAGGTGAGTATTTCTTTCTACAATAACAAGGTAAGTAAAAAAAAATCCTAACTATCCATTTCCTTTTCAGGTGAAGAAAAGCAAGCGGATGGCCACAAAATCGATTATGTCGATTTTGTGGCCGGAACTCCGCTTTAATCCAAATTCACCCATAGTGGCAGGGTGATTTAACAGCCTGGCTGTACCTGGAGATAGGAGTCCTCAACCATTGTGCATAGTTAATTTGGAGTATCCCACTATTCCCTTCTCCTATCCCTAATTTATAATAAACACAAAACAACGAATTACCTCAGGGCTGAATATTGGAACGAGCCGAGGAAGGAGAAAGTAAAGATTTTTTTCTGTCACTATAGAGTGCTGGTAATTCAGGGGGACCCGTAAAGTGTAAATCTGGCAGTCATTGCGGGGGCAGTGCTACACAGTGATTTCCAGTTTCCAGGGGCATTGACCAGGTATGGTATAGACAAGTGGTTGTCAACTGATGAGCTAAAGGGGGCCTCAAATGCAAATGAGGATTAGAGAGTGTGGAGAGGCTACATTTTGGCTGGGGATATGCTGCAGAAGACAATACCAAACTGGGAACATGTTCCATGAGGTCAGCAGAGATCAATGCTATTAGCCTAATCAATGTTCCTACCAGGGGCATAACTACAGGGGTTGCAATTGCAACCGGGCCCCATGCTCCAGAAATCACTGTCCTCCTTTTTCCTTCTGTAGCTGCAGGAGGAGAATGGAGGCTGCCCCTGCCAGTCCTCCTATCCAGTTTACTTGTGTTCTGCTGTCTCTGAGCTCCTGTGTGCTCCCTTGGTCCCCTCCACCCCCCCCCCCCCCACTGTGCTCCCTCCCCTCTCCTACCGGCTGCTGCAGGGGATGTGTCACAATAGAGAACCAGGAAGGGGTCGGTAGATATTTAATTAACCAGCTCCTTCCTTTTCTGAATGGACAGAGTCATAGTCAGTGACATTGTAAAAAAATAAAATAAAATGATAAAAAATATTACAATTAAAAACCAAAAAATAAAAACTACTGACACCAGTGGGTGAACTTTCAGGATCACAAAGGTCACACTTGCAACCGGGCCCTGGCATTCCACCACCGTGGGGAGGCCCTAAGATGGCAGGAAGGGGGCCCACTGCAGAACTTCTGAAAGGGTCCCGCTACGGGACCGTAATAATGGGCCCCGCAATGACAGTAAAGGGCCCCAGGATCAGTGGGACGAGCCCCAGGCTTGAAGGGAAGGGCCCTGGCCAGGGGTCTGGGGGGCCCTTCATGGTTTCTTGCAGCGGGGGCCTGAAGGTTCTAGTTATGCCTCTGGTTCCCACTACAGCCTGCTTAGGTGTGAGGGTCGCACATCATACAGTATATCAAATGGCGGCAAGGGCCCTCAGGTCGAAGGTTAAGCACCAGGGGTATACACTGTTCACAGATACATTGGTCCAAGCTAAAAGTCTAAAAAAAAGTCTAAAAGTATCACATGCCCATAATTCTTCTTTAACACTTGCAGTATGGGGAAAAAAAGGGGGGGGGGGGTATAACTGCAAGGGTAGTTTTTTTCTTTTGTAAATTTCAGAGTTGGCCTTTAACTCACTTTCTGTTCATCCAAAACTGATGAGTGGATCCCGGACTAAAAACGAACCTACATTTTAAACCAAAAGAAAAAAAATGATTCAAGCCCAGCTGTGGCACCGCAGATCTATTTTATTCCCGTTTTCTATGTAATAAATGTTACAATATCCATTTTTTAAATACTGCTCAGGTTTCTCGTGCGGCATAATAATCATTTATATTTTCACGCGGTGATTCAAATATATTACGCCGCAGAATGAAACACCTGCCTACTGCTAAATTGATAAACCTGTGCGATCCATCTGGGTGTATTCCTTCTGTCTTTACCGGTGATATGATACAAATGTCACAACATTCCATTCTATTTCTCAGGGTAAACGGGAAGCCGCGGCAATATGTTTAGCGAGTGCCTTGATATACTGTGTGGCAGAGGGTTTAATGCATCTCGTAATGTCATGTCTATGTGCGTCCTTCACTGAGAAGTATCGTGCGGTTCCGTAGTTCTTTTTCTACAATGGGAAGGTCATGGGGGCTGTGTGACAATACCGAATGAATCTTTTGCGAAATGACAGATGCTTCGCCCCAAAATCTATCACCCGAAGGCTCAGCGTTGCATTAAAAGCTTGTAGTTTTTGATGGAGTTTATTATTTTTATCATATATTTATGAGACGTTGATGTGTTCAGAAAGCTTCACACCGCGGAATGAATTTGATTTATCGTGTTCTAGCACAGAGCGGCCTCTGCCTTTCTTTTATTTTAATCTGGACTTAATATAGCACGCTGTTTGTGCACATCCAAATTAGAGTAACGTGCAGCGTTCTAAGTGACAATACAAGGAATCAGTGGAAAATGGAAATGTTCTAGGTATGGTACATCTCAATAAATAGTGTAATTACTCTGAATTACCATCAAAAATTGTTATTGACCAAAATACGGGGAAAAATAAAGACATTACTATTAATGATGATTAAAAATGATGATAAACTACAAACATCAAGTTGTAGCCTATTAAGCTGACACTAAACTCTGCCCTTGTATCATATGTCTCATAGATGTCTTTTCTATGTTATTATTATTTTACGTATCACTTTGGATTATTTACATTTCTTATATGAATCCATGTCTAAAATACTTTTCTAATTTTGATATTATGTGGACTGGGCTTAAAGTGGAGTTCCACCCTAAAATTAAACTCCATCTTCTCGCTCCGGGTCACCTGAAAAACAAATGGATAATCGCAATTTTTTTTTTTTTACTTACCTAGTTTAGAAGAAAATATACTCACCTTACTTCCTCTTCCTCCCCTCGGCGGCCACGGCGATTCGTCACTTCCTGGCTTTGCAATGATTCCTGGGAGCTGAACGTCATCGCTCCCAGGAATCAATGCGCCTGCACCGGCCCCGACGTCAGTTCCGGTGCAGGCGCCGTCATACCTTGCTAAACAGCTTCTAGGCATGTCCAGAAGCTGTGCAGGGATGACGCTGCGGCACCGGAAGTGATGGCGGGGCCGGCGCAGTGCATCGTGGGACCAAAGAAGACGGAAGAGGACACAGAAGAGGATCGCGCTGGCTTCAAGCTGCCCACACCTGAGATGGCAGCGCTGGACAATACATTTTCAAGGTAAGTATTTCTTCTAAAAGGTAAGTGCGACCCGGGACAGATCAGAGGCTAGCCGTTGTGGAATGCACTAGCCCTGACTGTTCCGGGGGTATTTTTATTAAAAAAAAATGTCCCAGGGTGGAACTCCGCTTTAAAGGTGAAGTATGGCCAAAGTTCCTTTGGCTATACTTCTCCTGTGGGTTTCCGAAGTGCACTTAGTTCTGCACTGCTGTGACCCAGAATCAGCAGACAATGGGCTAAAGCCCACTGTCGGCTGACGTTAATAAGCCAGTCAAGGCTCTGGAGGGATTCCTGGAAATAACATCAGGATCTGCCTGACTGGCAACTGGGTCAGCCTCTCAGTACGTTGCTGGGAGCTTGAGCCAGCAGCTCCCGCCTCCTTCACAGTTCCGCACTCCAGTTAGCGCTTAGTCAGTCTAGTTAGACAGACAGTCACCACTCTGTGCTCAGAGCATTCCCGAGAACTGAGTGATCAGCAGTCTTTGATCGCTTAGGATTGGATTTAAATCCTGCACTCTTTTGAAGCTGAACTAAACTGTGTCAAAGCACCACAAACTGAAAACGCTTGTAGGCAGGTGGCCTACTGTATGTCTAATTGGTTTCAGATGCCCAGGTAGGGGTAAGGGTTAATGTTTTATCGCCTTCCCTGTGTGTGTGTTTATTGGCTTTTTGCTGGGGTTCAGCCTCACTCACTGTGATATATAAAAAGCAAGATGTCCAGATCCCAGGGGCAAGTTACCTGGGACCTGTGGTCCAGCACTGGATGTCAACTCACCGGGGCATCCCAAGGACATGAACTCCCTATGAGCCCTTCCAAGAATGGACTATTCCCAATTCAGTGCAGGTAAACTGGGGCAGCCTGGGTACCTTTATTAGTGCCGAGCATCATATAAACTTGAACAAATAAACTGGTCTTCATGTATGCACTGAACTAACTCTTCCTCTTTCATACCTGTGCACAGGCGGAGGGCCCTGACAGTGTAGATCTGCTCCGGTTGCTATGGTAGATGGATCCATGCAGAAGGAGTACGGACAACATCTCCCTCTCTGCAAAAGGCTATCTCCCCTGCCACATGAACATGCTTAAAGAGGAGTTCTCCTCCTGACCCCTTGACATGCCACATTTGGCATGTCATTTTTTTTGGGGGGGCAGGTACCTAGATTTGACAGGTACCCGCTTTCTAGGCCTAGGTGGCTCAAGTAGAAGTTCTCCTCTCCCCCTTCGTCCCTGCAATCTTCTGAGACATGTCACAGGTTCCAGAAAATTGCCTGTGCACACAGGACGCGCAGGGCGACATGCGCATGCGCAGTGCACACCCGGCTGTGAGACCACAAGCTGTCACAGCCGGGTGCCCACACTAGAGATGCCGGCGCTGTGGGGAGAAAAGGGGGAGCACTGAGGCTCCTGCTCACCGCTTCGCTGGCCTGTGGGACAGGTGAGTGTGCGTTCATTAAACCTCAGCAGCTACACTTTTTGCAGCTGTTGACTTTCAATAAACACAAAATTGGGTGGAACTCCGCTTTAACAACAGGCTGCTTGCCAAACCTTTGTTACCCTTGGTAACCACTGCATTCTTACTCTAACATAGTAACATAATAACTCTTTGTACTGATGTCTTCACACCCCAATGTGCTAGTGCTCCGAGTTGTAGACTATAAGTGCTTGTTACTTTCTTTACACCCATTTAGTAATTTCAGTCCAGGCAGAAATAACGTTTAAAAAGCTTTACTGGAATAATGCGGCATTATGAAAATTACAAGGTAACAGTTCAACATAAACGCCAGTCTTAACATCCCTAACCCCTAACTAAAGGTGTGTGGCTGCCCCAGCATACCTGCACAGGAAAGTTTCCTCTCTTGGTCGGTATCTTCAGGGAGAACTGCAAGTTCAAGTAACCCCTCCCCCCCCCACATGTGGAAGGCTCAAGGACAAAGGTTTGCAGCAGCTTTTCTAGATTTAGGAGCAGTCTCCGATAACTTGCTGGTTGACTGTGCCCTGCCTTTCCCTGCACCAGGCTGTGTGCTATGGGACTAAAGGGTTCAGCATCTCCTTAGCAGTTCCCAAACAAAACAGGCTTCTCTCCCCTCTAGGTGGAAAACAAGTGGTCATTGCCCCCATCTATAATTGGTCACTGCAGCAAGGAGCATTGGAAAGGCAATGCATATTAAAAAAAGAACAAAGGAATCTCCAAGCTAATTTAAATAGACAGGTGTAGGGTAGATAAACCTGGAGAGAGCACACCCCTCCTACAAGGCACAGGGGCACACAATGAACACCCAGCACATAGCACTATGGCAGCAAAGAAGTCAGTGCATTGCCTGGCCAATATAATTCATAGTAAAAAACAAGTGGCCACTGCCCCCACCTATAACTGGCCACTGCAGCAAGGAGAATTGGAAAGGCAACGCATATAAAAAAAAACAAAGGAATTTCTTAGCTCAAATTACCGACCAGCCTGCGACCAACCAAATTGGCCTGTCCAACAGTATGCATTAAAAACAGGGATTTAGCTGCACACATGCGTAAGCCACAAAGCCCCAGGAAGGCACCCCATTTTCTGTGGACCTAAACCCTTAATTTCTGTGAGTCTCTAACAATGGAAGCACATGCATTTAAATGGACAGGGCAGATAAACCTAGAGGGAGCCCAACCCTCCTTAAAGGCACAGGGGCACACTGAACACCCAGCCCATAGCACTTTGGCAGCAAAGGTGTCAGTGCGTTGCTTGGCCAATATAATTCATAGTACAAAACAAGTGGCTTCTCTGCCCTCTGGGTGTTTGCTTGGCTGAATAAATTACATCTTCAGCTGACAGCCTTTCCTCTTTCCCACGTGGCTGAAACTTGTCTGGGCAGAGCCTCCTTCCTAAATTTATGAGCAAAGGGTAGGGGCAGAGCCCAGCAGAAGTCCGCCAAGAGAGACCCAGGAAACAAATTAACTCTTTCCCTCCTGGCTTGGGCAGCATTAACCACTACCTGCTTACAAGCACTCCTTCCTGTACCACTGAGGGGTGCCCATCGTAACAGCTGGTCCGTTCTGGAGAAGAGAACAGGACAGAGCTGTCAAAATGATCAGAAGTGTTTGGGGCAGGCTTCACTCTGTTTTTAACCACTTACCCACCACTCCACGCAGATTTACTGCGGCAGGGCAGCTCGGCTGCGCATAACCAGATAGATCTACGTGATTATGTGCAGACTGCAAGAGGAGCGGGCACAATTGCCACCGGTCTACCGCGATCTTTGGGGAAACTGACAGGAGAGACGCCTGCCTATGTAAACAAAGCAGGCAGCTCTCCTGTCAGACAGGCACACTGAGATCGTGTGTTACAGCAAACACTGATATCTGTGTGCCTTTCACAGAGCCCCCCACAGTTAGCAAGCACTTTAGGCATACATTTAACCCCTTGATCACCCACAGTAATTAACCCCATCCCTGTCAGTGCCATTTATACAGTAACAGTGCATAATATTTAGCACTGATTACTGTAGTAATGTCACTGGTCCCCAAAAAGTGTCAAAAATGTCAGTTAGGGGTCCGATCTGTCCGCCGCAATGTTGCAGTCCCGCTAAAAATCACTAATCACTGCCATTACTAATAAAAATAAAACAAAAAAAATAAAAAGTCCAAAAATCTATCCCGTAGTTTGTAAACGCTATAACTTTTGTACAAACCAATTAATATATGCTTTTTGGGATTTTTTTTTTACCAAAAATAGCAGAACACAAATTGGCCTAAACTGATAAAAAAAATTAGATTTTTAAATATTTTTATTGGAAATGTTTTATAGCAGAAAGTAAAAATGAATCTGTTTTTTTCAATATTGTCGCTCTTTTTCTGTTTATAGTGCAAAATCTAAAAACCGCAGAGGTGATCAAATACCACCAAAAGAAAGCTCTATGTGTGGGAAAAAGGACATTATTTGTATTTTGGTACAGCGTTGCACGACCGCGCAATTGTTAGTTAAAATAAAGCGGTGCCGAATCGTAAAAAATTGCCTGGTCATTAAGGGGGTAAAACTTTCCGGAGCTGAAGTGGTTAAATGGCCTACAGGTATGGTAAGAGCATAAATGCAAATTTTAAAAAATAGGATTGGTTTGGAATTATGGAATGATTTTTGTGGACTTCATAGAGTATTTTTTTTTATAAAGGTGAACTAACCCTTTAACGACCTTCAAATTTAACCTGCATGGATTGATTCTTTACTGAGCGGGCTGTGAGCTGCACTGTACGACATAGGTTGAGAAAGGACACTTATCCATCAAGTATATTTAAGGGCCTGTTCAAACTAGCCTGTGCGGTGAAACACGGCATTCACATCCGACAGAAGGCTGGTTCGATACGTGTGTCATCGCAAAATCCCAAATTTCGAGTGGTCACAAAAACAGGAATAAAGGGGAAATCTTCAGATGAGGAAACTAGTTCTGGCAATAGACAGGGATTTCCCCACTTTGGAGGGATTTCCTCTCACTTCCTGTTGTGACTATGAGGCAGAGACTAACAGGGGTTGTAACCTTCTCTTACTCTATCCAAAATGGGGGAAAAAAAGTTTTTCACACAGGTCTAATTTAATACTTCTTATATCTCCTTGCAGCACCATTTGCATAACAAGAATATATGTTACAAACTGGCCAATTTGCCACTTTTTATTGCTTTTTTTGTGTTTGAAAACAATGGGGATAAGCTGGATTTTTTTCATAATAGTTGAATACTGATTGATTTTTGTGTTTTTTATTTTTAGATAACTTATGGCCATATTATAGCTATGCTAAAGCATTTATGAATGCTGTTTTAGCCTAAATGCTTTTATCAAGTTACTATTGATCTTTAGTAAGTGAATTTGCAGAGAAACTTGTCGCTGATTTTTTATAGTTTTACTTTTTATAGTTGTGGCTTACAGGCAGGGAGGACTGGGCCAGGGGGCAGGGGGGCAATTCCCCCCCCCCCCGGGCTGCTCTGATGCGCCATAAAAAGGCTTCTGCCAAAGACATGCCTAAAGGATTCCTGGTGAAGAGAAGTAAAAAAGTCCCTGCCGCTGACCAACTGAGTGTGTGTTGAAGACAAGGACAGAGCGCAGCCCCCCCCCCCGGCATGGATGGTGTAAACTGTGTCTGAGCAGAGGCCAGTTCCATGCCCCACTGGAGACTCTCCTCCCCCAGCCAGCCGAGCTGTCCCAGCTCCCCCCAACCTCCCCCTGCTGGCCAGGTCGGGAACCCAGATTCGGTCAGTGAGTAGAGAGTACCTGGAGTGGAGTTCAGCCTAGAATGGGGGTCAGGAGGAGGCCAGGAAGAGTGAGATTTGGAGGGGGGCTGAGTTGCTGCACCATGGGCCTCTGATTTTTACTTGCCCCCCTGGGCCGAAAGTTGCCAGTCAGCCCCTGCTTGCAGGCCATGGCAATCTACCACCTCTTCTGATTTAGGTCTCTACCTGTTTTATGTTCTGAAATGTTGTATGGTACAAGATCATTTTATCACAATGTACTGTATTTCAGACAAGAGTAGATATCATTTGGAGGTTTTGTTCAGTCTAACCAATTAAACATTTTCCTGTGAGGTTTTCTACTAAATCATAATAAAAAGTAAGAAGCAATGGAGTTGATTTATTAAAGGCAAATAAGCCATACACTTTGCAAGGGAATTTTCCCCAGAGCATAGTGAATGAGGTGACGCTCTGAGTACTTGCATCATCCAACAATATGTGTGGGGTGGTGGTCCTCGCTATGAGATATGAATGAAAAAAACCTCTGCAATATCCACCAGAAATAGGACCATAAGAGGAGAGATGGGAATGTCCTTCTGGTGTAGTAAGTTATATAGTAAGTTAGCAACATTATTAGATATGTAAAATTTTTAGAAAGGTGAACAATACACGTTATAAGGCTGCAAATACCTGCAGTTTGTAGTAAACACAACTTTCCAATTAGGTGTGCAGTAAATACCCCTCCACCCAGGAAGTGGGATACCTCAGAGAACCCAACCTTAGGTCTTCAAAGGGGGCATCCAGATGGTGGGCAGAACTCCTAGGCAGAAGTAGAGTAGAGGCAGTAGAGGCACCCATAGTAGTGTGTGGTAGTGATCATGTAGAAGTCAAAGTCATCATATTTATTAAGTTACACCAAAAGATGCATTTCATGGCTGATATGCCAAAACTTACACTTGGTAAGGCTGCAGGTTTGTAGTAAATTCAACCTTATAATTAGGTATGTAGAGAATACCCCGTCTCCACAGAGGAAGTAGGCAGTTGCACCTGATACTTTGGGGCATGTAGAGAATACCCCTGTCTCCACACAGGAAATAGGCAGTCACACTTGATACCATGGGCATCCGCAGGTAGGGGCAAGGGGGGCAAATGCCCCCCCCCCGGAATCTCAACTTCCCCTTTCAAGTGGTTGTTAAGCCACTTTATACCATCCTGGTCTGGTCTGTTTAATAATCCTGTGTGCCTCTGTGTCTGTTTTAAAAAAATAAGCTGTTCTTTACCAGTTTTCAGAGGGCCGAGCGCCGCTCACGTGACCCGTCAGTTCACTCCTCTCTCCGGCTGACAGTGGGCGGGGCCAAGAATTCCCCCGAGGTCAGTTGGGAGGGGAGGAGGAGGGGAAGAGGAGAGGAGGAGAGAGGTGGCGCGTCATGTGAGCGGCGAGTGGCACTCTGTACTTGTAAAGAATGGCTAATTTTGAAAAAAAAAACAGACCCAGGGACACACAGGATTATTAAACAGACTGTAGACAGGATATGAAACTTTAAATGAAACTACAGCAGCAGGATGAGAGGGGGGGGGGGCACGGACACAAGAGCAGACAGGTAGGCAGGAGGGAGGGGGGAGAAAGGACAGAGGAGGATAGGAGGGCTGCGGATGATGGAGGCACGTAAACTGACCACGGTGTCAGGGCTCAGCAGCCATGATATACCGTGGTCAGTTTACAGAGGGGAGGACATAGCCAGGCAGGATCAGCCAGGTATTTTAGGTGATATAAGGAGCCAAAATTACACAGCAAAACACTGTGCTCTACAACATGCTTTAAGGGAACAGGATCAGTTATTTTTTTAGGTTAACAAATGCTTTAAAAATAAATGCTGCTACTGTATTTGCTCTTTAAAAATAAGTACTCAAAATAAGTATAATGACTAAGCCCCTCCCCTTCATGACATTGTTGAAAAGGGGCGGAGCATGGGTGACCTTAAAACTATGCCCCCCCCTGAAAAAAGTTCTGCGGACGCCCATGCTTGATACCTTGGGGAACCCAAATTCAGGTGCTCATTGGGAGTGTCAGGATGGTGGGCAAAACCGTCAACGGCAGAGGTGCATTTGGTAGTGATCGCGGAGAAGTCAAAATTATCGTAATTATTGAGAAAGCATTTATTAGTTGCACCAAAAGATGTGTTTTGTGGCTGATACACTACTTCTTCAGTTTTATCAGTGTTACATAGAGGATTAGTGCCTCCTGGTTGCTGGGTAATCTTTGGCATGTGTGTGTATGTGAGCTCAACCAGCATCCAGGAAGCACCGGTCCTATGAGTAACACCGATAAACCTAAAGAAGTGGCGTATCCGCCAGGAAATGCATCTTTTGGTGTACCTCAAAAATGCTTGCTCGATCATTGCAATGACTTTGAATTCTCCATGATCACTACCACACACCACTAAGGACGCCTCTGCCATTAATGGGTTTTTCCTTCTACTAATAAGATCCTCCAATAATGTGTAAGTAAAAATACTGTTTTTTTATTTGTCTTGCACATGATTGGGTATTCTTTGTAGAGTGAATCCTCGCCATGTTCACTAAGCTAAGTGCAAAGCTACCAACCTATTTGTCTTTATTAAATCGACCCCACTGTCTTTCTTTTGTATGTCCTATGACCTATTCATAAGGATCTATTCCATAACTATGACCACTTGACATAACTGTCATATATTTGTAAAGTATCCTGGTAGAAATAGGCTGTTGATAATTATACCATGACCTGCAAATTAGTCATAGAAAGGTGTGTGTGGGGAGTCATAGAAAGGTGTGTGGGGGGGAGTTATTCCACCATACAGAACTTTGTCTAAATCACTATGAAGTATTGTATTGATATGTGCACATATAAGAACACACTTATAGAACATGTTTAATGAAATGGAAAAAATTCAAAGAAAAGCTTTTATATGATGCAGTTTCAAGCAGAAAAGTGTATTCAAGGGTATCGTGAAAGGTTTGTGGACTTTAATGTGTACAAAACGTAAAAAAAAAGACATGGCTGAGCTACAGACATGCTAATTTGAGGCTTAAAGTGTAATTATTCATAAAATCAAAAATTAGCTATACCAGCCTTTTTCAAACATGTTGCTGTGGAATCCCGGGGTGCCTTGCCAAAAATGCTTACAAATTACCCCAAATTGCCCACAAGCCAGGAAACGGATCAAGCTTATTGTGCAGCATTACATCCAACTGGTAGCGTCCATTAGGTGGCTATTAACCAATGACATTGTCGTTGAAGAGGAGCACGTTAGGTACTCCTTGTTTGCTTTTTCCCTGCCACCCCTCTTTGTCAGCAGTGGGGTCAGGTTAGAGAGAGAGAAACAGAGGGAGAAGAGAAATGCTGGCATACTAGTCAGTACCAGTGTGCAAAGATGTATCTGCTTTGTAAGAATACAATTACCCCTAATTGGGTGTCCTAAATGTGTGGGTGATGATGCATTATGTAAAACGATAAGGCCCCGTTCACATGGGCTTTCCGATCCGCCTGTCGGTTTTGTCAGCCAGACCTGATCGGATGCTCCATTCACCTCTATGGAGCGGTGGATGTCAGCGGTGACATCTCTGCTGACACCCGCTGCTATCTGATCCAATCCTGTCTGTGAAATCCGGATGGATGGAAACCCTATTTCCCATCTGTCTGGAGGAACGGCTCAGATAGGATCGGATGAAAATGGACAGGCAGTCTGTTTTCATGCGATCTCCCATAGAGGAGGATCTGACAGCTCTGTCTCTGCACAGAGTGGAGACGGACCTGTCATCAGCCTACTCAGTGGGGATCAGCGGATTGATCCCCACTGAGCCAAACGGAGTCCGCCGGGTAGAAAGCCCGTGTGAAAGGACCCTTAATTTCGCTTTTTAATTTTTAGAATGAGGGGTGCATCAAGACTGTGCAGAATTTCAAAGGGTTTTGTGACTAAAAAAGGGTTAAGAAACATTGAGCTATAAGATGGAGGCTGTCAGTAGATTTAACAGCTGCTTAGTTTTTCTGAGCCCCTTTCCCCTGTAACAAAGTTTTTTTTATCTGTTAATCCTGCCAATAGGGCCATCATTTTTTCTGTTCCATAGAATTACAATACTGTTCATTCTGCATTATACCATGACATCACACAGCAGCATTGTAACCCTTTGTGGTTTGAATATCTCACAAGAAGAGGATAAAAGAAAAAAAAAAGACATAAAAATCCCGGGAGAGCACAACATACTTGGAAATGGATAGGGCATATAGATGTGTTGTATTGACACCTGATACCGGATACTGAATGCCTGTAAGGGGTCAGACACCCTGTGGTCAGATCCTGTGGGGAATATACTGTATCTGTCTCCATGCAGAGAGAGGCCACCTATGATGTATGTCAGGATGTTCCTAATGTTTCTAGGCTTTGTGGTCTCCAGATCCTGGCATGGTGTATAACATCTTAAGCCCCAAATAGGATAAGATATTAGAGCCCAGAAAAAATGATAATATTGGAGCTTCTGGACAGGATAGTCTTAGATGGGCTTGTAGTTTTCAATGAGTTTCAAGCAGTAGACTTTAACCAAATTAAAGCCCAACTCTGGTCAACACTTCTTTAAGCAGTTACTCAATATAAAGGCTGACCATTGTAAGAAGATCTGCTGCCAGCATAATGTAGTATGTTTTAGGACCCTTACTGCGCCTTTTCTTCTTTTCTCAGCAGTTTTGCCTGTTACAGGAAGGTTAGGCTGGGAAGGTTAAGCTATTAGCAAACACTGATGCTTTTCCCTGAATAGGCTGGTGACCAGGCCCAGACTGGCCATAGGGCAGACCAGGCACTTTCCCAGTGGGTCGGGGCCTCCAGGCGGCATTTACTAAGCAATAATCCTTGAATGAGCCCGCCCTGCGCACACTGCTCTGCTCACTGCACTGTGTTTCAGTATTGTGGGAGTGGAGCGCTCAGGTCACGTCACAGGCTGTCTCCTCCTACTGCTTCCCTTGTTTGGCTGTAGAGGTTGGCGGGGCGTCAGCAAACAGGAGACCTGTGTCAGAGTGTGGGCCAGTCAGACCAAGGGGAAAGACCTGCATCTAGGATTGCTGATGGTGGGATCAGAATTCAGGTGGTGAAGAGGAAGGGGGAAACTTTTGGATACTGGCCTGCCCGTCACCTTGAAAGTAGGTGCCGCATTGCTGCTGTACCGACTCTTCCTATAACATATCTGAGATTCCTGCAATGCTGTGACCTGGGACTGTACGGATGCTGGGGCTCCCCTGAAGCTTGCTGGGACTACAAGTCCCAGCAAGCACTGTTTCTGATAACATCTGGCTCAGCACTGTCACTTCCTATGACACAGTGAATGGTGTATATAGACTGTGCATATATAATGGGGCTTCCATTTTGTCAGCCAGCTCTGATTGCAACCAAGAGATGCAGTTATCCAGCACATTAAATCATATCAGAAGTCACTACTGGTTGGTCACATGTGTGACAAGTTCTGATTGGTTACTATGGGTTACTGCACCGCTCCTATGTCTGTTGAATGATTTTATGCAAAGTAGCCCGAACTGACCAATCACAGTCCATCTTGCACTGGCCTGACTTAGGCTGCATTTGTACTGGTAAATAGCACAGGTGCGAATGACAACAGGAGAAATCTGCTGAGTGCTGACCATCAAGCCCTGTATGCTTTAATGACAGGTCAGTGGCACCTGCAGCTATCTGTAACTATCCACTCTGCCAGTGATTACCTGCAGATTGCGCACAAAGTGCATCCAGCGCAATCCTCACAGGTAATCGCTGGCAGAGAGGATAGCCACAGATAGCTGCAGCTGCCACTGACCTGTCATTAATCACTTGTCTACTGGGCACTTTTACCCCGTTCCTGCCCAGGTCAATTCTCCGCTTTCAGCGCTGTCACACTTTGAATGTCAATTGCACAGTCATGCAACACTGTACTCATATGGCATTTGTTATAATTTTTTTCACACAAAAAGAGCTTTCCTTTAGTGGTATTTAATCGCCACTGAGTTTTTTATTTTTTGCAAAATAAACTATAAAAGACCAAACCTTTTGAACAAAAAAAAACCTTTTCATAGTAATAAAATTTTGCAAACAGGTAGATTTTCTCCTTCAATAATTGTCACTGATGAGACAGCATTGATGAGGCTGCACTGATAGGAGCACTGATAGGCGCACTGGTAGGGGGCACTGATAGATTACACTGATGAGGAGACACCAATGGGCACTTATAGGCAGCACTGATAGGTGACACTGATGAGGAGGCACTGATGAGCATTGATTGGCAGCACTGATAGGTGACACTGTTGAGAAGGCACTGATGCAGCACTGATGCAGCACTGATAGGTGACACTGATGAGGAGGCACTGGTGGGCTTTGATTGGCAGCAACGGTGGGTACTGTTGATCACATGGTAAAGAGCTGCTGATTGGCTCTTTATCTCGACCTGTGATCAGCTGTGTCCAGAGGACACAGTGATCACAAAGCATGGTACCCGCACGTCACAGTGGGCGTGCGGTGGGCGCAATCATGGTAGGAAGTCATATGACACCCTGGCCGGCCAGGCTGTAGTCGTCATTCGGCTATTGCGTGGTCGGCAAGTGGTTAAAGCGTACAGGGCTTACAATGACTGAAGCCGGCAAAATATACTGTAACTAAAAGACATCTTAAAAACAGTTGTAATTTTTCGTAATTTTGGTTGTAAAATGGGCTGCTCAGTCCAAAATGCCCGGGCCTATTTTTTTGTACAAGTCCGGGCCTGCTTGTGACAATGGGGTGGATTTACTAAAAGGCAATAGACTGTGCACTCTGCAATTGGCTGTCCAGAGCTAAGTGTGGTAAAGCTTCAATTTGCAAAGAATATCCAATCACATGCAAGAAAAATGTTTAAAAAATGAATTTTTGCTTGCACATGATCAAATGATGGAAGTCAGCAGAGCTTCTGCTTATTTACTAAGCTCTGGAGCAACAGCTCTTGCAGAGTGCAAATGCACTTTTTGCCTTTAGTAAATCAACCCCAATGTCTCTTTAACCTCCCTCGCTGTATGATTCTTTCGGATTTTAGGTGCTGAAAGCGGTACCATTATTTTGCATGTAATTCTTGAGAATGAGCAGCCCAAACCAACTATTTACATTTTTTTTTTTTTTTTTTACTGTGCGTTCTTCTTTTATAACATCTTGGGTATGATAAAGTTTGAAACACAAAATCATAAATTTTAATATAATAAAAAACTATAAATAAGTTAAAGTATGTATGTATACATATATATATTATATATGTATATATATATATATATATATATATATATATATATATATATACATAAAAAGTACAGTAAAACTGCAGGAAAGGGCACTGGGGGGCAATGTAATGTGAATTTATTTTATTTTGAATGGTATCAGTGTGTTTGGTGTGTTTTACATTTGAATTTGCCGCCGGTTCCACCCCCCTGCGAACGTCACATCTCAGGAGACGGAAGCCGGGGCACAGAGAGGATCGGGAGGAAGATCCGCCGCCGCATACCGCTCGCATACATCGCTGGATCCCGGTGACAAGGTAAGTAACCTCTTTTACAGGATCCAGCGATGCTTCTGGCGGTACCCCGAGTGTGGCTCGGGGTTACCGCTTTTGGCTCTGAAATGTAACCCCGAGCCACGCTCGGGAATACCGCTAAGAAGGTTAAAGTATTTTTTGTTATAACATGCTTGATCCTTTTATGTTCGTTTTTATTTTAAATATAGAAAATGATGGGTTAACTTCTAGAATATCCTTTATCAACCTTTTTACACCAGAGGAACCCTTTTAAAAATTTCCAGGTCTGGGAAAACCCCCGCTAATACAAATTCATTGGGGGTCAGTAGACAAATGTCCCTTACACTGGTGGCAAGTGGGAAGAATACCCCTTACAGTGGGGGTCAATGGGAAGAATACCCCTTACAGTGGTGGTCAATGGGATGAATACCCCTTACAGTGCTGGTCAATGGGAAGAATACCCCTTACAGTGATGGTGAGAATGCCACCCTTACAAACAACTAATAAAGATCCTTGGGGTTATGAAGGGGGATACTGCTAATTGGAACAGGACCCATAATTATGCTGGCACCATTGAATGAAAGGGTCAGTTATCCCCAGCTCAGGAAACCCCTAGCAGCCTCTGGAACCCTGGTTACATAGTTACATAGTTTGTAAGGTTGAAAAAAGACATCAGTCCATCCAGTTCAACCTATGATGTGTGTGTGTGTTTGCTGTTAACCGTACATTGCAGGGGCGTAACTACAGGGGTTGCAGGGGTTGCAATCGCTACCGGGCCCCATGCTCCAGGGGGCCCGGTAGCAAACCAGTGGGTGAACTTCTAGGATCTCAAAGGTCACACTTGCGACCGGGCCCTGGCATTTCACCACTGTGGGGAGGCCCCAAGATTGCAGGAAGGGGGCCCACTGCAGAACTTGTGAAAGGATCCTGATGCGGGACCATAATAAAAGGCCATGCAATGCGATTAAAGAGCCCCAGGATTAGTGGGAAGAGCCCCGGGCTTGAAGGGAAGGGCCCCGGCCAGGGGTCTGGGGGGCCCTTCATGGTTTCTTGCATCGGGGCCCTGAAGGTTCTAGTTACGCCTCTGGTACATTGTATACCCCTGTATGTTGTGGTCTTTAAGCTGCCCATCATATCGTTTTTTTAAACTATCGATGCTCCCTGCTAATACCACTGCTTGTGGAAGAGAATTCCACATCCTTACTGCTCTTACAGTGAAGAACCCCTTACGCATTTTAAGGTTAAACCGCCTTTCCTCTAGTTTTAGTGAGTGGCCACGTGTCTTATTGTATTCCCTTTCTCTGAATAGTTTGTTCCTTATGCTAGGGTCCCCAGTACAGTATTTGTACATTGATATCATATCCCCCTCAATCGTCTCTTCTCCAGAGAGAATAAGTTCAGTGCTTGTAGTCTTTCCTCATAGCTGATGTCCTCCATTCCCCTAATTATTTTTGTTGCCCTTCTCTGGACTCTCTCCAGTTCCAGCACATCCCTTCTTAATTTAATAAATAGTTGTTTTGAGCAGTATTACAGTATTTGTGGCCGTCTTTGCTTTTTATACCTGAACCTGTGTGGAGCTCTGGAGTGTTTGTAGTTTACCCTTCTGAGATCTATCTCGGGTTGTGCTTCATACCAGATGGTGCTATATACTGGAGGATGGCTGTTTGATTGTCTATGCTGGTGAGCTGGGATACAATCAAGCGCAGATTGACCACTCTAATAGGGGGTCACTGGCTATCTGGTTAGAAGGATCTGTCACCGGGTTCTCATAGGATTTCTACTAATCAATAAGGCTGTGGAACCACTGCACTATTTTTTTTTTTCTTGTTTTTTATCTTGGGACTATTTTTTTATATATTTGCTCATTTAAGTGACATTACTTGAGTTATTCACTTCAAGTGCTGCACTTTATATATCAAATTGTTTATGTGTTGTTGAATCTTGGCACCGTGCATAGCAGCTTTTTTTCTACAACATTATATCAGGTGTGGATTTATGTACTTTTTTTGCTAAATGTACAGCATACCTTTATCTCTTGTAGTCAGTTTTCTCACGCCCAACCTCACAGCTAACCTTGAACAGCACAAAGGAAGATGCAACAAAGTACTACACAAATTTTGTCCCCAGGGGAACAGAACACGCCAGTAAAAATTGAAGTGAGATTTCTTTAACCACTTCAGCTCCAGTAGGTTTTACCCCCTAATGACCAGGCCATTTTTTGCAAAACGGCACTGCATTGCTTTAACTGACAATTGTCGTGCGACGCTCTACCCAAAATAAAAATAATGATGTCCTTTTTTTTTCCCCACAAATAGAGCTTTCTTTTGGTGGTATTTGATCACCTCTCTGGTTTTTAGTTTTTGCGCTATAAACAAAAAAAGAGTGACAACAATATTTTTTACTTTCTGCTATAAAACATTCCCAATAAAAAAAAAAAAAAAAATCTTAATTATAATTTTAGGGCAATTTGTATTCTGCTACAAATTTTTGGTTAAAAAAAAAATCCCAAAAAGCATATAATATTTGGTTTGCACAAAAGTTATAGCGTTTACAATCTATGGGATAGATTTTTGGACTTTTTAGTTTTATTTATTTTTATTAGTAATGGCAGCGATCAGCAATTTTTATCGGGACTGCGACATTGCGGCGGACAAATCTTACACTAAGTGACACTTTTTGGGGACCAGTGACATTAATACAGTAATCAGTGCTAAATAATATGCAATGTTCCTGTATAAATGACACTGGCAGGGAAGGGGCTAACACTAGGGGTGATCAAGGGGTTACATGTGTTCCCTATATGTTCTTTCTAACTGTGTGGGGGATGGATTGAACAGAGGCACAGAGAGATCAGTGATTCAGCTTAGCTGAATCACACAATCTTTCCATGCGTCTCTGACAGGAGATCCGTCTGGCATTGTTTACATTCCAGATGGCTCTCCTGTCAATTTAGCTGAAGATTACGGGAGGCCGGTGGCAATCGAGCCCGCTCCTCCCGAGGTCTGCCTGCTGCGGTGTCTAATCATAGTGGGAGCGCGTCTCCAGCGGCACGTGCGCGTGTGCAGCCAAGACCACGTGCGCACAATGACAAAGATCTACGCGATTATGCACTGCCGAGCCAACCTTCTGCAGCAAATCTACGTGGTCGGCAAGTGGTTAAATAAAAGTTGAACCTACTCTGTCAGGGGTGAATAATGCACAGAGTGCAGGGGTCAGGTCGGGAGTACAGAGGTCAAAAGTAAGAAATGCTGGAAAGAGTTATACTACAGCTTCGCACACGGAAAGAAATAATGTTCTAATTTTTTTACCTGTATTTTTTGCTACAGAGATGAGCTCAGCAACAATATGCTGATTTTAACTTTTTAACCTGAACTAAGAAAAAAACAAAGCTGTAAACTGGTTGCTACTGGCAACTCTGGGAGCTTGTCTCTGCACCAAAAATTTTTTAAACCAGTTAGATAACCAGGTATGCCTTTAATCACAATATAATCTATTTATTAATCACTTGAGATCTCTTCGTATCCTGTCATGCTTCATGTCCCCAGCAGTGTAGGGCACCCCACACTACATAGATACCCTGGCAACCCCAATATGCAGCTGCTGGCCTTTTTAGCCAAATGCACATGTGTGGCAAAACTCGGTAATGGTCTGGATTTCCACCTTTTTAATTCCAAAAGCCAAAAAAAGGAAGGTTGACTGCTGCCCAACAACTACTGCACATGTGCAATGGACTGCAGAATGCAGCAGCACCCAATTGCAGGGCCCGTGCATTACGGGTTGGACGGCCACACTACCAGGGTCATTTTTTTGGGCTTTGGACAGACCCCCTCCAAGCGGGGACTGTCCCTGGCAAATGGGGAGGAATGGTAAATATAATGTAGATATGCCCCTAGCTATGGGGTAGAGAGATGTAAATGGAAAATGTGCAGTAAAACAGCCAATTAAAACTGCCAAATAAAGCATAAAAAGTACAAATCTTTTTTTTTTTTTAAATATAGTACAAAAATATTTGTTGTATTATAATGCACGTTGTTTAAACAAGAAGCTCTTTTGTACTTGTGATTCAGCTAGTAAGGAAGAAAGTCAACTTTTTATTGGTCATAGTGAGGTTTGGTCAGCCAGCATTTGTTTGTATGGGAGGAAAAGGAGGGTATGCCTGTATAGGCCCCACTTTTCCTTATGGGATTGTGGCAGTTAAAATAGTCAGAGCAAAAATTTCAGTTATTAACCACTTCAATACATGGCACTTTCACCCCCTTCCTGCCTAGGCCAATTTTCCCCTTTTAGCGCTGTTGCATTTTGAATGACAATTGCGTGGTCATGCAACACTGTACCTACACCAAATTTATGTAATTTTCCCCCCACAAATAGAGCTTTCTTTTGGTGGTATTTGATCACCTCTGGGTTTTTTTTCCTTTTTGCTAAACAAATAAAAAAAGACAGAAAAGTTTGAAAAAAAAAATTTTTTTTTTGCTTATGTTATACAATTTTGTAAATAAATACGTTTTTTCCTGCACTGATGAGCACTGATGAGACTGCACTGACAGGCGCTGATGAGGAGGCACTGATGGGGTGGCACTGATGGGGTGGCACTGATAGGCGGCACTGATAGGCGGCACTGATAGGCGGCACTGCTGGGCACTGATAGGCGGCATTGATGGGCACTGATAGGTGGCACTGATGGGCGGCACTGGTGGGCACTGATGGACACTGATAGGCGGCACTGATCGGCACTAACGGGGGGCGCGCAGAGCTGTATTATCCTGCCGCCGTCATATGACGTCCGGTCAGGATAATACAACCACAATCCCGACGTCAAACGCCTATAGGGCGGGCGGGATGTGGTTAAAGTGAAGTTCCGGCCTATTTTGCAACTTTAGTGATATCTGGAGTGCTCGCTATGCTGATCAACAATTGGGCATTTTCAATTTTTTTCGGGGGTCCCTTACCTTATTTTCAGGGCATTTTTGATTGTACTTCCTCCTTCTCCCCCCTCTGTGGCCACGGCCACCGACATCACTTCAGCCTTTGCATCCTGGGAGCTGTTTGTCATCACTCCCAGGAGGCTGGAATCAGGAAGAACTCCCAGAACACTCCCTGGAATCAGGAAGAAGGACACAGCAGATTACACTGCGGCTTCAGATACCCACGTCTAAGATGGCCGCGCCCAGACAGCGTTTTTAAAAGTAAGATTTTGACTAAAATCCAATACTGTACACCGTGTAAGTATGAGAATAGCGGTTCTGTAAAGGGGGATGGATTAGTATTATAGGGGTATTTTTAGTTAAAAAAGATATTTGAGGCTGGAACTCCGCTTTAACTTACATAACATTGGTTAGTTTTAATAAGTCAATCCAGTTTTAGTTGTCCCAATCCCAGGACCCCTATAAATAGGAACAGCTCCCCAGGGTTTTTGAGAGTCATCGGAAGAAGATCGCCAGCAGCACTTCCCTTTGTCGCGGCTTTTTATGTGGTGTGGTCCCTCGTCCGCCAACTTAAAAGAGGACAATTTTGTTAATTATATGTTATTATCCTATATTTTATGACGGTTCGAGTCTTAGTGGCTGAACTGTTTTCTTTATTTCTTGTTCTTGGTATATGTTTTGAATTTATTAATGGTTTAATATCTATTAATGTTTTTACCAATAATAAAGCTGCGGCCAATTTTATTTCCAAATAAATATTTTAAATTTAAATTTAGTTTATTTTGTTTTTTATTATGTCCAGGCGAATATAAAATACTGCCTACGATCCCATGTTGAGTTTGGGTAATGTTCTAATACATAAAATAGACCCGTATACATTTCTTTCTTACTCTACATATTCATTGCTATTGGTGCTTAAATCACTCGCACCGTTTACAAAATTGCGCTGTGTATGGACAACAACATAATGCAATGCTATAAAGGCACCGATAATTACAATACACAGTCTACAAAGGCCTTTTATCTGTTGGCTTTGTTTGTAATTCCATCACAGACGGTACCTTTCAGTATGTACAGGATAGACATGACTGTGTTGACAGCAAGATGCAGATCATTTTTTATGGTGGGAGGAGAACGACAGTGGCAAGACATATTTATACATATCTCAGTAACGATCCAACAGACAAACAAAAGGAAAAAAAAAGAACGTTCTACGGAGACGTAACGCAAATTATACACCATAACACAGCCACCTTGTCCGAAGGGTTTGTCCATGACTTAAAAAAAAAAAAACATCTTGGAGATGTCCCGGAGTGACTGACTTTACTACAAGAGCAGTTAACTGCAGCACGCTGACCCTTTCAATTTAGGATTTTTCAAAGGACATCACAAAAGACCGAAGTGTTTCACAAGGGCACTTGCCATTTTATCGGAATGATCATGAAAGAATTTTTCTTGCTTAAGGGCAGCAGACGCTAATGTGCCATTGTTCTGTAAACAGACAAAAAAGTGGAGTTTGGAATTCTTTGTACTCCGTCACTGCCATCTACAGGCCCGAGTTTGTATCCACAGTATTTCCGCTTCGGGTTTTCAAGCTCAGTCCCACGAATAATAGAAAGTAAGCTCATGGATTACTTATAGCACATGTCGATGTAGCAACTAATAATCTCTACTCTTATTTTGAAATGCCTTATTATAGGAAAAATGTCTACATCACAAATAAAATCTTTTCCCAGAAGATGCTTTATCCTGTTACATAAAAATGTTGTGTCTTTACTTATTATAGGGATCAATTGGAGCAGATCTTACCAGCCTCGTCTACCACACCAATATTGTTGCTGGCCCTTATGATTAAATAAAATGCATGCTACAATAGATGAAAATCGACTTTAATAATTAGGATCCCATGAAAACAAAGGAAGTAGTTGTCCCTTTAAATAATAATGATGCTGATATTAACAAAGACATAAATAGAATCAGGATAAGGATTATTATTTGATTTAATAATGAAGACGCATGCATTATCTTTCTATGCAAAATCCACACTGCTTCTAAATGGCTTAAGTCCATATCTGACCCTCCGAACCCACGTGTCTTGAATTGTATTGTAACAATATTAGATTGTAAGCCCTAACGAGCAGGGTCCTCTTAACCCTTTTATTGTATTGTAACTGTACTGTCTCTTATATTGTAAAGTGCTTAGAAAACTGTTGGCACTATATAAATCATTTATTATAATAATAATGTCTCCTTTTATTTTATAAAGTGCTGCGCAAACTGTTGGCACTATATAAATCATTTATTATAAATAATAATAATGTCTCCTTTTATTTTATAAAGTGCTGCCCAAACTGTTGGCACTATATAAATCCTGTATTATAATAATAATCTGATTAAATAGTCAAGTTTCTTTATGCCCTTCTATGCATATCATAAAATATTTAATTAGCCACATTACCAATCCTACTAGTAAAAAAAATGAATAGCATACTGCATATACTTATATTATAAATTATATTATTATTATATTATATATTATATTATATTTTATTATATATTATATTTTTATTATATATTATATTATAAAATATATTATTATATTTATACTTATAAATATATTTATCCATAGTACAGTACATTAGTATGTAGTATACAGTAGATCAGTTAGCACTACCTGGAAGAATATGATAAGTGAGGATATTCTGTAAATAAAACTCACAGCTCAACATCAACTGATCAAGTACAAGCCCAAGAAATTAGCATGAGCTGATCCCCTTTTACTATGATAGGAAAATGCAAAATAAAATGAATGTTATATGTTTTCTACAACAAAAAACAATATTTTTATCAACTAAAATATTCTAAAAATCTTCTTTAATAATTTCTACAGTTACTGATTTATATTTATTTTATACATATCTAAGGATGTAGTGTATCTTGGCTGCTGAACAGGTATTATCAGCCACAGAATACAGTCTGGCCATGGCCTTTGGGAGGTGACAGGTCAGCCACCGTCTGTAATTATGTGAAGTTTTTTTTTGGAGGAAGATATAGATTGTTGTATTTTTATAATCATAAAAGGTTAGACAGTTACACAGGTTGAAAAAGACAAAAGTCCATCTAGATCAACCAACACAAAAAAAATAAATTAAAAACCTTCCATACAGAATCCTATGCCCAAAGCTGATCCAGAGGAAGGCAAACAAGTTAGGTTGAAAACAAAACCATCTAGCCTAATTAATAGAAAAAATAAACAGAAAACCTGCTGTATACTGTATATAGACAAAATTATACCCACAGAGGTAGGGGAAAAAACACGTGTAAAGCATGGTCCAAGTTGGTCCAGTGGGGGAAACCAAAATTTCTCTGGCGGTTTTACCTATAAATGTTAATATGTAACTTACTGTATATATTTACTATTGTTTAGGTGGCTACATCATGTTATTGCAACCATCTATGTCAGGAGTAACTAAAGTTTATAAGCAAAGGGCCAATTTACTGTCCTTCAGGCTTTAGAGGGGCGGACTGGGAGAAATAGTGCCAAATTGTCGATATCAAGGGAAGAATTGTGATCCAGTGATGGTGTTAGTAGGAGAAATGGTGCCCCATCATTGGTGTCAGTTGGTGAAATAGTACCCCAAGGGTCAGCTAAAGTCAAGCAAAGGGCCACATCCGGCCCAGGGCCACAGTTTGGAGACCATTAATCTATGTATATGAAGATTGTGTTGTTTATATTGACATCATTCTTTGCCTATAGTTGAAATGCCCACCAAACCAAGGACAATGCAGGCTTGAAGCGGAACTAAACCCTCCTGTCCTTTTCAGACAAGGAAGCTGACATCATAGCCTCTGTTCGATCTGCAACTGCCATGATCCTGCACATGTGATCAGTTATGGCACCAGCCATTTGATGGTTTGACAGTTTGCTTGAGAGCACAAGCAAATGTGTCAGTTAGCATTCCTGGACTGTTAAATTGATGTTTAGTTCCACTTTAATTTATTTAGTTTACAGGCTTTCCCCGGGTTATAAAGAAGATAGGGTCTGTAGGTTTGTTCTTAAGTTGAATTTGTTTAGTGTACTTCCAGCCAAAATAATCATTTTTAAGTTTTTTGGATAACCTAGGGAAGGGTTAACATTTGTTTTGTTGTCTGTACCCCTATTCATAAAATTTCACCTCACTTTCTGTCCCTATGACAACTGTATTTCGAAAAATTTGGGTGGTTGTGGAAACAAGGATTTGTGATAAAGCTTCAGTGGAGACACCTTTTTCCCATGAGAACTCTTACAGGAGTGAATTTCCCATCCTAGATGGAGATTTCTCCTCACTTCCTGATGTCTCCCTCCATTTGTAATTAGGAGTCATTTGTAAATCAGATGTTTGTAACCCGGGCCTGCCTGTATTAAGGAGTAATTCCTCTGCTGGTCGTACACTAGCTGAAAAATCATTCAAACTTGTTTTCAAATAACGAACACTAGGCCATGAGACTAAATCATTTTGCCATCATATAATGACCGAGTTTTGATGGATAAATCATTCAATGGACATAAATGAATCAGTTTTTCGTTCATTTTGTCACATATGCCTAGTGCAAACAGTTCAGGCAAGAAACACATTAACCAGTGGCGGCTGGTGCTTGGTAATTCGGGGGGGGTCAAACCAATGCCCCCTCCCCGGTCGGTCGGTCAGTCAGTCGGCAGGCAAGGCACCCCCCCCCTCCCCCCGGATGGTCTGCCTCCTTACCTCATCCTTCCCCCTGTCCGAGCCGGGGAGTGCTGGATGGCTGAGCCGCTGTGCTTCTCCTCCAGCCATATGTCTTCTGCCTTTTCCTGGCCCCTGGCCAGTAAGATCGTTTCTCCTTTTGGCCAATTGGGAAAGGGGTCTCACAACCCTCTTCCTGATTGGCTGGGAGGAGAGTCAGTGTGACAATAGCGAATATTTACAACTAGGTGGGCTCAGGGCGCAGTGCTCTGTGCCCCGAGCCCACCCTTTTTTTAAGCCTATTAGAGCCTCTGGCTCTAATCACGTGCTTCAAAAAAAAAATCCCCCATTGGAATCCATGTATCCGGTGCCCTGCATGTAGATTAGGGGGCCGGATGCATGGATAGGGGGGTGGCGCCCCTGTGTCCCCAATGGACAGGCCACCACTGACATTAACCTTTTCAATTTATGGTTAGTTTGGCAGATTTTTCCAAACCGCTTCCTTGATTTTTCAGTTCTGAAAAGTTAAAACCAATTTTCTATTTGTGCCCATTAACTGGACAAAAAACAAACAAATGGACCAAATGACAGATTTTCAAACGTTTTTTTGGCTAAGGTATGGCCAGCATTAGGGTAGACTGTAATGACAGCATGTGATCCCAACATACCAACATAAAGAGTGTAAAGCAGCTACATACTCCCCCCCCCCCCCCCTTAGCAGGTCACCCTGTAGTAAATGCAACTGTAAAATGTGATTAAATGGGCTGTTATGTAACCATGTAGTCCGATCACATCATAACAGACCCTACTATAAGACAACCACAAGGAACATACAGAAGGGTAAATTGCACTAATTTCATGTTTTGAGGTGGCCTTTTCAACTTTGAACATTGATGAAGGTTGTCCTGCTGCTAGAATCATTCTGCTGTTTAACCACTGCGGCAAAGTGGCTCGTTATCGGACTCCTCCCCTTGTGGGTGGCGCGCACGTGCCACCGGAGGCTCGCTCCCGCTGTATTCAGACACAGCGGGAGTCGGGCCAGGGGAGGAGAAGCGGTGATCACTGCCGCTCTTCCCCGATCGTCAGGGATCGAGTGAGGAGATCAACCCGCTTGTGTAAACAAAGCGGGCGGATCTACTATGTGACAGGCAGGGACAGATTACAGGATTCAGCATAGGTGAACCTGCGATCTGTGCCTGTGTCACTCAATCCCCTCCCCCCACACACGTCAGTAAGCACCAGGCATACATTAACCGCTTGATCACCAATAAAGTTAACCCCTTCCCTGCCAGTGTCATTATTACAGTAACAGTGCATATTTATAGCACTGATTACTGTAGTAATGTCACTGGTCCCCCCAAAAGTGTAAAAAATGTCAGTTAGGGGTCCGATCTGTCCGCCGCAATGTCGCAGTCCCGCAAACAAAATCGCAGATCGCCGCCATTACTAGTAAAAAAAAAAAAGAAACAATAAAGATGTCAAATCTTTCCCGTAGTTAGTAAACGCAATAACTTTTGCGCAAACCAATCAAAATATGCTTATTGCGATTTTTTTTACCAAAAATATGTAGCAGAAAACAAATTGGCCTAAAATGTTAAAATATTTTGATTTATACATTTTTTTGGGGAATGTTATATATCAGAATGGGAAAAATATTGTTTTTTTCTTTCAAAATTGTTGCTCTTTTTTTCAAAAATTAAAAATCGCACATGTGATCAAATAGCACCAAAAGAAAGCTCTATTTATGGGGGGGAAAAAAGGACATAAATTTTATTTGGGTACAGTGTCGCACGACCATGCAATTGTCCGTTAAAGTAACGCAGTGCCGAATCGCAAAATATGGCCTGGTCAGGAATGGGGTAAAATCTTCCGGTCTTAAAGTGGTTAAAAATACGCTCATTGGGAATTTTTTTGTCAAAGGCATGTAGCTAAATACATTTTGGCCTAAATATATGACAAAAATTGAATATATTGGATATTTTTCAACTGTCAAAGAAGAAAATGGCAATTTTTTCACAAAATTTTCACTCTTTTTTTATTAATATCGCAAAAAATTTAAAGCACAGAGGTGATCAAATACCACCAAAAGAAAGCTCTTTTTGTGGGAAAAAAAGGACGTAAATTTTGTTTGGGTACGGTGTTGCATGACTGCGCAATTGTCAGTTAAAATTCGCACAATGCCAAGTTGCAAAAAGTGGCCTGGCCATAAAGCAGGAAAATCCTCCGGTCCTAAAGTGGTTAAAACATAGAAACACACAGAAAGGTAGCATTCATTTCCTATGTCTTACAATATAAAAAAATGTCCATGACATATGCCAATATGGTATATATACATGGTGTGGTTTTATGATGGGCTCCATATAGAGCAGCCTGATTTGGATTACATCTTCCTACACGTCGCGTCTACGTCGCTGGACCGAGGAGAGCCGCTCTGCCGCAGTAGGCTCAATGTGAGCGGTCGGCAAGTGGTTAAGCACATTTTAAGACCCCACAGGGGCCCCCTACTTGACTCTCTACAAAGCAAGGCCCATAAAGACATGGATGAGCGAGTTTTGGAGTGAAGGAACTTGACTGGCCTGCACAGAGTCCTGACCTTAACCTCATAGAACACCTTTGGGATGAATTAGAGCAGAGACTGAGAGCCAGGTCTTCTTGTCCACATCAGTGCCTGACCTCACAAATGAGCTTCTGGAGGAATGGTCAAACATTCCCATAGACACACTCCTAAACCTTGTGGACAGCCTTCCCAGAAGAGTTTAAACTGTTATAGCTGCAAAGGGTGGGCCAACTCAATATTGAACCCTACGGACCAGGACTGGGATGTCATTGAAGTTCATGTGCATGTAAAGGCAGGTGTCCCAATACTTTTGGTAATAAAGCTTGTGTATATATATATATATATATATATATATATATATATATATATATATATATATATATACACTCACATATACACATACTTCATACTTTATTTATTAATATATTTTTATCTACAGAATACCTTCCAACCTTCTAAAGCCCCTTATACACTACAAGAAAATTGCGCGAACATTTTCATCCGGGAAACGATCCTACAATTTTCTGATAGTGTGTGCACAACTTTTGAAAGCTGATTCCAAAGTCCAAAATGTTTCTCGTACGGAAAAATAACAAACTATTTTCGTTTAATGTGTACCATTTTCGTACAATTTTCGTATGAAAAATATCAGATGCAAAAGACTGCGCATGATCAGAAAGAACAAATAACTAAAAAAGGCCTTTGTCTTACAAGAACTTTCATCCATTATTTCTATCCTCGGTTCCGACTTGCTGTAAAACATCGAGGAAAAGCGGCCAATTAGTTGCTCGATTTTCTCATAGTGTGGGTCATTAGGTTAAGAGAAACAGATTGTAGTACAAAATATTTATACAAAGGACGCAGCGAACACAGAAACCAATAAAGCACAAAAACGATTAAACCTTTTTGGTTTGTTAACCAGTTCTGGACCGGAAGATTTGCCCCCTTAATGACCAGGCCATTTTTTTGCGATTCGGCACTGCGTTACTTTAACGGAAAGTTGCACGAATGTGCGATGCTTTTCCTAAACAAAATTAATGCCCTTTTTTTCTCACAAATAGAGCTTTCTTTTGGTGGTATTTGATCACCTGTGCGATTTTTATTTTTCGCGCTATAAACAAAAAAATATAGTGACAATTCTAAAAAAAATAATAATAATTTTCACATTCTGCTATATAACATTCCCCCAAAAAAATGTAAAAATCAAAATTTTTCATAATTTTTGGCCAATTTATTTTTGGTAAAAAAAAAAATCCCAATAAGTGTATATTGATTGGTTTGCGCAAAAGTTATCTACTAGTCTACAAACTAGGGGAAAGATTTATGTAATTTTTATTTATTTTTAATTTTTTTTTACTAGTAATGGCGGCGATCTGCGATTTTTAGCGGGACTGCCACATTGCGGCGGACAGATCGGACCCCTAACTGACATTTTAGACACTTTTGGGGGGAACCAGTGACATTACTACAGTAATCAGTGCTAAAAATATGCACTGTTACTGTAATAATGACACTGGCAGGGAAGGGGTTAACCTAGGGATGATCAAAGGGTTAAATGTGAGCCTATGGGAGCGTTTTCTAACTGTGGGGGGAGGGACTTGTAAAATGACCATAGAGACCTGTGTTCCTATATAGAAGGATCACAGGGGCTCTGTGATCATTCCAGAGAGAAGAACGGTCAGCTGACCGCCCTTCTCTCTCAGTGGGGAACGATCGCGGGTGCCCGGCGGCAATGGGTGGTGCCGGTCCTGTGCATAGGCATCCCCACTGCCTAAGTGGGGGTGGGAGCGCGCTGCAGGTGGCACACGCTCGCCCCTAGGATTGCTCCCGCGAGCCAACGTACCCCTATGTTGGTTCGCGCAGCTGAGCCAACCCGCCGCAGTAAATCTGCGGCCAACGGCAAGTGGTTAAATACAATATTTAAAATGTTTTGTAATACAGTATCTGTTCAATAAGTGCAAACAAACGTCTATTGATCTGGTCTAAAAGCTTGTGAGTGGATAAAGTCCTGTTCCTTTGTTGCAATCTTTTCACTTACGTTGCTTCCATCCATCTCTGAGGACTACAGAACCGGTCACCAAGTAGAAGAGTGGAGAAGGTTTATGTTTTATGATAACTATGCTGCTTCTCCATAGATACAGCCCAATGAGTGAGCCTTGTCACCCTAGGACAGGAAGTATGTTATTGGCAGGATCACTAGGTGAAAATAAGGGGGAAAAAAAACAAATGCAGTCATCATGTCTAAGATCTGATGCATTTTTCTCCTTGGGTTTAACCACTTGCCAACCGCTCACTGTGCTGCTACTGCGGCACTGCGGCACAGCGGCTTCCCTGGGTCATACCCCTGGGCATCTGTCCGCCACAATGTCGCAGTCCCGCTAAAAACCGCAGATCGCCGCCATTACTAATAAAACAAAAAAATAAATAAATAAAAATAACATAAATCTTCCCCGTAGTTAGTAGACGCAATAACTTTTGCGCAAACCAATCAAAATGTGCTTATATTTTACCAAAAATATGTAGCAAAAAACAAATTGGCCTAAAATGTTAAAAAATATGATTTTAAATTTTTTTTTTTTGATAATGTCATATAGCAGAATGTGAAAAATATTGTTTTTTTTTTTTTCTGAATTGTCGCTCTTTTTTTGTGTATAGCGCACAAAATAAAAATCACATAGGTGATCAAATACCACCAAAAGAAAGCTCTATTTGTGGGAAATAAAGGACGTACATTTTATTTGAATACAGCGTCGTACGACCGTGCAATTGTCCGTTAAAGCAACGCAGTGCCGAATCGCAAAATATGGCCTGGTGGGGAAAATCTTTCGGTCCAGAAGTGGTTAACTGATATTAGTCTTTATTTTCTCCCCAATTTTATGCTCCCATTTGGTTTAGGACTGTAAACATGTTTTTGGAAATCTGTTTTTATGGGTCAACAATCATCCAAAAATTCTCACCTATCCCAATGAAAAGACATACCCAAAGAAACTGCTCTAGTTATGAAATGCTTGAACCCTGTAGATAGTATGTAATATACGACTAAAATATATAATATTATATATATATATATATGTACATATATATATATATCTATATCTATATATATATATATATATATATATATATATATATATCTATATATATATAGATATATATATCTATATCTATATCTATCTATAGATATAGATATAGATAGAGAGAGATATAGATATATATATATATATATGTGTGTGTATGTATATATATATATATATATACAGTATATAAATATATATATATATATATATATATATATATATATATATATATATATATATATAAAAATAATAATAATAAATATATAATATATAATAAACTACTAGTTTAGTTTGTTATAGTACTTTAGTAGAATTGTAAAAGAACCCATAAAAAAAAAAACCAAAGGAATTATTATAATCCTTTGCCAAATTTTGCTGCTCTGCAATGTAAATCTTGGGCACGCGGAAATGTGCACGCAATTAACATTTCTGAGACGACAGGCTCTTTGGTGCTATCTCCGCACCTTGTTGATATACCTGTGCTGACCTTTCCAACTGCACAACCATCTGTTCATGCGACATATTTATTCGGTTTATTACGGTATGACTTAGGGCCATGGACACATGTCTACACACAAGCAGTTGCCCTGCACATACCTCTGTGAGCAGCCGATCGTACAGTGCTGTAGCTGCACACACTACATAAACCCTCCCGATAGTTCCATGTTTACTGATGCTGTGCTGGTTATCCTTAGATCAGTACAGAAATCAATCTTTTTTAATTAACATTATCAATTGTCAACAGCCAGCAAGTCGGTTGGCTTCATCTTCATCTGGAGTAGTAACTTATGATACCAGAAAAACTCAAATATTTTTTCCATCGAATGCAATAACTTCACTAAATTGTATATGGCAATAATCTCACAATATTATATTTTATATTATTTTAATAATATAAGTTTTTTAAATGTTTATTTTAATTGCATCTGTTATACATTATCAGTTTATAGTAATAACCAACTTAATATGCAAAAATTAAAATGAATATGTTGAAACGATTATTTTAACACTAAAGTATAATAAAGTACAAATACAAATAAGGGCAAACAAAAAAACAATAAAAGTACAAAAGAATAAAAGTACAAACAATAAAAAAATGTCATTTCCTAAAATAATCATTATAAGGATAATAGCAACGATGTTAAGACATCTAAAAGTAAACCTTCCTTTTTTTCACTTTTCACTTTTTTACTCTCTTTCTTTCTTTTCTATCTTTTTTTTTTTTCTTAAATCTAATGTCTTTTTTGTTTTATTTTTCAGTCAGTCATGTCTGTGTCTCATCCTTGCTATCTGTATTTCCATCACTCTCCATCAGGTGAGGATCTACTGCTTTATGTATCTATCTATATATCTGTCAGTTTTTTTTTTTTTTTATCGCTCGACTATTTATCTGTCTTGCCATCTCACTTTGTACATTTGTCGTTCTATCTGCAGGCAATTGGCAGTCTTCAGTAATTCTGCAGTATTAAATAAAACCCGGGACATTGTATCTTGCCTTTGCCTGTAAATATTCCATGTGTTTTGAAGACCGTAAATTTCTATAAGAAATTACCTCTGTCTCTAATTTACGGCTAATTTTCTTACAAGATTAAAGCCTCATTTCCCGCTGATCATCTACTAAGGTACTTCTTGTACTGAAGAAGAGAAATTATTCAGCCACATATATCTAATTATGAAACATTTATTGTATTGTTTGTTTTTTTCTAAGGGAATGTAGGATTTTAAAATAGCTTGCTTGTTGCTAATGACCTTTTTTTTTTTTTTACAAATAATTGCTTTATAGATAGAATCTCCCAGGATTGTGCTTGGAAATTAGAAGGTAAACTAATGTCTGGACGATGCTAAGGAATTGTACTGAAAAATCCAAAAATGTTTGAAAAAATGTAAATTGTCCTTTGTATTATTGGTCTTTCACATACAGGATTAAGTAATATACAATAAGCAAAGTAACCGAGAGTTAAGAAGAACAATTCATTTTCATTGTTCTTGCTCGTCTCATTTTAAGAAATCTAAAATGTTATTTTATGGATGTATTAGATCCCTTTTAGATAAAGCCCTGTTTCATTTTTTTTTTTTTTTAGAATAAAATGCTATTTCTTATTTTAAAAACAAAATAAAATAGAAGTAAAAATGAATGTATGTGTTTCACTAAAACCTGAAATTCCAAAAACAGCAACAACATCCTCATCTTTTATGCTTTTCTATGTGAAATTTTCATGCTAGGACAAAGGCCATACATGGACCCCATGCTTCCCTAGGCACACGAAAATGATGACCACCTTTGGTACTAATGACATTAAAAGTTTATGTTACTTTATATTACATTACTTTAGTAAACACTAATAAGTGACTCTGCATACACTTCTTCGAGGTCTCTCCTGAATTTAGCCACAAATGTCCAGAGGCAGCCAAGAGTCAGAAAGAGAATAAAGAACAAGTTAGGAAAGTGTGTACATTTTTAAGCTCTAGACCATGGGTGTCCAACCTTTTGGCTTCCCTGGGCCACATAGAGTGTAGAGAAATGTTCTCGGGCCGCATATAAAATATATACTATAGTTAAGGTATGCAAGTAATAAAATGCCGCCGCGCCCCTTTCCTGCGCCGCCGCGCCCCCCGCACTAATTTAACACAACTAGAGGATGATCAAATTAAATGTAATCAGTATACAGAGGTTTACTTCTTTTGAGCGATAATAAAGCAACACTCTAACCACCATGACCACTTCAGTGATTTGAAGTGGTCATGGTGGTAGGAGTCAGAAACACTGCACATGCCCCCTCCCCCTCCCCTCTGAGGCAGCCTCTGCCTACCATTAGTTGGAAGCTGCTGTGGTTGTGCCCCCGACCCGGCTTCCTTCCTCCCCAGCAAAAAAAAATTTTTCAGGGGGCAGTGGGCCGCATTGCCTGAGATTCCGGGCTGCATGCGGCCCTCGGGCCGCAGGTTGGACATGCCTGCTCTAGACTTTGCAGTAACTAAAAACACAGCCCTGGCTAGGGCTTTTGGGGGATAACAGATAAAGGTAGGAGAAGGAAAGAAAAATCCTGAATTGTTTGGAGAGGAGGAGAGAGCATCCTTGGGTTGGTTCCCTAACGTCATGGTCCCTGTAATAACCATACCCTTTCCAGTGCTTGAATTGACAACCAAGTCTGAATGGTGGCTATATATATAAATGTTGTTTGGCTTTGCCAGCATCGTCCAGTGCCTTAAATATTTTTTTTAAAAGGCCTAACATACTGATTTAGGAGAGTTCTTTATTTTAAATAAATATTTGTAACAATTTTTTATACCGCTTGTTTTCATTACACTGGTTTTACAGAGCATTATGGGTTTTCCAAAAAGAGAGCACACCGGTATCTTTTCCCTTTTGGCACACCTAATTAAAACTGTGTACAGCCCCATCTGAACAGAAAATATTGTGTAAAGAAAGGGGAGGGGGTGAGGGTCCTAGGCCCAAACTGTATATGGGGCAATGACTTCTGATAAAGTCAATATTATGGCCTGCCCCTAATGCTAAGCTACATGTTCTGGCAGCCAACTGTCAAATTCCAGAGTCTCTATTGCTGGAATTTTACAGATTAATAACAGGCGTGGGACTTAATCTTAAAGTGTTACTAAACCCAAAACAGTAAAATCAGTGTGTATATGCAGTATAGCATGCTTGTTATATTCACTGTAGAATTTAAAGTGGAGTTCCGGCCTTTTTTGCAACTTTAGTGATTCCTGGAGTGCTCGCTGTGCTGATCAACAATTGGACATTTTCAATTTTTTTCGGGGGTCCCTTACCTTATTTTCAGGGCATTTTTGATTGTACTTCCTCCTTCTCCCCCCTCTGTGGCCACGGCCGCCGACATCACTTCCGCCTTTGCATTGCATCCTGGGAGATGTTTGTCATCACTCCCAGGAGGCTGGAATCAGGAAGAACTCCCAGAACACTCTCTGGAATCAGGAAGAAGGACACAGCAGATTACACTGTGGCTTCAGATGCCCACGTCTAAGATGGCCGCGCCCAGACAGCGTTTTTAAAAGTAAGATTTTGACTAAAATCCAATACTGTACACCTTGCAAGTATGAGAATAGCGGTTCTGTAAAGGGCGATGGATTAGTATTATAGGGGTATTTTTAGTTAAAAAAGGTATTTGAGGCCGGAACTCCGCTTTAAGGGGTTAATCCTCTGCATTGTGTAAAAAAGGCTGTTTGATCCTGATTTATGTGATCCTCCCCTCCTTCTGCTGACTCCTAAAAAAATCCTGATAACACAGAGCCTATAGAGTCAGGCTGCACATGCTTAGTTTGGTGTGTATTGCTAGAGAAGTTTTTTTTCCTTGGGAGGATCCATGTGATCACCACAGGGCCAATCAGCACTGTTCAGACATAGGACCAGGGGTCTTGCAGTCTCATAGGTCAGTCAGAAAACTCCTCCTATGTGCTTTAACCAGTGCTTGGTGCTTGGATGGACAATGATAGAAGTCACAAGACTACTCTGCTGATGAGAAAAGGTATTTAGCAGTTTATATTTACAAAAATAATTGCATTTCCATGTTCTGTGTACTGTGGGAGACAGGATTTTGAGAATGCAGTGTCCTAGGTTAAGTAACACTCTCATTTAGGCAGCAGAAGCGGAAGCACTATGTACAGCTTGGGCATCCACAGGGACTAACTTGAAGAATGCCAAAGTACTCGCAAGGTTTCACTATCAGTTGTGTCTTCAGGACAGAAAGCATTACCTCCCCCCTCCACCTCCCCACCCAATGGGGACACAGTAATTAAAACGCAACTGAAGTTATAAACCTTCCCCAAAATCTATCCAAAATAAACTTTTTATTGGCAAATTGAAGTTTATTGGGTATCAGCAGTAATTCTAACACAATATACCCTAACAAACTAGGAAACCACAAAAAAGCAAAATATTTGGAAGACAAGAGGATGTCCACCTCTTTTTTTTTTTTAGGGAACCACATACCAGGTAGAAAAGCAGGCAAGGAATTTGAGCGATTACATGAAGAATTTAAAAAATCAACAAGCAAAACAAGTGTGCTCTAACCAAATGGTCCACATTTTTTTTTTTTTTAATTTAGCTAGACAACCTCTGTGTGCTAGCTTTTTGAAGTGTAGGGGGATATTTTTTGGGATCTACCTATTGCAACACAGAGAAAGAGTTTCTGGACATCCAGTAAAGCGCCACAGTTTTCCTCAAAAAACACAAAAAAACATTATTTGGGGCTTCTGTTAACAAGAAGCTGTCGTCTTTTTTTATTTGAGGTAGAGGAAAGCACCCAGAGAGGGGTCTACATGCCAAGTAGAAAAGTGGCTAGGCAATTTGACAGACTACATAAAGAGTTTCAAAAGAAGTGTGTCCTCTCCCAGGTTTAACTGTTCACCCTTTGTGTGCATAGGCTAGCTTTTTAAAAATCTAAGGGAGTATTCAAGAGACCTACCAATTACAACATCGAGGGAGAGGTTCTTGACATCTAGTGAAGTACAGTTTTCCTCCGCTAGCACAGAAAGAAAGCTTAAATAGAGACTCTGTTGGGGTTAAATGTTCATTCAGTTGTACATATGATTTAAGCATTACATTTTCAAGTAGTTGACTATGAAACATAACCCAACAGATTGCCAAATCATGACATCAGTCAGCTTGAATAGTTCAAGGTGGTCTGAGTTTTTCCCAAAGTAAAATGTAATTATCCCCGTTTGTTGTATAGAACTTTTTTGCTCATTACCATACCCTGGTGGCCTGATGAAATACAGTAAAAGAAGAATGGTGCTCTTCCAACTCTGCCTTTTAGAAGTTCCTAGGTTAAAAACTTTCAGCCGCAACTGAAAGTAAATCCAAGTAATTGGGTTTCACTTTTAACAAACCACTGGGAAATTTTCGGAGAGTTGGGCTGCAATGTAATATTTATGTAAGCAAGGAAGTGCCAGACCTTCCATTGAGGTGGAATTCATGAGTGGTTTGTGTGGTTGTGTTGATGGTTTTATGATTGTGGACATTAGAGTCTGGGAATACCATCTTTGAATACTGAAAGTGGTATGTACACAGGGGACTGTTGGAGTACTTGTTATATATTAGGCAATAGAATAATTTTGAACAGGTTAAGTCTACTAGTTACTGAAAGCACTAGTTTTGGGCATGACCGAAATGTATTTTTCATTAAATGAAAAAAATGGGTCAACATTGGTAAGGATAAAGGATTTAGGATCTCTAATAATTATTATATCTAGGCAGGTAAAAGTTTTCACTGCTAGAAGGGGGTAGAAAGTATTGTGGGGAGTCCATAGTAGTCAATGTGAAAAACGGGTTGACGTGGTTCACCTAATCGATAATCTAGGACATTGCGCAGATTCATCTTTAACATTGAAGGCCATTTGTGGGGCTGCTAGGAAGAGTGCTAAGTCATCCTTGCAAGGCTGTACTTTCTCTTCTAGAACTGCAATCCTAAGGCCTGATATCTGAGGATGTGGGGATGCACTTTATATAAAATCTGTTAATCTTCGTATTCATGCTGGCATTGCTGAGCGAGCAGCATTTGAGTACTAGCAGTTGTCAATTGCTTTTTATAATTCAACTCCAAAACTTTTTTTTCAGGTAGTATTGAAGAAAAGGTTGCTACCTCTGGCAGTTTTGTTTTTTTTTTTGCTGTCTAGGCTCTCCAAAAGGTTTCCCTTACTTCTGGTCTCAATAGCATTGCTGGAAGCTGAACTTAATCCTTCCATTTTCTAAAGTTATTCCTCAATTGATGTATACATATATAGTATATATTGGGAGTACACACTAGAGGATTGATAACAGTAACTCACTCTCACATGGGTTCTCCATACGAAAAAAGAAGGGTGCACTGCAAAAAGGGTCAATTCCCTGACCCTGACCCTGACATGACTACAAGTGAGGGAAGATCTCTCAAACAGGGACATAGATAGCCACATAAACCTGACAGAGGGTCCAACCCTTCCACACACCACGTAGAAGTACAAAGAAAAAAATAATACATTCCAGATATATTCTTTGCATTTACAAAAGCTAATAAATAAAAATGTCCATGCCTATAGTGGATGCTTTATTGCATTTATTCATTGACCTGGACACTGATCATCTTGCCATTAGCCAAAGCATTCTTTCCTGATGACAGACTCCTATGGATATCAGACGTTTCCATAAAAAGCCCCCATTTTGGCCCTCCCACACTCTCCTAATCAATTTAATGATTTTAAATGTCCATCTCCTCTGTTCAGTGCAGTAACACAGAAAACTATTTTTCCTCTAATGGGAGGCACATGTATGCAAGAAATCACTTTAAATGCTGCTCAGTCTGTATTACAATTATTCATTTGATGAGGAGAGTAAATGCAAAATTACAAGGTGCCTAAAAAGTCCTGAATATAGGTAGGTACTGATAACTGGTAAAAAGTTTTGTTATAGAGCTATGTAAAGCTATATTCTAGCCACAAAAAAATTATATTCCAATAGTATATCAGGATAAAAATGGATCATGACATTCAATATACATGTATCGCTATAACCAATTGGAACAAGGATGACCATTAATCTGGCAACATTCTGCAGGGGTCAGCCAGGGAAACTTAATGCAGAAGATGAAAAATGCATAATACAAGAGATGTCTGACCAGAAGTGGAAACAAGGCTAAGCAACTCAACTAGGCACAAAATCATAGGAACTGGGGTGCAGAAAAATGGCAGCAGGTGTTTTAGACTGATGAGTCAAAATCTGAAATAGTTGGCTGTAGCAGGAGGCAGTTTGTTCACTGAAGGGCTTGAGAGCGATATAATAATGAGTGTCTGCAGGAAGCGATGAAGCATTGTGGAGGTTCCATACATGTTTGAGGCTGCATTTCTGCAAATTAAATTTTGATCTGGATTAATGTATCCTCAATGCTGATAAATACAGGCACATACTTATCCATCACGCCATACCATCAGGGAGGTGTATGACTGGCCCCAAATGTATTCTGCAGCAGGACAACAACCCCACACATACAGCCAATGTCATTAAGAACGATCTTCATTGTGGAAAAAGTCCTGGAAGTGATTGTTTGCCCCCCACAGAGCCCTGATCTCAACATCAATAAGTCTGTCTGGGATAACACGAAGAGACAGAAGGAATTGAGGCAGCCTAAGATCTGTGGTTAGTTCCCCAAGATGTTTGGAACAACCTTCCTAAAACTTTGTGCAAGTGTACCTAGAAGAACTGATGCTTTTTTGAAGGGAAAGGGTGGTCCCACCAAATTTTGATTTGATTGGGATTTCTCTTCTGTTTATTTTCCATTTTTTTAATTGCTAAAAATAAACTATTAACATTTCTGAAAGCATTCCTAATTTACACCATTTTTTCCACACCTGCGTAAAACATTTGCACAGTACTGTATATATAATAATAATAATAATAATATTAATAATATATATATTTTATATATATATATATATATATATATATATATATATATATATATATATATATATTTATATTTATATATTTGTATACACAGGTGCACCTTATAAAATTAGAATATCATCAAAAGGTTAATTTATTTCAGTAATTAAATTCAAAAAGTGAAACTCATATATTATTTAGATGTATTAAACACAGAGTGATATATTTCAAGCATTTCCTTTTTTTTTAATTTTGATGATTATGGCTTACAGCTAGTGAAAACCCAAAATTCAGCATCTCAGAAAAATAGAATATTACATAAGGCCAATAAAAAAAAGGATTTTTATTACAGAAATGTTGGCTCACCAAAAAATAGGAAAAGGGGGGGAGGAGGGGGGACTTTAAATGAGGCGCATGGTGGGGTAAACCATGTGTCTCCATCCCTAATTTCATATAGAAAAAAAGCCAAAAGGCAAAATGTTTGGACTTTGTATGAGAGACATGACAGTGACAAGGCTGGTCGGTAAAAATATAGTATTTATTATTTGTATATATATATATATATATATATCATATAGTCATAATATACAAGATAAACAATGCATGGTATATAAAAAACTGGAGCAATACAGATGATGAATGGTCCCCAAGCCAGCTTGAAAGAACCAGCATAGCAATAGACAATAATAAAGTAAATTGAGTATGATCATAACATCCATAACTGACGCGTTTAGTGGCCTAATATCGCCACTTTTTCAAGAGTAGGTGTATGATCCATATCTATAAACAAAAAGATAATACGTATAAAAGTATTTTGCAATTTTGCATAGCATGATGGTCATTAAAAAGCTGAGAGGGGAGGGGAGAGGGAGGGAAAAACCCCCCACAGTCTCACAACTTACATGGTGGCTCCGGCAGTAGCTGGCAATGACGGTAGGACATGAACCCAATGCCTCCCACGGGAGCTGAGGATGCAGAGGGTCAGCGGAAGAGGCGAATAGCGCCACACACAGGAAGAATTTGTAAGTACAAGTAACTGCGGTAATATAGGTAGTAACATATACCTGTATCAAATGAGTAGAAAAGTATGTTTGTATGAGGACTTCACATAATATTGCCTATATTGTATCAGTAAAAATTGGAAGAGACTGAAAGGAAATTTGGAGGAAATGAATTGGATAAAAAATATGGAATGAGTAAAAAAGATAAAATTGTAGATAATGACGTATAACTATATAAATGGGGTCGGGAAGTGTGTGTTATATGAATTGACATGGTATAATTATATATGGTGTGAGTAAAAACTATAATAATATATATGAATTGGTGTGAGTTGAAAATAAATAAAATTATAAAAATGAGAAAGTGTGGATGTGACTGAAATAGTGTAAATAGCTCACCGAAAAATATGTCCATGTACAGTATAGTATGCACTCAATACTTGGTCGGGGATCATTTTGCATGAATTACCGCATCAATGCGGTGTGGCAGGGAGGCAATCAGCCTGTGGCACTGCCGAGGGGTTATGGAAGCCCAGTGTGTGTGTGTGTGTATGTGTGTGTATATATAGCATCAAATCCACTATAGGTTGAGATTCAGGGCAACCATCAGAAATGTTGGGGCCCCTTACACAGCTGTAGGCCTGGGGCCCCCAGGCCTTACCACCAAGTTACATCGTCCTCCTCTGCCCGGGCCTGGGAATGCATATAATTGAATGCTAGTATGCCAGGCGGTCCTAGCAACCAATAATTTCGACAGTGGCAGCCAGTGGGAGGCTGGGAGTCAGGAGCCAGTGCAGTGTTGCCAGTGTAGGGGAGAAAAGGAAAAAAGGGGAGGTGTCAACTTGGAGTCCGGGCATCCCTCAGGACTGGGCCCCTCGGAATGCCCGGGCCCCCTACATCTGTATGGGCTGTACCCCCCTGATGGCGGCCCTGTTGAGATTATTTGAGTGCCAGCTATGACAGATGAAGGAGCAAGGTAAAGCTCAAAGAGGTTTAAGGGGGTTGTGGGGTATTTGCAAAGACACTTGTCACGTGACGTGAGTCCAAGGCAACAAGTTGACAGTTGGAATGATTTGCAAAAGTTGTATAAAAAATAACCGCGCTAAGCACAAAAGTAAGGAATGAATAAACCAAAGTGAATTAGTAATAATACAAAAATATAAATGTGAAAAGCTGCAGCTGTAGTGGGAAACACCAAAATAGTAAATGCAAAAGGAAAGCCGCGCTAAATTGACACAATGATAAAAAAATCTAACTGAAAAAAAAATATTGTGACAGTGAACTGTGCTTTAAATTATACCATAATGTCCAATTAAGTAAACCATGGCAATGAATCAATCTAATCATAACATAATGTCCATATATAGATATAGAAGGTAAAGAGTCCAAATATGGGTGCCGGGTGCAAGAAAGGAATCCTTCACTATATAATGTGACTTGATTGTTGGGATGATTTACTACCGTAAAGGCACATAAGCTGTTCACTTAACAAGGGAAGTTACACTCTGAAAGGGAATTTCCCCTAGAGCATAGTGAATGTGGTAAAGTTTAAACTTTTCCTTACATGTGATTGCGTATTCTTTGCAAAGTTAACCTTCACCGCATTCACTATGTTCTGGGGCCAATTACCTTGCAAAGTGCAACTTCCCTTGCAAAGCCCATTTGCTTTTAGTAAATTAACCCCAGTTATTCTTTAAAGTGATCTGAACTGCCAAAACATTTTGCCAGTATCCCAACTCACTTTCTTTTTTTTTTACTACTTTTGCCTATTGTGCTAAGCAAATGTTGCTATATATTTGTGAAAATGGAAAAATAATTCTCTGTAAAGCAGTTATTTCTAAATTCCAAATTGCTCAAAGGTCCAAATGCAGCTACCAACACTTTAAATGTTATGTCTGTTCAAACTAAGGTGTCTGTTCAAACCAAGGTGTTACCAGAACAGGAATAGAAGGTACATCTTCTATCAGTCTAGTGGATGTTTTTATTCCCAGTTATAATTTTTTGGCAAAATAGAGCAAGCAAACTCTATATATTGTATTCCGTATATGTCTCTTGTTATTCTATAATTTTCCTAAAATATACATAGACTGTATGTGATTTGCTTTACCTGCATATATAGTTACTTCCATGTACACACAGAAATAAAGATTGTAAAATGTTAATGCGAATTTATTAGATTTCCTACATATACAAAAAAATAAAAATAAAAACCCATAGATTCCCTTTATTCTGACCCAATCTACACCCAACTTTCTTTTTGTAGTAATATAAAAAAGAAGTCCCTGCCATTGCTTCCACAAACATCTTGACCACAATATTAAAGAAATCCTATTTTAAAAGAAACAATGGGAATATTATATTTCACCGTTCGCTAGCTGAACCGCCTGGAAGCCGCCAGCCGTGGTTTTTTTTTTTTTTTAATACATACCAACTTACTATATATTTTGTTTAAAAGCCATTTAGGTCCCCGCATTAAGGCTATGGCTGTTAGCTTGCAGAGTTCACGCGTTCTTAAGTGATGCGGATTTCCAGCATGTGATTTCAATGTCACGAGAGTAACTGCCTCAAGCTATTTTTACATCTTTATGCATTAACTCAACATGAATACATAAGAAATATTGCAATGCTAATTCATTTTAAAATGATAAAATTTGTCTATATTATAATATTTAAGCCCCTGGGTTTCTGGGAGCTAAAAATATTTTAATGTCATATTCCCATGTAAATTTTGCTTGGAAATTTAATACCCTTTTAACATACATTAAATTTTCAGTATTTTGCAGACAGCTGAGTGTTTTAACGGATTCATTTGCCGCACGTTAGATGGGGGAAAGTATTGTCTGAGAGCTGTAAATTGAAAAACAAAATCTCTGGTAATGTGAGAAAATGGCTTACTGTCCAGAAAGGTGAAACCTTCTTACTTTTTTTTTTTGTGTGATTGTATATTTCTCTATAATTTTAAAGGGACACATTTAATACAGGCTTGTCAACTGCGGAGGTATAAAGGTCAGCTTTTTCTTAGCTAGGAGTAAGGACAGGAAGATTGTAAAGGTGTATGAAGACCAGCATGGAGCAATTACAAAATGCATTTAATCTGACATCGACGAGACATTTGACCTCAACAAATAATATCATTGCCATTATGAACGCTGCAAAGTTTTACGGGTTAACTAAAAATCAGTTTAATTTCAGCTGTCCACTTCATTACATAATTTTTTTTAACAAGGTAGTGGAAGTGCCATCTACTGTAGTGAATATGATCTAACTATGGAAAAAAATCAAAAATAGCATACATGATGAGTGGCCATTAGAATTAGCAGAGCATTTTTTGTGTTTCTGATTCCCATCTGTAACATAATTGTTTTACTTCTTGATCCTTCCAGTAGATCAGGGATCCTCAAACTACGGCCCTCCAGCTGTTGTGGAACTACACATTCCATGAGTCATTGTAAATATTCACAGACATGACTAGGCTTGATGGGAATTGTAATTCCTGAACAACTGGAGGGCCATAGTTTGAATACCCCTGCAGTAGATCTATTTTTTTTGTTCAACTTCCTGTAACAGGCTGCAACAAAGGTTTCAGTCACAGGGGTTGAGACATACAGTAACATTGACAGAAATGCTTACAACAGTTAACTTTTATTCTTATAAAAAAAACAAAAAAACAAAAAAAAAACTGTTGGTATAACTGTCTAAAAAGTTAAAGCAAGACTAAACCCATTATTTTAACAGTTACAAAAACGGGGGCGTGGCCTGGAGCGGCATGCTGTAGGACGTGAGTGAGCAGAGCTTCATCGGCCTACAATCCTTTTCTCACTGATCCTGCACCCCCAGATCCTTACCTGGACTCCCCGAACTTGCCGTTCCTCCCTGGACACCCTGCAGCATGTCCCCGCCAAAGAAATCAGCGAACACCCTCGCCAAACTGGATAAATATCGCCGTACTGACAAAGACTCCTCTTCCCAAGATGGCGCTGAGGCGGAGGCGGAGGTGAGTGCAGCGGGAGCTGAGACAGCTAAGGTTCTAGAAGCTATTTCCCCAGTGCCAGGCATCCCTCACCTCCAAAATAGATGATGTCAAAATCAATATCTCCTTAGTTCGCCAGGACTTACAGAAGTTGAGGGAGGAGAGGGTCACAGTAGCTGATGATGCAGCTGGAGGCCCTGCCAGCAGTCGGTGGGCCTACTGTCTGCGGGAAGGGAGTTTGGTCGCAGAGCTCCATAGGGAGGGGGTCTGTGTCCACCCAAACAGTAGGAGAGTGGCCAGAGATGCCTACAGCAAGGGCCCTATCTCCTTAGTTCGCCAGGACTTACAGAAGTTGATGGAGAGGGTCACAGAGGCTGAGCAGAGGATCAGGGGTGCCCCCCCTGCAAAATACCTCAGACTGTCTCCAACTTCAAGTGAGCCAGCTCCTGCTTAAGCAGGATGATGTGGAGAACAGGCTACGCCACTGCAACATCAGGCTTATAGGCTTGCCTGAGGGGGCTGAGAGGTCTAATCCATTGGATTTTCTGGAACAGCTTCTGATCAGCACATATGGCCGGGGTGCTTTTTCCCCCACTTTCGTGGTGGAACGCGCCCATCGCCTTTCGGGCAGACCACTGTCCCAGGGGGCACCTCCACGCACCTTCATAGCCAAACTCCTCAATTTTAGGGACAGGGACGCTGTCCTTAGACTGAACAGGGAGAAGGGCAACATCCCCTTTGGAAATGGAAGGATCGCCATCTTCCCTGACTTTTCTGATGAGGTGCAGAGAAAGGGCAAAACCTTCCTTGAGGCCAAATGCAGACTTTGTGTTAAACACATATGTAGCACCCTACAGGTAGGTGCTAGGTAAATAATAGTAGGCCTGTCTGCCTAACAGCAGGGCCATGTTTCTTTTTGCTAGGTAGGTTGTCATGGTTTCAAAGTGTGTCTCCTGTGAGGGGAGTCGCCCCACTGGCTCTATTAGAGGCTTCTGATAGGGCAGTGGAGGAAACCCAATCAGGGGGCACATCCAAGCTTGTAACTACCCCAGAAGGCAGATTATGCTGCAAGGGATTCTGGTAGTGGGCATAAGTTTGGGGGAAGCGTGTGTCTTTGGCGGGTGCAGAGTCCCAGGAGGGAGAGAATGGCTGTCTCTCCTCCTGTCTGAGGAAGTGGATGTCTTGGGGTGTCACCTGAGAATCCAGAGAGTGCTGAGTTGAGCTGAGGGGATCCGGTGTGCCGAGAACCAGCGGAGAGTGAGAAGGGTCCAGTCCCAGGAAAGCCTACACAGGTTGTGAGTACTGAGGATTGCCCCTGGGGGTCTACCTGGAGAGTTAGAGGAGACCACTCTGGAGGAGGTTCTGGGATCCAGTGCCAGCTAGCTGAAAGGGGGTACCTGGGTTGAGGACTCTGAAGTAATAGAGGGGGTACATAGTCAGTGGACCCTGAAGAGTTAAAAGTATAAAGGGGGGCCTGCGGTTTGGCCCTGAATTGTACAGAGTACCAGTTGAGAGTTGCAGCTATACGGTAATCCACGGCAAGCTACCTCCAGCCAGTGCCAGACTGGAGAGAGTGGTCAGAGACTTTGCATTGCAGTGGTGTCAGTAGTTCTATGCTCCACAGTCCTGAGTCTTCTGGACCAAGAGTCGAGGATTCAGCACTTCTGTCAAGTAATAGTGTGTTCTAAGCGTCAGTGAGCGCTGGCTAGCATTGGCTGGCGTCAAGGCAGCATTAACAGACATTTTCTGGATAAAGTCTAAAGGAGTATCTCACTCATTCCCTTCTCCCATCCCCTTTTTCTAAAATAAAACCACAAAACAAAGATGCCGGAGTTGTCAATGTCTCAGTTCTCACACCCAGGCAGCAGCTCACATGGGCTGGAGAGGTAACCGGTAACAATGGCAGACCCACTTCAGGCCACAGGCCTGGAAAACCTGCTACATTTGGGGGCTTGTCCGGGATTTTGCCATTAATTACTGCGCCAGTTGCCATTGGCAACGCCAAAGAGAAAAGTCCAAAAAATCCCTTTTTGTGTATGGAACTGTTATTCAAATGCCAGGCCGGGTGTGAGACTGCAACCATGGGAGGCAGGGAGAGTGGGTTGAAGTTGGAAGCCCACATGGAAGGATGTTTGTGGCAACGTAAATGCTCTAAGAAAAATTGTAATGTGACAGACTTTTCATATGGACTATGAAATGTACTCTGCTATTAGAAGATGGAGAGCATGGGGCAAATGTGTCCGAGTGTATGAATACTGCAACTGCTTAACAGTAAGAAGTCCCAGGGTGGGCAGTGAAGATGGCGTCAGGGGTCCAGGGGAGGACAGAAAAGTGGACGCCAGAGGTCCTAGTGTGGACAGTGAACATGGAGGTGCCAGGGGCCTGGTGGTGGTGCACGCTATGTGGAAGGAAGTTGACCGTGCATTCGACAGTGGGACATTTATTCTTTATATTTGCTGCACACATACTGTGGGGATTGTAGTCGGCCACACTGAGGAGGGTGGTGGGACTAGTCCCGGAGCCAGTATGGAAGATGAGAATTGCACATGTGTGCTGAGGAAGAGGAGTATCGGCCGTGCAACCGGCAGCGGGATGCTACTCTTGCCAAGCAAAAAGGGACAGCTAGCTTCAGTCAGGAAAAGCGCAGTGGAGGCCCTAGTGCACTTGAGATGGGTGGATGTGTGTCTGGCAAGTGACACAATCCACTTTGCAGCTATTTCCCAAAGGTGTGCAGCGAAGCAGCATGGCAGGGGAAGAGTTACAGTACCGCGCAGGAAAGCGCGCCAAGTGCAGGTCTGCCCAGTGGGAGGAGTAACCGCCCAATATGGCGAAAGGGTGGAGACAGCGGGAACGTCCGGCCAATCAGGAGTGATCCAGGGGACTCTATTAATATACCCTCCTTCGGTGTGGCCGTGCGGGAGACACGTGTAGGAGAAGGAGGCATGTCGTTTATGAGAGGAGCGAACGCGAAGAGTGTTCCCGCTATTACTGCCACCATGGGCGAAAACCTTGCGGAGCAGAGTCAGGAGCAGATCCAGCAGCCGATCCCCCCTAGTCTGTGACATCGGCATCCGGATGGTGCCAGACAGTGGACTCACGTTGTGCATCGGAGGAGGTCGAGAGTTCCTTGGAGTGGTATGTCCCCAATGTGCCACCGTTATGCTGAAGGTGCATGTGTGGGTTCAATGTGGGCAATGTGGTGATCTACTGCTCAGGGCTGAGAAGGGTAAGGGCTGTCCCAGGAAGCTGACTGTTATGTAGGAGACCGGCCTCACCCAGGAGGTGATGGGGAATGAGTCCAAGTTCCTCCGCGGAGCAGGAAGGGGCATGTTCAGCCTGATGATGCAGCTGGAGTCCCTGCCAGCAGTTGGTGGGCCTACTGTCTGCGGGAAGGGAGTTCGGTCACAGAGCTCCATAGGCAGGGGGTCCGTGTCCACCCAAACCGTAGGAGAGTGGCCAGAGATGCCTACAGCAAGGGCCCTAACAGGATCCGCCCCTATTACTGTCACACAGCCTGTCAAGACAGAAGCCACCCAGGTGTCCTCTTCCATCACCAGCAGTGAGGGTGGAAGATGCCCTGTTAGAGTCGACTCCCCATCATTCTATATGAGATACGGATCATTTGAGGGTGGCTTGGATGAGTGGGGATCGATCGACGAGACCGAGTGGGAATGGGGGTCAGATTCTGGGAGCAGCTCCCCAGGTCCCGAAGTGACTATGCCTTTAGACCAGGAAGCCAAGGAGGCTATTGAGAGGGGAGAATTGGCTCAGAAATTGGGGTTCTGCTACGCTTATGTTGCAAGAGTCCCAGACCTCACCCCACGGGGGAACATTGCCAGGGCCAGAGACCAGAACACGGCATATGAAGAGATGATTCAGAGGATATGCACCCCTTTTTCTCCACCAGGGAGAGGAAACCCGGAGAACCCTTCCCCAGTTGTCTAGAATGCAGCGGTGGATACAGAAAAGGGTTGCATCGGAAAACTGGTATGACTACCCTTATGCACCAAGGAGCAGGAATAAGACAGTATACGGTAATGAATATATCATATGTCCACCAGTTTATGCATCTGCTCACCGCCTCCACTTTAGTGTTTCAGGTTGTTGATGTGTTCGTGAACCGGAATCTCAAGCGAAATCCGCACTTCAAACGGCCGCTCCTGAGCAAACAGCTAAATGGTACTGGGTCATGAGTGCATGACCACCGTTACCTTGCCCATTCGCCGTCACAGTTGGTGATGTAATGCTGACGCCTTTCGCTGGCTAATTCCGCCAGCTCCCTCAAATCTATCCATTATAAAACATGTGCTCCCACTGTGGAGACTCTTTAAAGGTAGAGTTAGGGTCTGCAGATATCAGGGTGCCTTGCCGGGGCCTGCAGTTTACGCATGTATTTGCAAATGTGTGCAACTAAACCCCGTTTTTTTTTTTTTTTTTTTCAATTATAAATTTTTTATTAAGGGTAAAGAAGGATGCGTACATATACAGAAATAATATACATTATAATCATGCAAGAAACATTATAAATAAATAGAACTCTTGTATCGTCTAGCAAAGAAGAGGTATCTCTACTTATTCCCCCTCTCACTTAAATTCAACTGTTCCTGTCCTATCGCAATTACTCGGTAGTACAGCCCTTTCCCACCCTATCATTTTAACGAATGCATATTGTTAGACAGGTTTATTCGGTTGGTCGCTGGCTAGTTGGTAAGTAGTGACTGGAAATCCCCTGGCTTTTTTTACCTGCCTTTGCCCTTCTAGTGCTCCTTACTGTCAAGACCAGTTATAGGTGGGGGAGGTGACAACTTTTTGTAGTATTGCCCCAACTACAGACACTCACATGGCCAGAGAACCTGAGTAAAACAACAAAGCGATAGTTGTTATGCATGTTTCTTCTATTCTTTGTAAGTATACAATTGGCTATTTGGTTTTCTCTTTTTTTAGAAATATTTGGAATTGCACCCCCTGTGAGTTATTTTGCAGTATATGGTTGGATACCACTGTTTGAAGAGGGCTGCACCGCTGAAGCATTCTTCCAGAGGAAATATAGACCACACACAGTGCCCTAATCTGGTGGCTACTCCTTTGAGCACTGAAATAGTTGGTTGTTCTTTTGTATGTGATCAGCTGTGTTCAATCACAGCTGATCACATGTAAACAGACTTGCCAATTATCGGCAGTCCTTTTCTCCCACGCTGTGTCTGTTAGGAGGAAAGGAGGGAAGTTAACCTTAAAGCCTGTCAGCACATTGTTTACACTGATAATCAGGGCCTTAATTATGAGCACAGCCCCATCAGTGCAAATCAGTGCCCATCAGTGCAGCATATCAGTGCTCTTCAGTGCTGCCTATCAGTGTTCTTCAGTGCTGCCTATCAGTTACCATCAGTGCCACCTATCAGTGCCCATCAGTGCCGCTTATCATCAGTGCCGCCTATCAATACAGTCTCATCAGTGCCTCCTCATCATTGTCCATAAGTGCCTCATCATCAGGGCCTCTCAGTGCCCATCAGTGCAGCCTATCAGTGCCCATTAGTGCAGCCACATCAGTACATATCAGTAAAGAAGAAAAATTACTTGTTTGCTAAATTTTATAACAGAAACTAACTTATCAAAATGTTCAGTCTTTTCTTAAAATATAATTATTTTGTTTAGTTACAGTGTTGCATGACTGAGTAATTGTCATCCAAATTGTGAGAGCTCTGAAAGCTGAACATTGGCTTGGGCAGGAAGAGGGTAAAAGTGCCTGGTAGGCAAGTGGTTAACAGCCATGTTTGGGGGGTGCTGTGGTAAAGTATCAGGGGTCTAAACAGACCCATGATGTCTCATTCCTGAGACAAAGAAAAGGACAGAGGACATTAATTCTTTTCTCTGCAGCTGTAGTACAGATGAATGAACAGGAAGTGCTCTGCCCAGAGTCTCCCTGTTTATTCACAAAGTGAAGCATAGTAAACACAGTTTACAAGAGTGGTGGGAGCAGTGGAAAGGGGGTGATTGGAGCGGTAGGGGGGGGGGGAGAGCAAATACTGGAACTGTTGGAGACAGGTTCATGAATTCATCAGAGGTATGGCGAGGATGGCATTGAGGTCAGGGTCCATAATTAGAGACACTTCTATCATCAGTTCATGTTCAGCCCCAGTAGCAGAGTGTTGTTGGTTGCTATGCACCTTTGGCTTTTTGTGCTGGTAAGTTGTCATGAATGTGAAGGCTTCCTGTACAGGGCTTGTGAGCACTAAGATGTTGGGGGCCGCCAGCGGTCACTGACTTTCTAGCACATAGTAAGTGAGTAATTAGTGAGTAATTTCCAGCTCCATTCAGCTACTGACTGGAAGATTCCATATTTAGCTAATTATGTCAAAGAGCATTCCGTTCACTTTGAATCTTCTGGTTGGCTACAACCATAAGGCGGTGTGCAAGGAAGCTATCACATTCTTGACAGCTTTCTAGCACAAAATTCTCCAAAATTAGCACTGGCGTAGCTCTGTATGCAACTTCAGAGTTGATTTTATTAATGCCAGTCTGCTTATCTGTGAACTGATGGTAATCCTTTTTTAATCCATCACAACCATAGCAACAGATTCTTAAAGTGCCGGAAATAATAAATACCTAAATCTGGCAGATGTTTTGGATGTATTACAGAAAGTGTTACAGTGTTTTTCTGAATTGGGTGCAGACTGTTTTTATGGGCTCAGACTGAATACCTTTACTGAATTCCCCCCAAAATCTTAAGCCCTTTTTAAGCTCCAACCAGTGCAGCTTGGAGTTTGCAGAAGGTTGCTTTTCTTTGCCTCCATCTGTAAATGGAGCAATGGGGAAATAAATAAAGGCAGTTATTAACAGCTAGATGGGACGGAATGGACGCTATAGTAACTTGTTGTTTCTCCCTGCATGGTAAAGCACAGGTTCCCTCTAAGCATTGTCAGGGGAATTCAGAAAAAGTGGTCCACAACACTTTTTAGAATTCCGTCGCTGCGCCACACCAAAAATTTTGTTGTGGCAATAGATTCACGTGCCTGTTGGAAATAGGTACATGAATTTGTGGCAAGCATCACGTGTCCATATGGAACCTCCATTCTCAGTTCAGTGCAGCTGAGTATCCTCCTGCCACTGCAGCTGTCATACAGTTTTGTGGCTGGGTGGGTGGAGCTTAATGGGGATTTGGATACTATTTACCCATCAGGTCAGCTCCACTTTGTATTGACAGCAGACAGTGGGCGGAGCCATAGCCAACAGACAGCCTGCTATTCGCTAAAGAATTGGACCACTGCCTTCTAGTGTTAATTTAGTCAACAAAAACATTTTTGTCAAAATTTTCATTGGTGGCCTTTTTGCAGTGACAAAGACAAAACAAAAAGTACACCACATTTTCGTCCACTGACGCAAACTGACGAAAATCAATTACGTTTTCCTTAACAAACGAAAACGAAACAAAATTATGACACAGGGAAGTTTACCCTCATGAACTTCCGATAGGAGAGAAGCAGCGCCAATCTAAGTGCAGTACGTGAAGCAAAAAGGAACATTTATTATGTATTGCACCTACAGGATAAGATCAAGTACACGGCATGTAAAAAACAAAACAAGCAGTGAAGTCCCTCTGGAGAGCTGGGTTCTGCGGCATTCCATGTTGCCGGCCGTGCCAGTGGTTTCCAGCACTCCGGGGCTGTTGGCGGGAGAGCGAACGAGCATCACCAGGGAGACAGAGAGACTGCGGTAGGCTTGGTCCTTCCTCAGGCCTCCCGAGCAGCCATCTCAGCTGAGGTTAAAGCGGCGTTCCACTCAAAAGTGTAACTTCTGCTTATCTGTCTCCTCTCCCCCTCTGGGGCCACAATTGGCACCTTTCAGAGGGGAGTGGGTACCTGTTTTTGACAGGTACCCTGTCCCCGCTTCCGTCGGACTTTGCTGCAGTGAGGTTCGGCCCCCTGCTCCTCCCTCTGCTTCGTGGCCAATTATCGAGCAGAGCGCGTTTCGCCCATGCGCAGTAGGGACCCGGCCGTGAAGCCTCAAGGCTTCACTGCCCAGTTCCCTTACCGACAATGGCAGCGGCAGCACCCGACAGCTGATGGAAATATCGGCTGCGGCGCTGACATCGCTGGACTCCAGGACAGGTAAGTGTCCTAATATTAAAAGTCAGCAGCTACAGTATGTGTAGCTGCTGACTTTTCATTTTTGGAGGGGGGGGGTCGGAACTCTGCCTTAAATAGGGGCAACTGTGCCGGTGGACAGCAAGACTCATCACATCGACTCCAGCTATAACCCCACAGATACAGCACAGCAAGTGGCGGCCCCGGAAATATGCCAGTGGTGTAATACATTAACCACTTGCCGGCCTCCCCCAGTACATATACTGCGGGGGACGGCTCTATTGTGCAAAATCATGTACAGGTATGTCAATTCGTGCAATGTGTCTGGGGCCTGCATGCGTTCCGCCGATGTCTGCTGGGAACCTGGTGATCGGTCGAGAGAGGCAGTACGATGGTCTTCCTATGTAAACAAGGCAGATCGCCATTCTGTCAGAGGGGGAGCTGGAGATGTGTTTCTACTGAGCAGAAACACGAATCTATGTCTTCCCACAGTTGAAGCACCCCCCACACAGATAGTAGACACTCCCTAGGAACACATCTAACCCTTTGATTGCCCCTGATGTTACCCTCTTCCCTGCCAGTGTCATTAGTACAGTGACAGTGCATTTTTGTAGCACTGATCAATGTATTGGTGTAACTGGTCCCCAAAAAGTGTCACTTAGGGTTTTTTTTTCTAAAGCTAGAGAGGGCAAAATTAGTCACAATTCTGCAGAGAAACCAATCAGCTTCCAGGTTGTATTGCTAAAGCTTAATTAAACAAGCTGAGGTTAAATGCTGATTGGTTTCTCTGCACAATTGTGACTAATTTTGCCCTCTCTAGCTTTAGTAAACAAACCCCTTACTGTTAGATTTGTCCACCGCAATGTCGCAGTCTCGCTAAAAATCGCTGATCGCCACCATTACTAGTAAAAATTAATACAAAGTTTATAAATCTATCCCATAGTTTGTAGATGGTATAACTTTTGTGCAAACCAATCAATATATGCTTACTGAGATTTTTTTTTTTTACCAAAAACGTAGCAGAATACATATCGGCTAAAATGATAAAGAAATTCGATTTTTTTACATTTTTTCATTGAATATATTTTATAGCAGAAAGTTAAAAATATTTTTTTTAATTCAAAATTGTCAGTATTTTTTTGTTTATAGCGCAACAAATAAAAACTGCAGAGGTGACCAAACACCACCAAAAGAAAGCTCTATTTATGGGGAAAAATTACATAAATTATATTTACGTACAGCCACGCATGACCTTACAATTGTCAGTTAAAGAAATGCAGTGCCGTATCGCAAAAAAGGGGGTAAAACCTTCGGGCCTGAAGTGGTTTAATAAACGATGGTATATTCATGAAACAAGCAGATTTATAGTATAAAAACATAAGATCAAAAAGTGAAAAATATATAGAAGTAAAAGATAATTTCATAAAATTACCTAAAATAAAGGGGTGTAAAAAAATAGGATAAAAAATAATAAATGATAAAAATAATAAATAATAAAAAATAAAAAACAATGGATGGGGTCTAAAAGGTCAGCTCTCCATCCAGAGGGACTTCACTGCTTGGTTTCTTTTACATGCTATTTACTTGGTTTTATCCTGTAAGTGCAATACCTAATAAATGTTCTTTTTGCTTCACATACTGCACTTATATTGACGCTGCTTCTCTCCCATCCTCTTTACCTACAGAGCCATGTCTTAGGCCCCTTTCACACAATTCGTCCATCGGACGGAGTCCGTTTTTCTCAGCGGGGATCGATCCGCCGATCCCCCACTGAGCAGGAGGATGACAGCTGTGTCTGCGCGCTGTGTGCGGAGACACAGCTGTCTGTACCCCATGCATCTCTATGGGGGAAATCAGATGGGAACGGACCGTCGGTCTGTTCTCATCCGATCCCATCCGATCCAATCCGCTGGACGGATGGAAAATAGGGTTTACATCCGTCCAGATTTGACGGATCGGATCGGGTGTCAGCGGCACAGGCCATATTAGCCACTTGCCGACTGCCGCACGACTATATACTGCGGCAGTCAGCCCCTACAGGCAAAGTGACGTACCGGTACGTCGCTCGCCCATGAGCCTGTAGGGGGCAAGCGCGTGCCGCCGGCAGCGCGCTCCCGCCCCCGCTCGTTCCCTGCCATCCCCGCGCGTGTGACCGGCGGCTCCGATGTCCGCCGACCACTCGCGTTTTCCCCCAGGAGAGGGAGAAAGACGGACGGCTGATGTAAACACAGCCGTCTGTCATTCTCCCTTAGATCATCACAGAGGCTATGCGATCCTGCTATGTAGGATCGTATGTCTCTGTGATGATCTAACAAGCCACGCCCCCTGACAGTTGGAATCACGCCCACAGGGACACACTTAACCCCTTGATGACCAATAAAGTTAACCCCTTCCCTGCCAGTGTCATTTCGACAGTAACAGTGCATATTTATAGCACTGATTACTGTAGTAATGTCACTGATACCCCCAAAAGTGTCAAAAATGTCAGTCAAGGGTCCGATCTGTCCGCCGCAATGTCACAGTCCCGCAAAAAAAATCGCAGATCGCCGCCATTACTAGTTAAAAAAAAAAAAAAAAAAATTACATAAAGTAGTTAGTAGATACAATAACTTTTGCGCAAACCAATCAAAATATGCTTATTGTGATTTTTTTTTACCAAAAATATGTAGCAGAAAACAAATTGGCCTAAAATGTAAAACAATTTTGATTTTTACATTTTTTTTGAGAATTCCATATAAAAACATGTGAAAAAATTGTCACTATTTTTTTGTTTATAGCGCAAAAAATAAAAATCGCACAGGTGATCAAATACCACCAAAAGAAAGCTCTGTTTGTGGGCGAGAAAAAGGATGTCCATTTTGTTTGGGTACAGCACCGCCCGACCGCGCAATTGTCCATTAAAGTCATGCAGTGCCGAATAGAAAAATAGGGCCTGGTCTTTGAGCAGCCAAATCCTCTGGGGCTTAAGTGGTTAAAGGGTCATACAACCTGAAAAGTGTTATTATAAGTTTATTGATCTCCCCCCTTGTATAGAATTGCAAAAAAACACTGATACCAATGTAACTATAGAGAGCAACATGTCAAAACCCCACTAATGATTTATAATCCCAAGAAAAGGATGGTAAAAAAAAGTCTAAAGTCTAAATATGTTCTTCTTTTCTAATGTGTCAGTTTGATGATTTTTTGTTTGATGTGTTGGTTTGTGATATAGGTAAGGACAGAGTCTTGTAATATAGGTCTGCGCTGAGAGAGCGGAGGAGAGCAGGTGCAAAGCTCCCCACAGATCTCGGAAATGAGTCTCTCTGCTAGCCAGCTGTTCCAAGTATTTGAGTCTGAAGCAGGTCAATAGACAGCCTGGAGGTTTCAGCATCTGCTGCCCTATACGTGTCTGTAAGATGCCTCCACATATAACAAGGCAGCCAGGGAAATGACCCCACAAGTTTTTTTTACTACTTTGCTGCCGGAGACAACTTGTAACAGATTCCTTTGTTGTTTTAACTTTTTTTTTTTTTAAATCATACTGTATAGATATGAACTGGGACAAGAAACGCATGAAGAGTGACCTTTAAAATTGAGAGGCTCCACGGGGCATGTACATTTTTTTTGTTAAGAATAACATGACTATTTTACAGTAAATACAACCATATGCTTTATATTGGAAACAGAAGCATCTGCTTGGCAAAATTGTGGCATATAACATGGATGGAAAAATCCTTTTCTGGAAAGAAGTAAGAGTCTCAAGCATTCACACAGCCATCATCATGTATTATCAAAGGAGAAGGAGTGTCAACACAGGATGACACTGTGGACACTTAACCACTTAAGCCCCGGAGGATTTGGCTGCTAAACGACCAGAGGGTATTTTGCGATTCGGCACTGCGTGACTTTAACGGACAATTGCGCGGTCGTGCGACGCTGTACCTAAACGAATTTGGCGTCCTTTTTTTCCCACAAACAGAGCTTTCTTTTGGCGGTATTTGATCACCTGTGCGATTTTTTGATCATGCGCTATAAACAAAAAAAGAGCGTAAATTTTGCAAAAATAGCAATATTTTTCCCTTTTTTTTATATGAAATTCCCCCCAAAAAAAATGTAAAAATCTAAATTTTTTAATATTTTCGGCCAATTTGTTTTATGCTACCTATGTTTGGTAAAAAAAATCGCAAAAAGCGTATTTTGATTGGTTTGCGCAAAAGTTATTGCGTTTACTAACAAAGGGAAAGATTTTTGTCATTTTTGTTGTTTTTTTTTTTAACGCGTAATGGCGGCGATCTGCGATTTTTTTTGCGGTACTGCGACATTGCGGCGGAAAGATCGGACCCTTGACTGACATTTTTGACACTTTTGGGGTTACCAGTGACATTTCTACAGTAATCAGTGCTATACATATACACTGTTACTGTAAAAATACACTGGTAGTGAAGGGGTTAACTTTATTTGAGAGGGAGGGGCTGTGTGTGTCCCTAGGGGCGTGATTCTAACTGTGATTGGCTGTGGCTTCAACTGTATGCAGAGTGATCAATGGATCTACATAGTAGATCCATGTGATCATCTCTCATACAGAGAGGAGAATGACAGGCAGTTTGTTTACACAAGCTGCCTGACTTTCTCCCTCTCCCCCGCCGATCGCAGAGTGGCCGGCGGCGATCGGGTCCGCCGGTCACACGCGCGGGGGGGTCCGTGACCACGCGGGAGCGGGAGCGCGCCTCCGGCGGCGCGCGCTCGCTCCCTAAACCCTCACAGGCGAGCGACGTAGACCTACGTCACTTTGCCTGTGAGGGGCTGACCGCCGCCGTAGATAGTCGTGCGGCGGTCGGCAAGTGGTTAAATTAATATGTGCCACATCTTATTCAAAATGTTTATGGAGGGGATAGGGACAATGGACTTTATTGGCACTGACAACCAGACAAGTATGTCATAAAAATCAAAATATTTTATTGAAAAATCATTAAAAGACATATATACATATAAATACCACCACAGGTGCAAAACAAGAAAAATCAAAAAACATTTACATACAAATTCAAAAAACACGCATTAAAAGGCATATATAACCTTAATAACCATAGCCTCTAAAAGCCCTCTACATAAACCAAGTATACCGTGATGGAGCTATACAAACTGAAAGTTGTAGAAAAGCCCTGGGGCTGTTTCTAGTATGGTCATATGAAGCTAGTAGGCAGATTCATCGACAGTAGAGGTAGAGAGGCTTGGTATTGGGTAATGAATTCGGTCAGAAACAAACTCTACATGTTTCGCGCGTTTAGCGCTTCTTCAGGAGTTTAAATATTAGCTGAACAATTCAATATAACAAATGTAGATAACACAGTGTACAAGAGGCACTATTCCCAATTAGAAAAGGGGTTCAAATGCCTGAGCCTGCAAAGCAGACAGAGAGGAACAGCCGTCCAACAATGTTTTGCCTCAAACCACACCCCAAACACAACGGAGAGGGGTGTGTATGAAGGAGGTGGGGGGATATTTAGGAACACGGTCCTTGATCTCAAAATATATAGTACAGCGTAACCACCCCGGATGTCTAGGTAGATTATTATTCTGTGTGCCGGAGAGTCCCTTTACTCGTAAGTAGGGCACCAACTCCTGTAATTACATTGGTAAAGCTTAACCTGCATCCGGGGGGAGCGCCGGCTGGAAAGACCAGAAGAGCCTGGCAGCTCTTCTGAGGTCACGGCCGTTCCAGCCGGCGCTCCCCCCGGATGCAGGTTAAGCTTTACCAATGTAATTACAGGAGTTGGTGCCCTACTTACGAGTAAAGGGACTCTCCGGCACACAGAATAATAATCTACCTAGACATCCGGGGTGGTTACGCTGTACTATATATTTTGAGATTAAGGACCGTGACCGTGGTTATTAAGGTTATATATGCCTTTTAATGCGTGTTTTTTGAATTTGTATGTAAATGTTTTTTGATTTTTCTTGTTTTGCACCTGTGGTAGTATTTATATGTATATATGTCTTTTAATGATTTTTCAATAAAATATTTTGATTTTTATGACATACTTGTCTGGTTGTCAGTGCCAATAAAGTCCATTGTCCCTATCCCCTCCATAATCATCATGTATTAGCCAATAATCCCTGTAAATTGGCTAATACATGTATTGCCTACAAACGTCAGTTTCAATTGGTGGCCATCAGTGGCGGCTGGTGCTCTATATGTCTCTCTTGTTCTATTGTTCTATTTTAGCCGGCCTGATTTTATCTTTACATTTCTTATTACACTCTTTGTAGTGCTTAAATGCTGCCAATGACCCCTCAGTCTTGTATTTTTTGAAGGCCTTTTCTTTAGCTCTAATATACATTTTATGTTGGAGTTTAGCCACCCAGGGTTTAGTTTTGCTTTGCTCTTTTAAACTTATTTCCCTGTGGAATGCACTGGCCCACCCCCTTGTTAAGTATGCTCTTGAAGCACACCCATTTTTCCTCCGTGTTCTTTGTTCCCAGGGTTCTATCCCATTTGATATTTTCTAGCAGGGAGCTCAGTTTAGGGAAATTGGCTCTTTTGAAATTCAGTGTCCTTATATTACCCTTGTGTTTCCTATTACTGTAATTAATACTGAAACCAATTGACCTATGGTCACTGTTCCCTAAGTTGTCCCGTATTTCTATATCCGTGAGCAGGTCTGTATTGTTGCTAATCAGTAAGTCAAGTACTGCATTGCTTCTTGTCGGTGCATTCACCATCTGACCCATGAAATTGTCCTGCAAAACATTTAGGAACTGCCTAGCCTTGGCTGAGTGCGCGGTTCCTTCTGCCCAGTCTATATCCGGATAATTAAAGTCCCCCATTATAATGACATTTCCCATCCTTGCTGCCAGTCCTATCTGTAACATGAGGTCCGCCTCACCCTCCTCCCTCTGGTTGGGGGGCCTATAGCATACGCCCAATATTACCTTCCCCACCGTGCCTTCCCTTTGAAGCTCTACCCATAGGGATTCTGCCTCATCCATAGCTCCATTATTAATATCATCCCTCATATTTACCTGTATACTGTTCTTAATATACAGACATACCCCTCCCCCTTTTTTACCTTCTCTATCCCTGCGATAAAGGGAATACCCCTGAATGGTCGCCATCCAGTCATGAGAGCTGTCAAACCAAGTCTCAGTTATCCCCACAAAATCTAAGTCCTCCTCAAACATCAGCAGCTCCAGCTCTCCCATCTTGTTGGCCAAGCTTCTGGCATTGGTATACAAACCTCCTAATTTTGACTGGTTACATATATCCTCGTTTGATGTTTTTAGGCTGCTATCTTGATTTTTCCCCGTACCCACCCTGGGTTTAGGAGCTCTGAACACCCTACCTCTAATGCCCCCATTTCTGCCCTCTGAAACTTGCTTTCCACTGGCTAATTCTACATCTGTACCCTCCCCCCCGTCACCTAGTAAAGTAAAGGGACAAATTTTCTCTGCATGGACATAAAAATCAAACTTGACAAAGGGTCTAACTCTTCTACATGCTATCCAAAACTAAAACCGAAAAATGTGACAGTGGTCACCAGAGCACAAACGGTGAGTGTGAACTAGTGCAGCGTGTCACACTTACCCCCAACGCAGGTGGTCAGACACTATAGCTGGCTTCTGTGTGCTTCACCTATAGCAGCCCCCTTTCCCATAAAGCAAGCAGGCCTACCGATATTCCGTTGCCCCAGGACTTTTACACAATGCTGTAGTGCCTGGCTACCAGAGGAGGGCATGCCCGAACTGAGCAAAGCAAACAGGTAGTTGGGGTTGGCAGACAGGCAGAGGGGTTCAGAGAATAGTCAATATTCAATCTGAGGTCGCTAAGGAGAAAATCCAATCTAGCAGAGCAGGACAGACAAATAGGGAACTTGGGACACTTGTGAATAATGCAATATCACAGACTGCAGGCTAGGCTGGCTTAAATCAGGTTTGGTCTCCACCCAGAGACTGGCCACATCAATCACCCTGCAGGTGGACAGACAGACAAGGAGAATACCACAGCCAAAACCAGGCTGCTGGAACTAGCAGCTATGATAGAGCAGGAGTGCACACGCTCCTGACACAGTGCAATAAAAACGTATGGATTCTATCTTTTCACCTTTCTATCTAAAACTAAAAAAATAAGTTTTGTCTTAAAGTGTTACTAAACCAACAACAGTAAAATCAGTCTGTATATGCAGTAAAGCATGCTTGTTATACTCTCTGTGGAATCTAAGGTGTTAATTTTGCATATTGTGAAAAAAGGCTGTTCGATCCTGTCTTCTCTAATCCGCCCCTTTTTCCACAGTCCCCAATCCATCCTGATGGTACCGAATCTTGGGGGCACTCTGCACATGCTCAGTTTAAAGTGTATTGCTAGAGAGTTTTCTTTTTTTTGTTGGGGGGGGGGGGTGGAGGGTAATTGTGATAGGCACAGGGCCAATGAGCACTGTCCAGACAGAGGGTCAGGAGTCAGGACAGTCAGAGGATAATGAAAACTCCTTCTTCATGCTTTAACCAGTGCTCGGCTGGACATTGATAGAGGTCACTATGCTATATACAGCTGATGAGAAAAGGTATTTAGCAGTTTATTACTAAAATAATTACATTTCCATGTTCTGTGTACTGTGAGAGAGCAGATATAGTGAATGCAGGCTCCTGGGATTAGTAATACTTTAATTTAATTGTAAAACATTTTTTAAAATAAATATTTTCTTTAAAAAAAAATATATTTTTTAGTCGGTTATGTTTTCTGTACTTTTGAGTTTCAAGTGTAAATGCAGCATAAAAATTCGGTGCCATCGATGTACATTGTATTTTTCCTCCAACTTCCACTCCTGGGGTCCTCATTGAAAGATTTACCTTGTTTATTATTTAGGTGATAAGAGTCACCAGTGTATATAGTGACTGTGAATATCGCAAAAAAATATCCTAAAAAAATTATAAATAAAATAACAAAAAAAAAATGACTGATGTACTAAGACCGCATTCACATTGATCCGACTTGGACCGCGACTTGTCAGCCTGACAAGTCGCGGTCCGTCACGCTCCCATTGTGTAGTACAGGAGCCGTTCTAATAGGAGCGACACAAGTCGCCCCCACTTACAAAAACGGTCCTGTACTACTTCGGGGCGACCTGGAGGCGACTTGCATAGACATTAATTTTATGAAGTCCGTGCAAGTCGCGCCGAAGTCGCGCTGCACGTGACTTCACAGGTCGCCCCCTAAGTCGGAGCGTCGCAGTGTGAACCGGCACTAAACCTTACCCCTTAAAAAAGTTTGCTACAAATTACTTTAATGCTACAAAGATCCTAAAGGCTCTCGAAGTAAGCCTGTCTCAGATTCAGACAGAGCATATGATGAAAAAATAAATTAGCAGAGATTACCTTTAGGGAAAAAAACACCGTCCAAAAAAATCAGTAGTAGGTTCAGAGATTGAAGCTAGTGAAGTTATGCAAATCTCGACTTTACTGTATATATAAAATTTGAGCATGCCCCTGTCACTTCCTCCTCTTGACCCTCCCTATTTGCCCTTAAATATGATTGGCAGCCTTAAAGACCAATAGGTAAAGTCAAAGGTAGGATAGTAGGGGGTCAGTTTGACTTTTACAGGAAAATTTGAGATTTGCATATGTGCTATTTATTGTATTACATTGTGTTTTGACTGATGGTAACCTTCTCATCTTTCTGTCCCTATCCCTAGAAAAAACAGAATGGTGATAATGTATCTGACCTAATATGATCATTTGGCCATATAGGTCAAGCTGCGGGGTGGGGAACGCCCCAGCCGTAGCTGATTGGGCTGGCACCCACAGCTTCCTTCTGGATTCAGATCAAAGCCAAGCTCATCCCCTATGACAGTAGAGTACCAGTTATGCCAAACCATCCTACAGCCATATGGCTCCAGGTGTGTCCATTTCTGGTCCTAATTCAAGAATGCTTGTCATATTTCTTACCATAATATTATTGGAAACATCACTTACATATAGTGATGCACTTACTTATAGTTAGTCAGGTTGACAAAAGACACAAGTCCATCTAGTTCAACCAATAAAACACGTAACTGTGTTTATTAGATAAGCCCAAATGATTAAATAAACATGTTTTATCCACCAGAGATTGTTGTTCCAGGGAATATTTAGTGGCCTCCTGGGGGATCAGGAAGGAATTTATTTTTCCCCTACTCCAGCAAACTAGACGATGCTTCATAGATTGTTTTTTCTTCCTCTGTTTCAGGAGTCTTCTAACTTTCTAAACAATGGCCCTGTTTGCCATCTTTAAAAATTAAGGGGGGGGGGGGGGGGGTTCTGGAATGTGATCAGTGGGAGTAGAATTTTCATAGTGCCTGTGGTCAGTAAGAGGAGAAATAGTGCTCCATCATTGGTATTGATTTAAGGAATAGTGTCCCACTGTTAGTGTCACGGGAAGGAATAGTGCCCCATCACTGGTGTCAATGGGAGTAATAGTTTCCCAAGGATGGTTTCAGTGGGAGGAATGGTGCCCCATCATTGGTATCAGTTGGAGGAATAGTTACATAGTTACATAGTTACATAGTAGGTGAGGTTGAATAAAGACAATAGTCCATCCAGTTCAACCTGTGTAGGTGTGTGTGACTGTAATCATCTCACATAGCCCTGAATGTTCTGATCCTTGAGATGTACATCTAAGAGTCTTTTGAAAGCCACCATGCTTCCCGCAGAAACCACCTCTTGTGTTAGAGAATTCCACAATCTTATAGCCCTAACAGTAAAGAACCCCCCACGTTGCCTGAGGTTAAAACGCTTCTCCTCTAATCGCATTGTATGCCCTTGAGTCCTCATGCAATCCCTTCAACTGAATAGCTGTTTTTCTAAGCTGAGATCCCCATTGAGATATTTATAAATTGCTATCATGTCCCCCCTCAGGCGTCTCTTCTCCAGGGAGAATAAATCAAGCAATTGCAGACGCTCTTCATAATTTAGGTCCTCCAATCCCCTAATTAGTTTAGTTGCCCTTCTCTGGACTCTCTCCAGCTCCAACACATCCCTCCTGAGGACTGGCGACCAGAACTGGACAGAATACTCCAGATGCGGTCAGACCAGAGTTTTATAAAGTGGAGGGATTATAGTTTTATCTCTGGAATACATCCCTTTCTTTATGCATGCTAATATTCTGCTGGCTTTGGCAGCTGCCGCTTGACATTGCATGCTATTGCCTAATCGATCATCAACCAAGACTCCCAGATCTTTCTCCATTTTTGATTTCCCCAGGGGTTCCCCTCCTAACGTGTATTGTGCTTTTATGTTTTTAGTCCCCAAGTGCAAAACCTTACACTTCTCCACATTAAACCTCATTTGCCATGTCGTTGTCCACTCTGTTATTTTGTCCAGGTCATTCTGTAGGATATCTGCTTCATGCTGTGCAGTTATTGCCCTGCCCAATTTTGTGTCATCTGCAAAAACTGATATCGAACTACTGACCCCGTCCTCAATGCTGTTTATGAATAAATTGAACAAGGTTGGTCCCAGGACTGAGCCTTGGGGGACCCCACTTTTCACCCCAGTCCAGTCTGAGTATACATTATTTATTGCCACCCTTTGGACACGCCCCCTTAACCAGTTCTGTATCCAAGAGCAGACCTTGTGGTCGATGCCTACAGACCTTATTTAATATATTAAGCATTTGTGGGGGACTGTATCAAACGCCTTAGCAAAGTCCAGGTAAACCATATCCACAGGTCTCCCCCTATCTAGCTCACAGATCACCTCCTCGTAGAATGTTAAGACCCGGTTCACACTAATGCGAGTGCCGGGTTCGCATGTAATGTCGGAGCGCACTGCTCCGACATTACATGCGATCAGCTGTGCGGTGCGAGTTTAGCCATACAGTTTGTATGGCTAAATTCGCATCGCACCCGGTGCAAACACGCACAGGAGGCATTTTTGCAGCCGCATCAGGATCGGATCGCACAGCGGTTCACACTTGTGCGATCCCATCCTGTGCGAACTGCACGATCGCACTGCGATATGCGATCAAACTGGGGGTGTCGTTAAGATTACATTGACACCCCCAGCGTATCGCATATGGCAGTGTGAACTGCCGGGGGTGCGTGTGCGATGCGGGAAAAGGCTGCGAATTCGCAGCCTTCCCGCATCGCAATAGTGTGACCCGAGCCTAATAGATTGGTTTGACAAGAACGCCCTTTTGTAAACCCGTGCTGATTACTGCTGACTGAGCCTTGGGGGACCCCGCTTACCACCTCAGACCAGCCTGAGTATGCGCTGTTTATTACCACCCTTTGGACACGCCCTTTTTAGCCAGTTCCGTATCCAAGAGCAAAGTGTTCCATCATTTATATCAGTGGAAGAATTAGTGCTCAACGTTAGTGTCAGTGGAAGGAATAGTGCCCCATCCTTGGAATCAATGGGAGGAATCATGCCCCACTATACAGTAGGTGTCAGTGGAAGGAATGGTGCCTCATCATTGGTGTCAGTAGGAGGAATAGAGCCTCATATCAGTGAGAAGAATAGGACCCCAAGCAAAGGGCCGCATCCGGCCCATTGGCCACAGTTTGGAGACCGTCTATGGGTCAACTGTTGGCTTAGGATTCTGTACATGGAGGTTTCTATTTAGTCTGTTTATTTTTTCCATTGGTTGAACTAGATGGACTAGTTTTTTTCACCCTGACTAACCATGTAACTATGCTTAATACTGTCTGAATATTTTAAACTTGGTAGGGGTTATTAATATCATCAAAAAGATACTGGGCCTTGGCTGATAATTAGCATTGAGGCCTATAAGAGTTTTCCCTGTGATTGAAGTGATAATGATGACTTTTCATCCAGTTATTGAGGTACACTGTAAAGTGCCTCCACGACTTCTTTTTGAACTGATATTGCATCTTACTCAAACTTCCCATAATACAATGCAAGACCGCTCACATAGTTTTCGGGAACAGCATGGATCACAGTTGACATATTACTAGAAACATGATGATACATACCCTTCAATTGATTCACATGATGCTATATCATTTCTTTCTCCCGCTCCAAAAAACCCGCAATTAATAATGAGCTGATATACTCAGCACTCCATTACAATTCTGCACCTAACGATCATTTTCCCAAAACACACACAAAGTGACATTTGAAGAGCCCAGGTAAAATATCGGTCTCCCTTTGAGCACAAAATATAATTTGAGAAAGTTCATCACAAATGCTGATCCCATGCCTAATAAAAAAATAGGTGTTTGCAAAATGAATCCCATTTAAATAAAATCCATCATTCACCGGGAAGCCGCTCAGCCTTTTTTCCAACGATTAATTCCAAACGGTGATATTGATCAGCTCACATATTTCCAGTCTCGGCTGACAATTATTAACCATAATATGAAATTTATAATGTGGGGAGCTGGAATCCTACGAGATTAAAATGCTTCTGACTTTCAGTCTTAGCAAATAATACAAAGCATTGATCGTCAGTGAGCGATATGTTTCAAAGCTACTGACAGTGTGTGTGTGCGGTTATTAAAAGGATTTCCTGCCTGACAAAGACAAAGCCCCGCATTTCACATGTAGGAAGATCAGAATTACACTTGTAATTTCTAGCTTGAGAGAGTAAGCATTATCCATACGTCACAGAAACATTGTGATGGCCGATAAGTGCCCATCCGAAACTCTGTCTGTCCATCTCTTTGTTCGCAGCTTGTTTTACATGCAAAACTCTAATGCTTTCTGCTACTTTCCTCTTAAAGAATATTAATCCCGTATATATTATTACCTGCTCCTTCCTGTCTTAGAACATTTTAAAGGGAAATGATCATTGTTTTTTGTTTATGTGTAACTTTATCTTATCCTCTTCAGTTCAGTTCACAATTACAACACAGGCTATCTAGGCCAGTTTTTCTCAACCTTTTTTCAGCCTCAAGGCACCCTTTAAAATTATGAACAATCTTGAGGCACCCCTATTCTAAAATGTAAAAAACTATTCTAATAGTTTTATATAATGCAGCAACATCCACATGTAGGACATCCAGTGCTAGGGGCAGTAGCGGCTGGTGCTCCATGGGTTGGGGGGGCGGCACACGGACCCCCCCTGGACTACATCAGCCTGCACACTATACCCCCCCCCCCCGGTCGCCGGCTCACTCACCCTGGACATGTGGGGGGCAGGCAGTGGTGGCGGTGGCGGCTTCCCCCTTAGTCTCCTGCATCTCCTCCCTCCTCCTCTTCCTTGGCCAATGGCATGGCTTCTCCTTCGGCCAATTGGGAAACGGGTCTCAGGACCCGCTTCCTGATTGGCCAGGAGGAGAATCCGTGTGACAATAGTGATTATTAATTCGCTATTGTTACACAACTGGGTGGGTTTAGGGCACAGTGCCCTGCGCCCCAAGCCCACCCTTTTTTGAATCCTGTTAGAGCCTCTGGCTCTAAACACATGAGTCAAAAAAAAAAAAACCCCATTGGAATCCATGCGTCAGGCGCCCTGCATGTAGATTGGGGGCCGGACGCATGGATGTGGGGGGCGGCGCCCCTACGCCCCCTGATGGACGGACGCCACTGGTTAGGGGTAATTTTTTCTTCCACTTTTGCACACTTTTACTGACTAGTATTCCAATGATTCTCTTCTTCCTCATTTTCTCTCCATTAGTCAGCTAATGTGACCCCAGTGCTGAGGGAGAAAAGCAAAACACGGTCAAACAAGGTTACTGTGGAGGCGACAGACATCCTCCTTATTAACTGATGACATCATTGGTTGTTAGGATGTCAGTGCCTAGAAAGGCGTAATAGGCCACAATGAAAACCTGTGGCTTTGTGTAACTACAAGGCAGGCTTCATCCACCTGCTGGCTTGTATACAAGTTTTGATACATTTTTAGCCATTTTGCCAAGGCACCCCTGAAGAAGCCTTTAAGGCACCCTGGCTGAAAAAGGCTGATCTAGGCTATTCAGAGCATAGCAATAAATCAGCTGCTTTATAAATGAAGTAGCATAAAATGTGCTGCAAGTGTTAGTTAAACATGTTTAACATTATATATATGTTTACAACTGTAAATGAAACAGATAGTGTACTGGCATAGTGTAAGATCCTCATAAAATCTTCAACTGGTTAAAATTGTAGCACCCTACAGGTAGGTGCTAGGTAAAGGTATAGTGGGCCTTGTCTGCCTAACAGCAGGGCTGTGATTTATTAGTCAGGGTGTCATGGTTTCCAGGTGTGCTTGCTAAAGGGGGAGTCTCCCCACTGGCTTCTGTGAGAGGCTTCTCATAGGGCGGTGGAGGAAACTCAATCAGGGGACACATCCAGGCTTGTAACTACCCCACAAGGCAGATTGTGCGTTAAAGGATTCTGGGAGTGGGTATAAGTTTGGGGGTGGCACATGACACAATGTCTTTAGCGGGAGCAGAGTTCCAGGATGCAGAGTGCGGCTGTCTCTCCTCCTGTCTGAAGGAAGAGGATGTCTCGTGGTGTCGCCTGAGAATCCAGAGATTGCTGAGTTAAGCTGAGGGGATCCGGTGTGCCGAGAACCTGTGGAAAGAGAGAGGGGTTCAGTCCCAGGAAAGCCTACACAGGTCGTGAGTACTGCGGATTGCCCCTGGGGGGGTCTGCCAGAGTCAGAGGGGACCACTCCGGAAGAGGTTCTGGGATCCAGTGCCAGCTAGCTGAAAGGGGGTACCTAGGTTGAGGACCCTGTAGTTACAGAGGGGGGTGGCTATATAGTGAACCCTGAAGAGTGCAAGGCTAAAGGGGGCATCTACTAATGGGCCCTGAATTGTACAGTGTGTGCCAGTTGGAATGTACAGTTTGACAGGATTCTACAATATACTACCTCAAGCCAAAGCAAGGCTGGAGGGAAGTATTCAGTGACTTGTTGCAGTATAACAGTGTCGTTGGTTCTAAAGTTTCACAGTCCTGGATCTTCTGGACTAAAAGTCGAGGATTCAGCACTTCTCTTAAGTTACAAAGTGTTCTCAGAGATAGTGGGCGTTGTCTGGCGCTGGCTGGCGTCCAGGCAGCGCCAACAGGCATTTTTCAGGAACGAAGCCCCAAGTGTATATAGTTGAAGCCTAAAGGAGTATCTCACTCATTCCCTTCTCCCATCCCCTTTTATCTACAATAAAACAACAACACAAAGATGCCGGAGTGGATCATGTCTCAGTCTTCACACCCAGGGCCACAGCTCACATGGGATGGAAAGGTAACCGGTAACAGTTGCAGACCCACATCAGGCAACAGGCCTGGAAAATCTGCTAACTTTGGGGGCTCGTCTGGGATGTCCAGTGCCACTTCTGCCCTAAATGCCCCTCCCAGATGGCCAGTAGCCGAAGAAGCAATGAATCCTGCCCTTGCCCGGTCCTGGGCACTATATCAAGGGGCCAGTTTGGATCAGAGTGTGGTCCTAGAAGTTACAGGATATGAGCACACAGAGACTGAGATCAGACATTGGGTGCGAGCCCTAGCACCAGGGAAATCGCCCTACATTTTGGATGCACGGGCTGACTATGCCCTGGATATTGTGCAAGTGCTGGTAGAGTGGAAGGGAGAAGTTCCAGACATATTACAACCTGACCGGGTGATGCTGGAAGAGACTGTCCTGACTAGAGTTTTCTCCTCTTTGAATGAGGACAGTGGGGGGAAATCCCCCTCCCCTCCAGGGAGCCCTCGCACGGGGCCCAGCTCCGTGAGCATAGGTGGAGACATAGCTGCTGCACCCCCTGCTTCTTTCTATGCTGACATGAGTCAGTTGTTTCTAAATGGGGCCAGTGGAGAGGCACAAAACTATCGCAAGTTGCGCTTCTTTTCTGGAAAGTCACCCACTCCCACTGGTGAAGAGAGTTTCGAGAGTTGGATGACTCAAGCTACCCAGGCTGTGGATGAATGGAACGTTGCAGAGTCTGTGAGAGGTTGAGTGAAAGTCTAAGGGGTCCTGTAGCGGAAGTGATCCGAAATCTATGGATGGGGAACAACTGTACAGCTAATGATTATCTGAAAGCCCTTTTGGATGTGTTCGGGCGAGTGGAGAAGACCACTGATCTACTCTACAAGTTCAATCATACCCACCAGCAAAAGGGAGAGAAGTTATCAGAGTACATCGCAAGGATAGACAAGATGTTACACCAAATTCTCCTGCGGAAGGGTGTCGACCCTAAAGATGCTGACCGAGTACGCCTGGAACGAGTATTACAGGGTGCTCGGCCCAACCACCCGATTGTCTTAAAATTATTACTTAGAGGGGTCAAGGACACTCCCACTTACCCGGAACTCATGCAGCAAGTCCGGGAGGAAGAAGCCTTGCTTGAAGAGAAAAATCAAGGAGGGAAAGAGCCATTAAATAATGAATCCAAAAAGAGAGAGCTTCAGCCCGGCTGCTACGAGTGGAAAATAACTTCTCAGACAACGAGAGTGAAGCTGAAGTGGAGTCAAACCATCCTGAGGAAGTTCCAGAGAGGAGGAAGGTTGAGGAGGGTTCCCCGTCTGCTGAATTGATGCAGGTAGCTCAAGCTCAGACACAAATGTGCCAGACCCTGATGCAGGTCATAGAAGCGCAAGGGAAAGTTCCTGAGGTGCGGAAGTCGTTTAAGGGATCTAATCTTTTCTCCACTCGGGATAGAGGATGCTTTGCCTGTGGAGAGAAGGGGCATTTTAGGGCCCAATGCCCGAAGCAGCGATTTAGTCCTAAGACAATGGAAGAGTTGTTGAAGGCTATACACAAGTTCTTCCTTAACAAGACGGCGGAAAACTTCAGGGGACCTCAGTGAAGGAGCCAATTAAGAGTCCCGCTAAAAGCCTGAGCTCCAGCAGTTATCAGGGTAGTTACGGTCACAATGAGATGGGGTGTGCCTCCCCATCTACCCCCGATACCTCTATACTTTTGTGGGGACCCCCCAAATCGGGCAGAGAGACACAGAAGGAGTCTAGAACCCCAAAGACCAAATCTGTCAAGATGCAAACCATCAAGCTTCCTGCAAAAACCAAGCCCCAGAGGGCGGAAAACTTCAGTGAGAAGGTCTGCCGAAAATTGTTCCAGCCTCGCAGAGAGGTGGTACCCAAGAATCTGGTGGGGCCGTCTCCGTTGGTACCACTGCAAGTGGAAGGCATTTATACCAAGGCCTTGTTGGACACGGGCGTCCAAGTGACATTGTTATATAACAACTTTTATCGGAAGCACTTAAAACACATTCCCCTGTGCAAGCTAGAAGAACTGCAGATCCGGGGTTTGGGGACCCAGAAGTTTCCCTATGACGGGTATATTCCTGTAAAGATATCCTTTCAGCCGACAAAAGGGGCAATGATGAAAGTTTAATTTTCGACTGGTGGTGGCCAGGACAGGATGTGAGGGATTTTTTTCCGAATCATCTTCACCAACTGCTGCCCCTGCACCTCTCCCTAAATGTGAACTCAGCCGGGGACATAGCCCCCCTGTGACAAGTGAGGAGCCAAGACAGACAGAAGAAGAGACTGTATTGGTCCCTGAGGACCCGTCACCTACTGACAATGTTTTTGTGGATTCTCCATTATCTGGATTAGATGAATCTCTTGCTGAACATCCAAATTCTCCTCCCTTGGAGCTATTTGAAGATCTACATGGGAGTCAAGGCTCTGAAATATTTTCGCCTTCTGAGGAAGTGGACTCTTCTGGAGACAGACAAGAAGTTTTGGTAGACCCTGAGTCTTCAGTAGAGGAGAGTGCTATTGAAAATGGTGGAATATGCACTAGACTACGGAGAGAGATTCATCCCCCCAAAAGACTGACTTATAGTACTTTAGGGGAAAGTTCTGAAGAACAAATCGATACAGCACAACGGTCTATGTCATCGACTGTTCCCTCTATTGATGACTCTCAAGGAGAAAGTTCTACTCCACCCACTGACACTATTAAATTGGCTGCTGACTTTCTGCTAGACTTCTGTGAGAGTGACCCAGATTTATTTGATAACGTGTAAGTTGTTAGATAGGGATTTTATTAATCAGTTCCAGTTGCAATGAATGCTATTTTAGATGGTTGATTAAGAATTTTCATATGAATCAGCCTTTGTCTTCTCCGGAGAGGAATCTCTTTATCTTTGGGGGACCAAAGATGTTCAAGTGGGGGGAGGATGTAGCCGGGTCGCACGGCTGGCATTTTTCAAACTGTTGTTGTTATTAAAGTTCTGCAAAGACAGTGATTTTGGAACTATGGGAGATGTAGTACGGGAGGAGCCAGGATCATAGACTGCTGTGAGAGAGAGAGACCCTTCTCCCAGGGAGCACTAGGGCACATGGAGCTTGCTGGGAGTGGCTTTATAAAGGATTGTGGGACTCAACTTCGCTCTCTTGCCTCGAGGACAGCATACTGGAAAAAAGGGGAAGAGCTGCTGCGGATCGCAGGAGACTAGGCCGAGGCCTAGTGGCGGACACCGAAGTTGAAGCCGGTGGTGCGAGTGAGCGGAGGAGTCTCGGTCGTGGAACCGAGCGGAAGATTGCTGACAGGCAGACAGAGACGTTGAACAGAGCGGGGTCTGGGCACGGCAGAGAGTGGAGCTCCCGGTTTGGGTGAAAGACATCCAGTATCTACACCTCCATAAATCACAGACCTAGGCTGAATCTGGGCGGGACAGTTGAACTGTTTGCTTACAAAGGGCCATACTGACATACAGCTAACCACTGGACACTGCAGAAATACATATAGTGCGAGGTGGGGGAACTAGGCCTTAAGCCCTCTAATCAGTCCTAGGCTGCTAACCTGTTGTGACGCATCAAGATTTGTCGTGTTTATTATTCTGTGGATTACAACTATTGATTACCTTGGGAAATACAGCTCATCAGCCCTACCTTTATTGGATTACAAATACCTTCCTTGGATTGTGGAAATTCCTTGCCAGTGAAGACAAGTGAGGACTCACTCTCCAGGAGACTCTTCCAAAGAATGTGCACATCCCGCCGATTAGTGTTTCATTCGAAAACTAAACCCTACTATATTGGATAACACATTTTGAGGCAGCACCTCTTCATTAGAGCCAACTCCCCATCCATTTTGCTTCATTTGAAAACCAAAATCTAATATACTGGCTAACACATTTCAAGGCAGCTTCATCAGAACCAACTTCCTGTACGTAGTTCTTCATTTGAAGACCAACCTCCAAACTCGTTAGCTCTGATGAAGAGACACCACCTCAAAATGCATTAGCCAGTATAGTAGAGGTTGGTCTTGGATAAGTGGATGGATAATTACATTTACTGGTCAAGGAGATGTTCCTTATGGAAATGTAGCACTACCCCCGTAAGGACTGCCAGGTTTCACACTTTCAAGTCCCCCTGAGTTACCAGCATACAAAAAATGACAGTTTCAAGTCCTTACATTCTCCTTCTTTGGCTTGCTCCAGAATTCAGTCCAGGGGCATCTTGGTTGTTTTGTGTTTATTATAAATAGGGATAGGAGAAAGGAATAGTGGGATACTCCAAATTAACTATGCACATGTGGTTGAGGACTCCTATCTTCAGGTACAGCCAGGCTGTTGATTCACCCTGCCACCATGGGTGAATTTGGGAATTTAGTCTCTTTTCCTAAGATGACTTGGTGGACTAGCAATTATCTTCAGTACACTCTCACTAGCATCCTCTTTCTCTTCACTGCTGACACCCGTCCACTGACTATCCTACACGGGGAGTGGCCCCCCTCAGGTCAGTCCCTGTACTCATGATACTGTAGTCCCATGGTCTCCAGTGTCTCCCCCCTCAGTCAGCTCTCCTGGACCTCTGGGTTCAGCTCCTCTCATTCATTCCTCTGGCCCTCAGGATGACCTCCTGTGACGGCATGCCACTGCTACAGAGGAGGAGGCAGCCGCCCCCTCCCTCCAGGACTCTGCTCTTCAGCCATAGACCTTGCAGCACATGTGCTTTTATACAGTATCCCAGAATGCACCGAAGCTCACTTGGGTACTGCCATTTAATTTCCCGTTTCCCTATATAAAATAAAACTCATTGTGAATGTGTCAATTTATATTATATATTCAATAAAAATTGTTATACTAAAATGCAAGGCTCCTTACATTAGAAATAGTGTGGAAGCATGCATAGACTATAGGATATTTGTGATATTTTTCATCCATGTCAGACTTCTGAGAGATTGAGGAACAATAGTCATAGCAGCCCGTGTGGCTGTTATAGGGCCTGGCATAGGAGGACTGGGGGCTCATTAAGGTGGCTGTTGAGGGAAACTAAATTGTGAAGTTTCCAGCATATTGTGTAAAAACTCAAGTCAACGCAATCATGCAGAAAGCAAATGTCTGCTTTCTTTAAAGATCCAGTCACGTAGAGATGAAAGCAGTAAACACCAAATTGCTATTCATACGATTTTTTAATTGAAGTGAATATTCACACAATTTTAGTAATGAAGATTCTCAACTTCTTTTGTAAATTAGCACTAATAGGTGACACCTGATTGGCCTGGGGATAGGGACCCCCCTCTTGACTCTGTCATCCAGGCAGGGATACTGACTCTTTGTTTTTAAACATTTATATATAGCACTGCCCCCTTGAGGACTGCTGAGAATTACACTTTCTAGATTCCCCTGGGTTACCCTTAGAAACTAATAGCAGACAAACAGCATTGAAAGTCCTTGGCTCAGTCAATAATCAATCCAGGCGTTGTTGTTTTTTTGTGCTTTTATTTAGAACTGGGATGGGAGAAGGGATGAGTGGGATACTCCAACTATGAACTATGCACAATCTTGAGGACAACTCACTGTAGAATGCGGCAAGGCCGCTGCTTCACCCTGCCACTGAAGTGAAGATAGTTTTAAAGATTCCTGCTTGATTTACTCTTCAGGGTTCTAAACTTGGCACCCCCTTTACTTTCATTTCCTGTGTGTGCTGACACCCGTCCACTGACTCTATCCACTGGAGTGGTCCCCTTCCTGGGCAGACCCCCAGCAAGTTTCCCGGTACTCACAGACACTGTTTTTACCAAGGTTGCTCAGCTTTCACCTCCACCAGTCAGCTTTTCTGGACTTCCGGATTCAGCACCACACTCCTGGTCCACAAGACCGACCGCCTGTGATCACCATCCTCATCAAATAGAAGGAGAGACAGCCGTCACCCTCCTTCCCGCCCAAAGACCCCCTGCCTCATGTGCTCCTGGCTTTTATACCCTATCCCATGATGCACCACATTCTGTGCCAAACACATGGGACAGTATCTAAGCCTGCGTGTCATTGGCTGGGTTTCCTCCACTGTCCAATGTATATCTCTATTGGATGCAGTGGGGACAATCCCTCAGCCCAAATTAATCACACATGGAACACATGAGCAGGCCTAACTAATGATCAGGATCCCCTGATAAGCAGAAGGAGCTACTAGGCTTTACCTACTTAGCACCTACCTAGGAGGGTGCTACATCCACCCCCCACCAAAAATGAGCCATGTCTCAATTGGCTCTGGGGCAGCCGCCCCCTACAAAAATCCTACAAAAACGTATGGAGAAGGGGGAAAAGGGAAAACAAATGTACAGTTAATAAGTTACATAGAAAAATAGATGTATCTGCTTTACATATTATGGTAGAAATCAGAGTGCATTACAGAATGCTCCCCCCATCAAACGAAACTCTGGTGAGTGAGTATAACATCCTAACTAACTGTCTAAATTTTTCAGGAAACCTGCAAAAGAAACAGAATTAGTCACATTTACATCTATACAAACACATTTCCTGACTTAAAGCAGTGAGAAGACCCTCTCCGTAGAGGCGACCTTCTCACCCCACATCCCTAGCTAGGGTTCTTGATAAACGATCCATCTTGACCCTCTGGGTGATGGGCGAACCCTTTCACTAACTAGCTATCAATTTTCACACCACAAGGTCATAAGGACGTGTAGAGCGTCATCCAGTGCCTGCAGTGTCTTCCACACCTGCAGCACCGAGGCAACACGTCCTAATAAACAGGACTTTTGCTGGAGCCCGAGCAGCCTGTCTGACCTTGTAAAAAGTCATAGTCTCTTCAGGGGCCCCTTGCACCAGGGCACCCCCCACCAAAGAATCTGGAGCTACTACTCTTCTTCCACAGTAGCAGCTCTTCAAACGTTCCATATTATGGCCCATTGGCCCAGCATAATCTCTGCATGGCATCTTTAAACAAGAGTCTCTCTGCAAAGATGTTTCCTGATTGGCCTGTTGGCCCAAGGCACCCTAGATGGGCATGATCCTGGCCCAATGGCCCAAAGGATCTTTCCACTAATACAGTCACAGTCCCTGTTTGTTCGTTTGAAGGTAGGAGGGGTGGGTGACCCTCCGGTGGATCCACTCAGCAGTGGTGTCATTCTTGAAGTAAACTCTTCCACCCTTCTCGTGAGGATAGAAGGGGAAGGGGTAATGGGAATAGGGCTTGAACCCTAACTGCAACTGCACTTGAACTTGTGCAACAATTTGAGGCTAGCCAGCCTTGATGAAAGTCAGCAGTCTGTTTCAGCAATAGTAATCTGGATGGGGAACCTGTACAACTTTTCCCTCTTTATCCTGTACTCGGATCGACCAAGCCTGGCCAGATCCATCTGGGCGACGGATTTCCACCTAGTCTATATGGATAGCCCACCCATGGTTCCAGTTCGCCTCCACAGACTGGAAGGTCTGCCATAGCTCCAACTTGGATTGGTTGCAGTGGGGTTTTGGGACGAACAGAAAATCCCACACAGCTTCATCAAACCATGCTTCTCTCTTGGACTCTATCTCCAGCATGACCTCCCACAGGGCATAGGGATAGTCATACCCGAACTCCAGTGCCACTTTCTTTTGGATCATCCGTTACATTCTGGAAAGTCTGCGGAGGGTCAGTCGGTTCCCTCTTCCTGGTGGGGAGTATAGGGTCTCCACTCTCTGGATGAGGGAGGCATAGGTCTCATTTTGATCCCGAGCCTGGGCATAGCTCCTTGGTGGGGGTAAATCTGGGACCCGATTAGAGTAGGCCTCACAGAACCCCAGATTCTTGGTGCACTGACTATGCACCACAGAATCCCTAGTCTCCTCATCAAGTGGTCAAGTGGACCTAGATTGGCTGGACTGCTCCGATTTACGGACCACCACTCCCATCCATTCTTCTGACTTTCAGACATCTAATCCCTCCTCTAAGGATCCAAACCGATGCTGGAAGCTGGGAGACCCCACATCAATGACTTCCTCGCTGCTCACACTTGCAGCCCTGGTCACCACTGCCCATCTACTCCCCTCTGCCTGTTTTGGAACAGACTGGATTTCTGTCGCTGCTGTCTTCAATGCACCAGGTGGCTTCTCCTCGGCCCGCACTACCTGCATGCATCTTGGCTCGGAAATTCGGGGCTCTCTCAACTTGCGTACTGAATCACTGGCAGATTGCATAGAGCCTAGCTGCATAAGGACTTAAGCATTCCTATCCCTCTGCCCATGAAGAGTCCTGACTCCGCAGCCAACAGGGCATGAGTGACCCTGGTCTCCCATGACACATTCAATCTTCTGGACCGACCTCCACTCCCTTCTGCCCGCAGCAGCAGATTGCCACAATGCCCGCACTAGCTCCACACTTGCATCCGCATGGTCACATTTAGACACTGAATATATACCAGGCCTAAGTGCTCCACGCCTCCTCCTGTGCACAATGACAGTCTTCCTTCGGGCCTCATCCGCACTCCTGTATCCCACAGGGTCGATGTCGGCTCTCCGGTCTGCTCCGCAGGTTCTCCGCCAGCACGTGGGTTAGCCTCTGCGCTCCGGCTCACTCCGGTACTCGCCATCTTGCTCCTCCACACACATGTCTCCCTCTCAGCCCCTCCGGAAAGAGGAATTAATTTATAGGCTCTCTTCCCCTCTTCGGATTGACTGTACATGGGCAGAATCTCTGCCCACAACTCCAGATTGGCGATGGCTCCTCCTGCTAGGCAGATCTCTCCAGCATGCACTTTCCCACGTGGTACAGTAAGTAACCCCTCCAATGCTGCTCTATCTCAGCTCAGCCTACATGGAAGTTACTGTAAAGCAGACCATGCTCTTCAATCTGCACGCATCCACCACCCTTGCCTGCACTAGGGCCCCAGCTGCGCCTCCATCACTCTGAGCCAGATGACCCTCTTTGCTATTTAGTAGAATTGTCCCGCTGTCAGGCATTGCAGGGTCGACACTTCTCTTCACAGCACTTGTACAGGCAAGACTCACCATACTGTCTCGGAAAAATGTCCCGCTGTCATTAGATGCATGGTCAACAATTTTCTTTACAGCATCCTTTTTGCCACTATTTTGGAAGATGCACGGTCAACCTTTTCCTGCATGGCCCCCGGCACACTGATCCACATGCCCTTGGCCGCCATTTTCTCTGTCCACACTTGCACCAGCTACTGTTAAGCAGACACAGTCCATTTTTACAGCAAGATGCATTTCTCCCGCTCTCCAGCACATTACTTGAGTAGACAATTTATAGTTCTGACAAAGGTTCTTCCATTGCCGTTGGCAAACATCACTGTACATTTGATTCTTCATCCCACTCTCCCTATTTTCTGTAGAGCAGGCCTCACACTTCTCTTGAGTTTTTTAAACACAGTTCTTGAGAGGAAAATGGCGTTTTCAGAATTTTTCTTCGGTCGTTGCTGTTAGCAACCATTTCAGTAACCCAGGGGGATATCCCGGACAAGCCCCCAAATGTAGCACTGCCCCCTAGAGGACTGCTGAGAATTACACTTTCTGGATTCCCCTGGGTTACCCTTAGCAACTGATAGCAGACAAACAGCATTGAAAGTCCTTGGCTCAGTCAATAATTATTCCAGGGGATGTTGGTTTTTTTGTGGTTTTATTTAAAACTGGGATGGGAGAAGGGATGAGTGGGATACTCCAACTTTGAACTATGCACAATCTTGAGGACAACTCACTGTATAATGCGGCAAGGCCGCTGCTTCACCCTGCCACTGAAGTGAAGTTAGTTTTAAAGATCCCTGCTTGATTTACTCTTCGGGGTTCTAAACTTGTCACCCCCTTTACTTTCACTGCCTGTGTGTGCTGACATCTGTCCACTGACTCTATCCACTGTAATGGTCCCCTTCCTGGGCAGACCCCCAGCAAGCTTCCCGGTACTCACGGACACTGTTTTTTCCAGTCAGCTTTCCTGGACCTCTGGATTCAGCACCACACTCCTGGTCCATAAGGTCAACCGCCTGTGACCACCATCCTCAGCAAACAAAAATAGAGACAGCTGTCACCCTCCATCTGGGACCTGGCTTCCTACCCAAAGACCCCCTGCCTCATGTGTTCCTGGCTTTTTTACCCTATCCCATCATGCACCACATTCTGTGCCAAACCCATGGGATGGTATCTAAGCCTGCGTGTCATTGGCTGGGTTTCCTCCACTGTCCAATGCATCTCTCTATTGGATGCAGTGGGGACACTCCCTCAGCCCAAATGAATCACACATGGAACACATGAGCAGGCCTAACTAATGATCAGGATCCCCTGATAAGCAGAAAGAGCTGCTAGGCTTTACCAACCTAGCATCTACCTAGGAGGGTGCTACATCTACATGGCCATATATCACACTAACGATCTTGGTGGTAGTTATACTATGAATAGTAATGAGGTCTAAGTCTAAATCTTTTTGTGTATATTTTCTTTACAATTTTGTTTTTCATTTGATAGAATACTGTTGAATAGATACAGTATCTCACAGACGTGAGTACACCACTCACATTTTTGTAAATATTATATTATATCTTTTCATGTGATAACACTGAAGAAATTACACTTTGCTACAATGTAAAGTAGTGAGTGTGCAGCTTGTATAACAGTGTAAATTAGCTGTCCCCTAAAATAACTCAACACACAACCATTAATGTCTAAACCGCTGGCAACAAAAGTGAGTACATCCCTAAGTGAAAATGTACAAATTGGGCCCAATTAGCCATTTCCCCTCCCCGGTGTCATGTAACTCATTAGTGTTACAAGGTCTCAGGTGTGAATGGGGAGCAGGTGTGTTACATTTGGTGTTATTGCTCTCACTCTCTCATACTGGTCATTGGAAGTTCTACATGACACCTCATGTCAAAGAACTCTCTGAGGATCTGAAAAAAGAATTGTTGCTCTACATAAAGATGGCCTAGGCTACAAGAAGATTGCCAAGACCCTGAAACTGAGGTGCAGGACAGTGGCCAAGACCATCCAGAGGTTTAACAGGATAGATTCCACTCAGAACAGGCCTCGCCATGGTCGACCAAGGAAGTTGAGTGCACGTGCTCAGCGTCATATCCAGAGGTTGTCTTTGGGAAACAGACGTATTAGTGCTGCCAGCATTGCTGCAGAGGTTGAAGGGGTGGGGGGTCAGCCTGTCATTGCTTAGACCATACACCGCGCACTGCATCAAATTGGTCTGCATGGCTGTTGTCCCTGAAGAAAGCCTCTTCTAAAGATGATGCACAAGAAAGCCTACAAACAGTTTGCTGAAGACAAGCAGACTAAGGACATGGATTACTGGAACCATGTCCTGTGGTCTGATGAGACCAAGATAAGCTGATTGGGTTCAGATGGTGTCAAACATGTGTGGCGGTAACCTGGTGAGGAGTGTAAAGACTGGTGTGTCTTGCCTACAGTCAAGCATGGTGGTGGGAGTGTCATGGTCTGGTGCTGCATGAGTCCTGCCGGCACTGGGGAGCTTAATTTCATTGAGGGAACCATGAATGCCAACATGTACTGTGACATATTGAAGCAGAGCATGATCCCCTCCCTTCAGAAATTGGGCCGCAGGGCAGTATTCCAACATGATAACAACACAAAACACACTCCAAGACAACCACTGCCTTGCTAAAGAAGCTGAGGGTAGAGGTGATAGACTGGCCAAGCATGTCTCTAGACCTAAACCCCATTGAGCATCTGTGGGGCATCCTCAAAGGGAAGGTGGAGGACCGCAAGGTCTCTAACATCCACCAGCTCTGTGATGTCATCAAAGAGGAGTGGAAGAGGACTCCAGTGGCAACTGCCTTAAGCCCAAGAGTGTTAAGGCAGTGCTGGAAAATAATGGTGGCCACACAAAATATTGACACTTTGGGCCCACTTTGGACATTTTCTTTTCTTTTGCTTTGACCTGAAACGCGTCAGGTTTTATGGAGACAATTTTGATATCGCTTGCAACATGTTTTCACCTATAGGACGTCTATAGATGGCTGTGAAATTTTATTACATTGTTTGCACTGTATAGGGTTTAATCTTTTTTTAATATGCTGAATAAATTAATGTTTTATATTGATTTTTTTGGTGCATGAGTTGCCTTTTAAAGTTTCAATTCCTCAGGGGAATTTTCTTTTCTCCTCTAAAGCCATTTACTGTTGACTAGCTCACTACCTCTTCTGGAAGTTTATTCCAAGCATCAAATACCCTTTCAGTAAAGTAATACTTTCTAAAATGAGTTTTGAACTTTTCTCCAGTTAGATTGAGGTCATGTCTCTGTGTTCTTGATTTTAGTTTTTATATTGAAAAAACTGCCCTCCTGAACCTTATTCCCCCCTTGATGTATTTAAAGGCAGTGGTTCTTAACCTGGGTTCGATCAAAGTTCGAGGTCAGTCTCGTGGGTTCGGGGGAGGTCAAGACACACACCCGACATATAATTCGTGACGACACGCCCCGCTCATTGACTGCAGGTGATCACACAACATTGCTTTGCCTATCTGTGCTGCAGGGAATTTGGCGCGCCCAGTAGTCGAATTGTAACTGTCGTGATGGTACGTCGTGTGATTTCTTTCTTAATATTTTAATCCCTTCATACTAATTATGTCGAGCAAAAAAAGAAAGTGGTCGGACGAATATGTACAATATGGATTCACATGTATAACGGAACGTGATGGGAGTCAGCGTCCTAACTGCATGATTTGCAATGCCAAGTTGAGCAATTCTAGTCTAGCACCGGCAAAACTAAGAGAACACTTCCTTAAGCTGCATGGAGATGGAAAATACAAGAACACAACGCTCGCTGAATTCAAGGTGAGGAGAGCCAGATTCGATGAAAAGGCTAGTCTGCCTGTTCTTGGCTTTGTACCCATCAACAAACCGATCCTCATAGCATCGTACGAAGTTGCTTACCTGATCGCAAAGCAGGGCAAACCACACACCATTGGTGAAACACTCATAAAACCAGCTGTGTTGAAGATGGTGAATATCATGCTGGGAAAAGCGGCTGAAGTTAAGTTATCCCAAATTTTTTTCTTTAATGGTTTTGTTCATTTTGTGCGCCTATGTATTAATATATACCTAAATATATATTATAAAATATATGATTGGAATTTGAAAAAATCATATTTTATTTTTCCAATTAAGAAGAGTTCGGTGAATGCGCATATGAAACTGGTGGGGTTCAATACCTCCAACAATTTTAAGAACCACTGATTTAAAGGTTTCAATTATGTCTTCCCCACTCACTATTATACCTCTTGTTTTTAAGTGATTTTAATGAGATTTGTTATAAACAAATTGTATGATTTTTTATATACAGTGTCCTGTGCCTTAATAGTTCCATTTCAAACCAGTTTTGTTAAATACCCGCTATAGCCGCCTAGGCCAGTGGTTCTCAATTCCGGTCCTCGGGACCCACCAACAGGCCAGGTTTGCAAGATAACTAAATTACATCACAGGTGATCTCATTTGCTGCTCAGTGATTGCAGTATTCTAGTCTGCATCCCCCAAGGTAATACTTAAAATCTGGCCTGTTAGTGGGTCCCGAGGACCGGAATTGAGAACCACTGGCCTAGGCAATCTAAGTGGAAGTTCGCCCCCATGCCTTTGTCTGCAGCCTTCTGGGACATATCACAGATCCCAGAAGGCTGGTGAACAAGTCACAAAGTGCAGCATGGTTCATGCATGTGCAATGGGAAGTCAGCTGTGAAGCCGCAAGGAGTCACAGCAGAATTCCCCCTGGGGTCTCGAAGATTGTTGAAAAACTGGTTTGCGTGGGGATAGCGGTGCAGCCTTGGACAGGTAAATGTAATTTTATTAAAAGTCAGAAGCTGCAGTATTTGCAGTTGCTGACTTTTTAGTTTTTGTTCCTAGGGTAAAGATCCTCTTTAAGGGCACCCCAAGGCTTGATATTTAACAACTTGCCTACTGGGCACTTCACCCCTCCTGCCCAGGCCAATTTTCAGCTTTCAGTGCTGTCTTGCTTTGAATGAAAATTGGTCATGAAACACTGTACCCAAACTAAATTTTTATCAATCTTTTGAAACAGATAGAGCTTTCTTTGATGGCATTTAATCACTACTGGGTTTTTTTTTCATTTTTTGCTCAACAAACGACAAAAGACTGAACATTTTGAAAAAAAAAAAAACGTTTTTTCTTAGTTTCTGTTATAAAGTTTTGTAAATAAGTAATTTTTCTCCTTCACTGATGTGCGCTGATGAGGCTGAACTAATGGGCACTGATAGGCTATACTGATGGGCACTGATGAGGCAGCACTGATGGGCACTGATGAGGAGGCACAAATATGCAGCATTGCTGGGCACTGATAGGCGGCACTGATATGCAGTACTGATGGGCACTGATCAGCAGCACTGATGGGCACTGATAGGTAACACTTATGGACACTGATAGGTGGCACGGATAGGCGGTACTGATGAGCATTGATAGGTGGCACTGGTGGGAGGCAGTAATGGACTATGATAGGCATTACTGATGGGCACTGAAAGTCATCATCGATGGGCACTGACAGGCAGCACTGGGGGACACTGATTGGCCGCACTGGTGGGCAGTGTTGGGGCTGCACTTACTGTATATCAGTGCAGATGTCCCCACTGAGAATGGTCGTCTACTGGCTTTCCTCTCCTCACGCTTACAGGAATGCCGATAAGCGGTAGTTCCTGATTACACTGTGATCAGCTGTGATTGGACACAGCTGATCGCATGCTAAAGAACCTACTTCATCGGCTCCTTACCATGATTGGTGATTCCCGGTGTCCTAGGGACAGAAAATGGGCTAGAATGGGAGGATGTCATATGGCATCCTCCCAGAAGGAGTGCTCCCTCCCGCATGTCATTTTACTATACGGCTGGCGAAGCAGTTAAAATAATTTTTAACTTTTACCGTTCATCTTAAAGCATTAGTAAACTTTCTGACCCAGCCCCCATGGGCATGCCCAGTTTCCCATGCCATTGGTTTGACAATCCTTTGCTTATTAGCCTAGAAAATGGTCATTACTGTTTTTTTAACATTGGCTCCTATTTACTTCAATGGGGTTCAGATGAAACACCCAAACTATACTCACGTTCTGTGAACCACCCGTGAACCGAACTCAAGTGTGTTCAGCTCATCCCCACTTAACCTATATTGTACGCTACCATTTACACAGAAATGATGACCTTCCGGAAAAATTTGAAAACTACATTGCTCAAGTAAGCACACATTTGGAAAAATGCTTAAAATAATCTGCCCAGAGATCATTGCACGGAATGCCAATTTTGCTCAAGTTGCAAAACAAAGTACTTGTAGAACAGCTTTCTCAACTGAGACATTGAAGAGGATTTGTACATGACACAACCAGGAGGATACCGTATATAAATCCTGGAGAGGAACATCTTGTTTGTAAGTTAAATGGATTGTTCTAGGAACTCAGCTAGAGCATATAATTTAAAATGTATGAAACCTTGTTAGTCACAGGGTTCTAAAGAAGTAAAGCTGTTCTATGTCTATACTCTATATGTGAAGATGGCAGGTAGATAACCTGCTGCCAGGGGAGGACTGGGAAGGGGGGCAGGGTGGCAATTGCCCCCCGGGCCGCTCTGATTCTGAGTAAAAAGGCCGCACTAAGGGCTGGATTAATGTTGGGGCCAGACACTGAGTAAAAAATAGCAAGAAAGGGGGATATTTGGCGCAAGCAGAATGCCAGTGATCCTAGGGCAGTCTATGCTTGGCTGGGAGGAGGAGGGGAAGGGGGGTTTTTATAGTTCCAGTGAGAGTCCAAAAGGTTCTGGTCCACTTGGATGGCTGCTGGCGGTTGAAGAGAGAAGCAACTCTGTATGAAATACAAGGGGAGAGAGAGACCCAAAGCGCCGATCTAAGTGTAGCAGTTTAAAACCTTTAATGTAGGATAAAAGCAATATAACTCACAAGAGTGAAGTGGTAACAGGCATCAAGTTATATGTGGAGGTCCTGGGCATTTCACATCCAGGGGGTCCCTTGGAGTTCTTAGCGGAGCCGGTCCTGGTGCAGGGGAGCGGCGGTCTCCTGTGGGGGACAGGAGACAGTCCTGGTCCGTAGCTGCAGTGGGTTGCTGTTCAGCGTGTGGAGGGGCCGTGACATCACTTCCTGGTGTGCAAAGCCTAGGACAATCGGCGACGCATTGCGGAGCATTCGCTCCTTTTTCAGGCCCCTCCACATGCGTAACAGCAACCCACTGCAGCTATGGACCAGGACTGTCTCCTGTCCCCCACAGGAGACCGCCGTTCCCCTGCACCAGGACCGGCTCCGCTAAGGACTCCAAGGGACCCGCTGGATGTGAATTGCCCAGGACCTCCACATATAACTTGATGCCTGTTACCACTTCACTCTTGTGGGTTATATTGCTTTTATCCTACATTAAAGGTTTTAAACTGCTACACTTAGATCTGCGCTTTGGGTCTCTCTCTCCCCTTGCCAGACACTGAGTATAGCTGCTGGTCGCTGCTACACAATGTTATATTTGCAGAGCTGCAGCGGAGCGGTATGAGTGTGCAGAGTACTCCACTGCACCCAGTCGGCACAATACTAACACAGTCACTTCCCTGTCAGGCATAGTGATCTCTGCCTGACAGGAGCTTCCTAGGCCCTGGCGTAATGTCATATATTTTTTGGTAAACTTCCTTTGTTGCTATTAACATTTAATTATGTTACCACATTGCATCATGTTTGTCTTGCTTCATAACATCAATATCCATTATAAAACCAGATGGGCATGAATGGTGAGCTAATTCGATGGTTCAATGGGCCACTTGACTGGACTTGCCCTCTAGGCCTAAGGCTGCCAGCCCTCCCCTGCCTGCTGCTCTATGTTAATCATTTGATTATTGTTCACAGAGTGTGTGAGAAAATTGCAAAACCCGGGATCTAGAAGATGTGACCTACTACCTAGGTATTTAAATACAGCAAGAGAAACATGGAAGTATCCTGCAAAACCTAGAGTTCTAAAATTGAAATGATCTCCAAACAGTTTGCAATGGCAGAATGCAAAGATGTAAGCACATCAATGGAAACAGCTTACCTAAGGTTGGAAGAAGCTCTTCTACTGCACAATGAACAGTATAGACCAACAGTGAGGACACTTGTATACATTGCAAATATGTCCAGATATAGGAGCTGTCATGTCACTTCCCTGAAGATGTGGAGACAAACCCCAGCAAAAGGGAGTAAAATGCTGTTAAAGGAATGCAGTACCTAAAGCAAACTCAAGACATGAACCTGAAATTATCTGAAAATGGTGGCCCAGAGCTCATTGGATATGTGAACTTAAGCTGGACAGATAATACTAGTAATAGCAAATTTAGAAGCCGTTACTTGTTCTAATTAGCCCAATATCCTGGTCCAGCAAAAAGAAAATCCCAATGGCATTATCTTCTAAAGAAGCTGAATACATCTCAGCAGCTTATGTTTGTTAAGAAGACATTTGGTTTCAGGAGCTACTTTAAGATCTTTTAATGCCTGTTAATGTAATTTTCTCTATGCTGAAACTACAGGGTTATGATGTAATTTTCCATTTCTGTGTTCCTATTGTTTCTAATGAATACAAGGAGGGCTCAGCCATCTAGAAATATATTGACTGGTATGAGTAATATCTGCAGCAGCTTTTCAACAAATGTAGCACCCTCCTAGGTAGGTACTAGAGAGTGAGTATAGTTTATGGCTCTGTCTGCCTATCAGAGGAGCAGCAGATACATTCTATATTTCTCTCTGGTAAACAAGGAGCAGGATCTGTGAGTTAGGTCTGTTCAATGTGCTCAGTGTGTGATTCATGTGGTCTGAGGGAGTGTCCCCACTGATCCAATGGGGAGGCACGTTGGATAGTGGAGGAAACCTGACCAATGGGCACACAGGCTTTGATAGAGCCCCAGTGATTTGCACAGACTGCTGTCTCTGAGCATTGTGGGGTGTGGTATAAAAGCCAGGAGCACATGTGCTTGGGGTCTTTGGCTGGTGAGCAGAGTCCGGGAAGGAGGGTAGTGGGTGCCTCTTCTGCAGTGGTTGGTGTATGGTCACAGGCAGTCAGCCTGGTGAGCCAGAAGTGTGGAGCTGGACCCAGAGGTCCAGGAGAGCTGACTAGGAGGAGTTGAGACTCTGGAGAACCTTAAAAGCAGTATCGTGAGTATAGGGGATCATGTCTACGGACCTGATCAGGAAGTGGGCCACTCCCATACCTGCCAACTGTCCCGTTTTTCCCGGGACAATCCCGGCAAATAGGAGCCTGTCCCGGGTATTTTACAGTGTCCCTGTTAATCAGGGACATTGTAAATCATTTTTAAAAACACATTTTGTGCCACACAGTGTCGCTTTCACCCCAGCTAGGAGTTGTAGTTCTGGCAGCAGGTTGTCTCTCTCTCTCTGTGCCCACTCACTCTTCCCGCCTGTCGCAAATTTAAGGTGTCACCGGAGGCAGGGTGTCAGCATGGTGCACTTTCCAAAATCCACCAGCAGGGGGAGGCATAGCACCTTCCGACAAGCTGGAGGCCTCACACTCCATTAATTACTACTATCAATAATGTTTTTTTATAGATATAATTTATACACCTTTTAATTGATACATATATATATATATATATATATATATATATAGTTTTCTAGCTCTAGATAAATGTGTGTACATATTCATGTATGTGTGTGCATATATATATATATATTGCTCAAAAAAATTAAAACAGACCTCAATCCTCAATGGGAAAAATCTCATGCTGGATATCTATACTGGTATGGACTTGGTATGTGTTAGGATGGTATGGACTGGGTAATGTGTTAGGATCTATACTGGTGTGAACTGGGTAATGTGTTAGGATCTATACTGGTATGGACTGGGTAATGTGTTAGAATCTATACTGGTATGGACTGGGTAATGTGTGAGGATGGTATGGACTGGGTAATGTGTTAGGATCTATACTGGTATGGACTGGGTAATGTGTTAGGATCTATACTGGTATGGACTGGGTAATGTGTTAGGATCTATACTGGTATGGACTGGGTAATGTGTGAGGATGGTATGGACTGGGTAATGTGTTAGGATCTATACTGGTATGGACTGGGTAATGTGTTAGGATCTATACTGGTATGGACTGGGTAATGTGTTAGAATCTATACTGGTATGGACTGGGTAATGTGTGAGGATGGTATGGACTGGGTAATGTGTTAGGATCTATACTGGTATGGACTGGGTAATGTGTTAGAATCTATACTGGTATGGACTGGGTAATGTGTTAGGAAGGAAAGGATGCCACATTGTTTTATGTAAATGAAAATTATCACCCTACAGAGGGCTGAATTCAAAGACAGGTGAATAAAGTGTGAAATGTGCTCAGGTGTGACCATACAAAAAATGGAATATGTAAATCGAAATAAAGTGCAAGGTGTAAATAAGTACAATAAAACCTAATTATACCAGATAGTATAATCATACTTATTTACACCTTGCACTTTATTTATATTTCCATATTACATTTTTTGTATGGTCACACCTGAGCACATTTCACACTTTAGAATTGCAGGGAATTGTGATGAGAAGTAGTGCAGCTGAATGGGAGAATTATTCCAACTCTGCTACTTTGGCCTCAAGTTTTCAATTCCCTTTTCAATTTCCTGTAATTCTCTCTTTATGAAGTAGACCCTATAATCTGATAAATAGGCAAAGATTAATTATGCGGAGTGGGCGGAGCTTCAGTGAAGTGGGTGTGGTAAGTAATTGATAGCTGTGCTGCAAAGTGTCCCTGGAAATTTTTTTCAAATGTTGGCAACTATGCACTCCAGAGTAGAGTAGTCAGAGGATGGGTGTCAGCTGGTGGATAGAAAGGGGGTACTAGGCGAGTGCCCTGAAGATAAGTGCTAAAAAACATTACTTCAGATTCATCTAGTGGCAGGATGAAGCTGCGGCCTTGCCGCATTCTTAGATAGCAGTTCTCAGCATTGTGAATAGTTCAAGTGTTGGAATATCCCACTCATCCCTTCTCCAATCCCCATATAAAATAAAACAACAAAAACAACAACCCCTAGACTGTTCATTGTCTGAGCCAGAAAGTAAAGTGTTAAGATTCTGCATGCAGTTGCTATCGGTAACCCAGGGGACCCGAAAAGGTGAGAAGGGGGCAGGGCTACAGGGAAAATGGTACAATGGTTTCAGTGTTTACAAGACTTTAAAGTTAATCTAAATGCAACACTATACCTTTCTGGTGTTCTGGGTTCAGAACATAGCCATTCATTGAACTCATCATGAAGTCAGAACCCCCCTGAAGTCTATGGGTAACGAAACTTAAAAATCAATTCTGCCCATTTTTCAGAGTAATAAGCGAGTGATTGACAAACAAAGGGCATGGGCAGCAGGGCACTGCCATAGATCCAAGTATAAACAATTGCATCAGCAACACCGTGTTCTAGCCCAAGTTCTGATATCACATATCTTGCATGTGTAAAGAATGTTTTACTTTTACATTATTTTCAAAAAAGTGAAAAAATCATCGGTGACACGCAAACAATTATCCACAGTTATTGTTTGTGTGTCACCGGTGATTTTTCACTTTTTTGAATACATTTTTAATATTAAGTAGCAGCACAGATAGAAATATGAGGTTTAATGTTGAAAAATGTAAAGTAATGCACATAGGGGCTAAAAATATAAATGCAAATTACTCACGAGTTGGAGAACCTCTGGGGGAATCCAGGATGGAGAAAGATCTGGGAGTCCTAGTAGAAGACAGACTAAGCAATAGCACGCAATGTCAAGCCGCAGCAGGCAAAGCCAGCAGACTATGAGTTAAAACTATATTCCTACCACTTTATAAAACTCTGGTTTGGCCACATCTGGGGTATTCTGTCCAGTTCCAGTCATCAATACTCAGGAAGGATGTGCTGGAGCTGGAGAGAGTCCGGAGAAGGGCAGCAAAATTAATAAGTGGACTGAAGGACCTCAATTACGAGGAACAACTATGAACACTAAACATATTCTCCCTGGAGAAGAGATTCTTAATAGAAGATATGATAGCAATATACAAATATCTTAAAGTGGAGTTCCGCCCATTTTAATAACTTGGATTACATAGATGTATGTAATTGCCTTTAAAACTACTTTTACCAATGGAAACTTTTTTTTTTTCTTGCTAGGAAATACCTTTTTTTCTTCTTTATTCATCCTCTCCTTACTTCCGGGTCCGGTCTTTGATCGGCGATTACATCATTCGGCGATTCGCAAGGGCTGCTGGGATGTATCTCATGGGATGAAATCTCACATTATTACACAGGTGTCCTGAGCTGTACTGTATGTATTGGATTGAGTCTGTGCTCTGCCCCGCTACCTCTCAGTGAGCTGTACTCAGATGTATTGGATTGAGTCCGTGCTCCGCCCTGCCTCCGCCCCGCCTCCTCTCAGTGAGCTGTACTCGGATGTATTGGATTGAGTCCGTGCTCTGCCCCGCCTCCTCTCAGTGAGCTGTACTCGGATGTATTGGATAGAGTCCGTGCTCTGCCCCGCCTCCTCTCAGTGAGCTCTACGGGATATAATGCTTTCAGTCCTCGCTCACTGAGAGGAGGCGGGGCAGAGCACGGACTCAATCCAATACATCCGAGTACAGCTCACTGAGAGGAGGCGGGGCGGAGGCAGGGCAGAGCACGGACTCAATCCAATACATACAGTACAGCTCAGGACACCTGTGTAATAATGCGAGATTTCATCCCAGGAGATACATCCCAGCAGCCCTTGCGAATCGCCAAATGACGTAATTGCCGATCGGCGGCCGGACCCGGAAGTGAGGAGAGGATGAATAAAGAAGAAAAAAAGGTATTTCCTAGAAAGAAAAAAAAAAGAAAAAAAGTTTCCATTGGTAAAAGTAGTTTTAAAGGGGATTACATACATCTAAAGTTACTAAAATGGGTGGAACTCCACTTTAAGCGTAGGTAGGAAACTATTTAGTCTCAGGGAGTGTAAGAGGACAGTCAATGAGACTGGAGGAGAAGCGGTTTAACCCTAAGCTGCCTATGCGGTTTTTCACTGTCAGGGTGATATGGATGTGGAAGTCTCTTCCACAAATGGTGGTGTCAGCGGGAATTATTGATAGTTTAAAAGACTCTTGGATGTGCATCTTAGTAAACACAACATACAGGGATATAGGAAATTATTATCAACGTTGACACACATACACAGGTTGAACTGGATGGACTAGTGTCTTTATTCAACCTTACCAACTATAAAACTATGAAATATCAATGCATACTGAGTTTTATTATTATAAGAGCATGGTGGAGTTTTGTTATTAATTTTACATTATTGTAAATGTATTTTTTAGATAGTTTTATCAGCAACACCATTTTCATTTAGTGATAATAGGTCAAACAGTTGAAGTAGGAGCCAAAACAGGTCTAAAAGATAGCTCTTACAAAAAAACAAAAGCTAAAGTCCTCAACTTTGTACAAATTGTCAGTGGCACAATGGTTTGGTAGTATAAACATACAATTTGAAAAGAAAAAAGGGACCGCTCTCCACCATAAAATCCATAGCATTCATTTGGTGCATTAACAAATCCACCTGCAACCCCCAGCCTCTTATGTGTTTCACTTGGTGAAGCGCTTAATTGTAGAGTATAGGATGGGAGGATACATTTATTTTGCCTTAATACAAAGCACCTGCACTCGGCAGGAGTCTTCTAAAATAAGCTACCAGGGAGTGCTCAGTGAACATACTAACAATCAAGTTAAGAATGGTTACAAATTTAGTTCCAATATGGGAAATCTGCACATAGTTATGAAATTTATCCTTCTGACATAAATCGGTCACAGTTGTTTCATTTGTCTTGTGATTTTAATAATGTTTAAATCTGTATCTATAATAAATCTCAATGATTTTAGGGTTGTGGGTGGGAGGAGGGGTTTGTTTCAAATAGCATTATATGTGCGTATACATATATGTAAGCAGGTATAATTGTGTGGGAGCATATGTATGGTTATACCGGGGTTAATCTGCAGGAAATGACATGAAGTTGATATAAATTTGTTATGTATCAAATCAAATTGCTATACATATACTAGACACAGTGCACAAAAACACTTCAAACCCCAACCCCACAAAGGAACACTTTTTTAAACAGAGTATCAGAGTACAGCATTAGGTCAAGTAAGCTCCTGGGATATTGATTTGGGCAGTTAAGTAGAAGAGGGGGTTGTTAATCAGTTTCTGCTGCTTTGGTGTTAATTAAATTAACAAGAGGTGCACTAGATGGGCAACAATGAGACGACCTCCAAAAACATGAATGGTTTTACAGGTGGAGGCCACTGACATTATTTTTCCTTCTTATGTTTTCTGACTGTTTCATTAGTTTTGTATTTAGCTAAGGTCAGTGTCATTACGGGTAGCATGAGGCGATACCTGGACCCTATAGAGAATGCACAGGCAGTCCAACTCCTCCAGGATGGCACATCAATATGTGCCATTGCCAGAAGTTTTGCTGTGTCTCCAAGAGCATGGAGGAGATTCTAGGAGACAGGCAGTTACTCTAAGAGAGCTGCACAGGGCTGTAGAAGGTCCTTAACCCTTTAGCAGAACCGGTATCTGCTCCTTTGTGAAGAAAAACCTGTTCCTCTGCCATAGCACTGTCAGAGCCTTCAGAATGAACTCCAGCAGGCCACTGATGTGAATGTCTCTGACCAAGCAATCAGAAACAGACTTCATGAGGTTGGCCTGAAGGCCCGATTTCTGACAGCATGGTGGAGCTTGATTGCCATTGAACACCAGAATTGGTGCCCACTGGCACCCTGTGCTTTTCACAGGTGAGAGCAGGTTCACCCTGAGCACATGTGACAGAGGTGAAAGGGTTTGGGGAAGTCGTGGAGAACGTTATGCTGCCTGTAACATCATTCAGTATGACTGGCTTGGTGGTGGGTCAGTGATGGTCTGGGGAGGCATATCCATGGAGGGATGCCCAGACCTCTACAGGCTGGACAATGGCACCCTGACTGCCATTTGTTATCAGGATTAATTCCTTGGACTCATTGTTAGATCCTACGCTGGTGCAGTGCGTCCTGGGTTCCTCCTGGTGCAGGACAATGCCCGGCCTCCTGTGACACCGTCAGGTTGCACCGCAGCCTTTTCAGGAGCTCAGTGATGCCCTGGTCCAGATCTGGGAGGAAATACCCTAGGACACCATTTGTCATCTCATTAGGAGTATGCCCCGACTATTATGAGTTACTGCAATGAAACTTTAGCAAAATGGACTAGCCTGCTGCATCATTTTTTCACTTTGATTTTTAATCAAATAATTTTAATTTACATCAAATGATGTGGCATCCTTTCGTTCCTAACAAATTACCCAGTCCATATCAGTATAAATATCCAGCATGATGTTTTTCCCAATTAACATCTGATGTGTTTTCAAAGTGTTCCTTTAATTTTTTTGAGCAGTGTGTGTATATATATATATATATATATATATATATATATATATATATACACTGCTCAAAAAATATATATATACTGCTCAAAAAATTAAAGGAACATTTTGAAAACACATCAGATCTCAATGGGGAAAAATATCATACTGGATATCTATACTGATATGAACTGGGTAATGTGTTAGGAAGGAAAGGATGCCACATCGTTTGATGGAAATGAAAATTATCAACCTACAGAAGGCTGAATTCAAAGACACCCCCAAAGATCAAAGTGAAAAAATGATGCAGCAGGCAAGTCCATTTTGCTGTTCTTTGCAGCAACTCAAAATAGTAGCAGTTTTTATGCCCCCCCATGTGCTTGTATGCATGCCTGATAACATCAAGGCATGCTCCTAATGAGACGATGGATGGTGTTCTGGGGTATTTTCTCCCAGATCTGGACCAGGACCCAGGGCCTCACTGAGCTCCTGATCAGACTGAGGGGCAACCTGGCAGCATCGAATAGACATAATGTCCCCGAGGTGTTCTATTGGATTTAGGTCAGGCAAGCGTGGGGGCCATTTAGTGGTATCAATTTTTTCATCCTCCAGAAACTGGCTGCACACTCTCTCCACATGAGGCCGGGCATTGTCGCGCACCAGGAGAAATTCAGGACCCACTGCACCAGCGTAGGGTCTGACAATGGGTTCAAGGATTTCCCCATACCAAATGGCAGTTAGGGTGCCATTGTCTAGGCTTTAGAGGTCTGTTCGTCCCCATAGTCATACTGAACGATGTTACAGGCAGTATAACATTCTTCACGGCTTATCCAGACCCTTATACATCTGTCACATGTGCTCAGGATGAAGCTGCTCTTATCTGTGAAAAGCACAGGACGCCAGTGGTGGACCTGCCAATTCTAGTGTTCAATGACAAATGCCAATCAAGCTCCATGGTGCCAGGCAGTGAGCACAGGGCCCACTAGAGAATGTTGGGCCCTCAGACCACCCTCAGGAAGCCTGTTTCTAAATGTTTGGTCAGAGACATTCACACCAGTGGCCTGCTGGAGGTCATTTTGTAGGGCTCTGGCAGTGCTCATCCTGTTCCTCCTTCCACAAAGAAGCAGATACCGGTCCTGCTGACAGATTAAGGACATTCTACGGCCCTGCCCAGCTCTCCTAAAGTAACTGTCTGTCTTTTGGAATCTTCTCCATGCTCTTGAGACTGTGGGAGGCACAGAAAACCTTCTGGCAATGGCACGTGCCAGCCTCAAGGAGTTGGACTGCCTTTGTAACCTCTATAGGGTCCAGCAATCGCCTCATGTTACCAGTAGTGACACCAGTGGTGGCCTGTGTATAGGGGGCGCAGGGGCGCCGCCCCCTCAAAAAAAGAAAAGAAAAAAAAAAGATTAAATGAAGAAAAAAAAGAGAAAAAAAAAGAAAATTTAAATTTTTAGCCCACCCGCCACGGTCGCCGGACTCACTGGTGGCTATAGGGGGGGGGGGGGTGGTGTCTTCCACCCGGCAGAGGCGCCGATTGGCTGCCTCCTGGGGGATCATCGGGGCGCAGAGCAATGCGCTCCGACACTCCCTACTTTCGTGATGTCCTGGCTGTGATTGGTCCAGTCTCCAGCCTGGACCAATCATCATTCAGGACATCCTGACCCCGTCGTTGGGGGCGGTGCCGGTGCATGCGTAAGCATCTAATTCCCATCAGTGTAAACCCAGCCTGAATCAAGAAAATCAAAGTTAGAGTGTAATATTTCACAGGAAAGAGCCAAAAAATGTACTCCATAGACAGAATGGGATGTATTTATATAAAAAAGAAATTGCATTGCCATTTGTCCAGTGAAACTGCTGCCGCATCTTGAATGCCTATTTTTGTTTTTATCAAACAGCGATTTATAGTGGGGCTAATGCATTGCGAGCACAAGCCATGCATTTGACCTGCAGTTGCAGTGAGGCCCCATTGGCTTGAATGGCCAAGTTTGGCAGATGGTGCCACCTGCCAACTCAGCAGGCAATGTTAAATTTGCCTTGCCTGTTGCCTGTTTTTTCCGCCCTCAGGCTGCCCATGTGAAAGTGCCCTATGGCCACTAAATGACAGCTTCATGTTTTTTTTCTGACTATAGACCTATGTTTTTCTCAAGCATGTTTGAGCCTGGGTTCACACTATTGCAAACACAGACATCGCATGTGATCCGCACCACATTGCTGTGCAGATCACATGCGATGTCTGTGCGATGTAAATTCAGCCATACAGTTTGAACTCGCATTGCATTTGCATGTAAATGCTGCAAGAACCATTTTTCTTCCGCACACCTATGCAATCCAATTTTTGTCCGAATTCACAGTTTGCACTGCAATCTGCAAACCGATCTGGGGGTGTCATTACCTTTGTATTGACACCTGCATCGATTTGCATAGGGCAGTGTGAACTGCGCGCACGGGAGATGCGATGTAGGAACCCGCACTAGAATCTCGCTGGTTCCTGCATTGCAATAGTGTGAACCCAGACTAAATCTAGCTACTGTTGACTGGCTTACTAGCTCTGCTGGAAACCCAAACATCAACTACTCTCTTGGTAAAAAAATAATACTTTCTAAGACTAGTTTTGAACTTTCCTCCTGCTAGTTTGAGGTCACACCCTTGTGTTCTTTAGAGCCCATTCAGACTAGCGCGACTTGTCAGGCGACTTGTCAGCCTGACAAGTCGTGGTCGGTCGCGGTCCATTGAGTAGTACAGGACCCGTTCTAATAGGAACGACACAAGTCACTCCGACTTAGAAAAAGGGTCCTGTACTACTTTGGGGTGACCTGGGAGCGACTTGCATAGACTTCCATTATGTGAAGTCCCTGCAAGTCGCGCCGAAGTCGCGGTGCACGCGACTTCACAGGTCGCCCCCCAAAGTCGGATCGCCTCAGTGTGAACCGGCTCTTATTTTAATTTCATATTGGATTTGTGATCATAATAACCGTTAAATTGCTACTTACTTAGAAGATACTCCCAGTTTTTTCTCATGATTTCTGATTTCTTTTTGAGCAGAAAGAGCCTCAAAAGTTTGGTTGTCTTATATGCAAATAGCAACCAACTGTTGGGCTTCAAGCTTTGGCCTATCTTTTCCTAAGCCTCGTACACACGCAACGACTGTTGGCCGTGAATTTTCGGCTAACGTCCGATCGGCCGATTGTCGGCTTGTTAGTATGATGCTTCCGACAAACGACTGCGACTTTTCGGCCGAACAAAATCTGGTGTGCATGCTATAAAATTTTTGTTGGCCAGCAACAGAACGGCCGATTGTTCGTCAGTCAGTACAGATTTCGGCAGACAAAAATCTGATGAGCAAGACTGGGCATGCTCAGAGAAGAAAAAACACACGGAAAGTAAACCAGAACATGACATCACTTCTGCAGTTGGTTTTTGTTGGCCGATAAAATTTGTGTGCAGTCTAGAGCACATTTCAACCAACACAACAACACTGAACAAAAGATGGCCGATCGGTCGGCCAACAATCGTTGCGTGTGTACGAGGCATTACTTTCTTCATTTTAGGACCCATTGATGAGACCGCCCGTCACAGTGGCACAGAAAGGGTAAGACAAAAAAGAGGTGGGAGAAGAATGGTCAGAGCAAATGACTACATTGGCTGGTGCATTTTGCATATTCAGAGCTTTTTAAAGTTACTGGCGTGTGCAACAGGAAATGAACGATCGGCCCCTGGATCTAGCGGCAATATAAAGTAGGTGGCAATGTGGTTTGTTTTATACCCACAGGTTTGCTTTATAAGATCAAAGCAAATGAATCAAATGAAGGATATTTTCTCTAGAATGTTTGCAAAAGGTTTGTAAAGAGTTACATTAAGATGACATGCACTAGACTGGACTTTGTCAGGAAAATCTGTTCAGATCTCTAGACTCCAGCTGGTATGCACCCAACGCGCTTCCTGCACTGTCTGCTAATGCAGGTGGTGTTCAGTGTGACCTGTCATCAGAAGCAGCCCTTGTGCATCTCAACCTCCAATGTGCCGCATTCCCTGAGAGCATCCACCTTCTGGAAATGAAAGCTGGAGAAGGGCTCTGCAAGATGGCATGGTTAGCCTGGGGCACAGAGTCAGAGAGAACATTGGGGGGAGGGGAGCAAATGATAAAGTTACTTGTACTGAGCTTGTTAAATCTCTCATTGCTAAGTTGACAAGCTGTTGTGAAATGTTTTGCTATTAGGTCATCATAAAACCTTACAATATTTTAACTGTATCAACACACAATTCACATTCATATGACATACACTGATCAGCCATTACTTTATGACCACTGACAGGTTGAGTAAATAACATTGATTATATTGGCACAATGACTTCTGAAAGTGGGTGGGATATATTAAGCAGTGAGCAAACATGTTGTCCCTGTGTTGAAAGCAGAAAAAAAAGGGCATTGCAGTTTGTTATGTATGGGCCTGCATAGCCGCAGAGCAGTCAGGGTGCTTGCTGACCCATGTCCATAGCCTACAATGGACACATGAGCATCAGAACTGGACTATGGAACAATAGAAGAAGGTTGCCTGGTCTGATTAATCATGTTTTCTTTTGCATCATGTGGATGGCCAGGTGTGTGTCCTGGGAAACCTTGAGACCTGCCATTAATGTGGATGTTACTTGACACGTACCACCTACCTGAACATTGTTGCTGACCAAGTACATCCCTTCATAGAAACGGTATTCTTTGATGGCAGTGGCCTCGTTCAGCAGGATAATGCACCCTGCCACACTGCAAAAATGGTTTAAGAATGGTTATTGTTGGACATTTTGAGTTTGAGGTATTGACTTGGCCTTTAAATTCTCCAAATCTCAATCCAATGGAGCATCTGTGGGATGTGCTGGAAAAACAAGTCTAATTCATGGACTTCATGAACTTAATTCCACCTTAAAGCTTACAGGACCTAAAGGATCTGCTACTGACGGCTTGGTGCCAAATCTTCAGAGGTCTAGCGACAGCATACTTCGATGGGTCAGGGCTGTTTTTCCAGCAAGAGGGGCTGTTTTTTTTTATTTTATAATGCATAGTTGTGGTAATGTGTATATATATTTGGTTATTATACTGCCATCTTGTGGTTATTTTGGTTGTTGCACTTGCCTTTTTGTCTCTCTCTTCTGAGTTCCCTCCTGTCCCCTCCCATTCATGATGTATTTCCTGTTCCTGCTTCTTTATGCTTGTGGGAATAAAGATGGCCACATCTGTCTAGGCATTTATACAATCTGCTCGCATCTGGGAACACATTACAATGTTTTGACCTGCAGATACCATCTTCAATCATCTGCCACATTTTGTTGTCTGCTATACCTACTGCTTGCAATAAAACCTACGTGGATGGAAAGAAACGGTGTCTGGTGAGTTCAGCTATCTAATATTGATTGTCTGCGGTGATTGTATCTGCTTATACAGGCCAGGAATAGGTCTCGGCAAGAGATAAATCACTATTACAACAATTGGAGTCAGAATAGGGGGCAATATATACGTAGCTGCGCACACACGCATGTGTGTTTGAGCTTTGGGTTGCAAACCCTAATGCAATAGGCTGCGCACACCTATGCCAGCAGATCGCCATTCTTTTGCTTGTTTTTTCTCAATGAACTGAAGTAGGCCTCCTTGAATGGGTATCTTTCTGAGGCTGACCCTCAGATACACTGGGCTTTATATGACATACTCCTGTACTCTTTATTCTATATTGTAAAAAAAGTTGCTGGTAGTCACTGACTGTTAATGAAGTTCTTCTTTAGGGTAGGCTGTATGCAGAATAGCATAAGTAATGGAATAATTTAATTTTTTTACAAATGAGTATGGTAAGGTTGCTACGTGTTAGACTCTTGGTTGTGGTAGAGTAATTGCAGCATATTTTATGAGTACAAGGACTATGGGATATGCTACCGTGTGAGCAGGCTCAAGCTTTATGCCCCTCCCGTTGTTAGCACACCCATAATTTGCCACAGCTTGCTGCATCCACCACCTGATTGTTTTACTCTAGGCACACACAGCTGACCTCCCTCCCCCCCCCCCCCCGAAAAAAAAAATTTCTATGGCCCTGTCCTTACATCCCTCGGCCGGGGGATGTGGGGGATGGGGGATGGTAAAAAATTAGCCGATTCTGGAACCTCCCTTTAATCTAATGGTGGACTTTTAAACTCATGGTGGACTCCAACCCAAAATTCATCCCTAATGGAAAGATTGCTAGTCCTGCAGGTAGTTTAAAATTGCGGACAGGTTTACAATAAAAGGTATTCGATTTTTGAGCCTTTCACTCTATCCACACCATAGATAATTAAGAGATTGCAGAAATATTTGATCTGAAAACTACATATGTTCTAAACCTAGCAACAGCTAGTGGGCAGCCAGCATTCAGTCATGTGCATCATTTTGCAAGATACAAGATTTTTTTTTTTTCCTCAAGAAACAGATGGCCATAGTAATCCTTGAAGCAGCCACAGTTGTCAATTTAGAGTAAGCTAAATAGTAACTTAAAAAAACAAATACACTAATTGAAGCCAATATTCTATCTTGTGTTTCAACCATAATATTTAATTCAAGCACGTTCTCCAAACCAAACCCAAACTTCAGAACAATAGAACTACATGAAAACGCTACAAGGCCCTGTTCACACCTGAGCGTTTTTTTCAGCTCATAAAACGCTTATCTCTGAAGTCTCAAAACGCCCAACAATCATAATCCCATTCATTTCAATGGCCCCTGATCACATACGAGCGTTTTGTCGCCTGAAGCAAAACGTCTGAAGCTCAAAAAAAGTACATGAGCTTCTTTTTTGGAAGATTACAGATAAACTGACAGAAGACCCGCCTGCTTATGTAAACAAAGCAGGCGAGTCTTCTGTCACACAGGCTAAGCTGAAACCCCGATCTCTCTGTGCCTTTCACAGAACCCCCCCCCCCCCCCCCCACACACACACACACAGTTAGTGTCTAAACAGAGCGGGAATGTGGCTCCGGGGGCACGCGCGTGCCGCCGAGACCTTCTGCACGAAATCACGTAGTACTACGTGATTTTGCGCAGCCGTGCCGCCCTGCAGCAGTAATACTATGGTGGGCGGTCGGCAAGAGGTTAATCTGTAAATGTACTGTGCAGGCAAATCTTCATTATCAAGTGTAACTAAATTGGAATGCTGTCCGTCCTGACAAAGGGTTAAAGATGGAGAGGCTGGGCTTCTTGCATTGTATGTTAATGAAGACAGACTTGGGACAGGCTCACTCTAATATTGTTCAAAAACACCCTGCAGTTCATCATGACACCTCTTCCTGAAAAATCATCTAAAAAAGGTAAGAAATGTCAAAAGAAAAATTTTTTTTAGACATGCTTTGTGAACATAACAAACATATAGTGGGGTTTTCCCAAATGTAATTGCAAAAGTGGAAATTTACTTTAAAACAACTGCAAATCACATATCTGCAAACTCTTTCCTGTTGTAGCAGCCAGCCCCTAACAAGAGACATTGGTAAGAATGGAATACATCCGGTGATATGAATTCTCACCTTAGTCTCTTAGTCGTCTATCTGCCAGAATGTCTGATGAAAAAATGTTTTTGTAAACCATTTAGCTCCTTCTCTTAAAACGAGTTCTTCAAGGAAGCTGCCTCATTGATAAAATAAACTCCCTACAAATAGCCAAAGCCGGCAGAATCCATGGCTTGTAATATAAATGTACCAGTAATATAGGGAATATGCACAAAGTTTCTAACTATACAGTATATTAAAAATGTGGTATCGAAACATTCAAATTCTGAATACCGTTACAAGTAATTCCTTAAAATGTAATCATGCACTATGAATTATAAAAAAAAAAATATAGAATGTCAGATGACATTATAAAATACAAACATGGTGAAATTTGAAATCTGTGGTAATATACAAACTTGTGTCAACCAACCCTATCTTTGAAGCCGGAGCAAGAGAAAACAAGGATAACTTGCCACAAATTTGTAGCAGTGTTGAATTTCAAGCCCCCTTTCTCACGGGCGATCCAATCCACCTGTCAGTTTTTCAGGCGGACCTGATCGGATGCTCCGTGCATCCCTATGGGGCAGCTGACACCCGCTGCTCTCCGATCCGATCCTTTCCGTGAAATCTAGATCAATGGAAACCCTATTTTCCATCTGTCTGGAGGATCGGATCGGATGAGAACGGACAGGCGTCGTCTGTGTCCTCTTGTGGTTGTTTTTCTTCTTTTAAATATGCTCTCCTCCTTTACCGAGTTGATTCCCTTTATGTATTTAAAAGTTTCTATCATATCCCCTCTGTCTCTTCTTTCTTCCAAGCTATACATGTTAAGATCCTTTAACCTTTCCTGGTAAGTTTTCTGCTTCAATAAACGTCCCGGGTGTGGAAAATTTTGAAACAGGGTACAGTGCAAAGTCCAACATCACAGTCTGGACAGTAGTACCGCGTTTCCTTTCTTATTTTCCGCCCGGTGTCGTTGTGCTTGGAACAGCACACCACACACATTCTTGTGGGTGCAGTCTTCTTCTCCGTCGGCGGAATGTGGTCCATAAAATGACGACTGGTCAGTCGTTCGGGGTTCACAACACCAGCAGCACGGTGTCCGGATCTAATTACTGTTGGTGTCTGGTGCCTGAGAAATATGAGCTCAGCAATTTTCCACACAAAGTCCGCATGGATCACAGGCTTGTCACTTTTCTTTTTTAGCAGAATGAAGGCATTCCACAAACACTGCTCCAGGAGGTGCCTGAATATTTTTTTATAATATTTTTTCTGCTGTTTCCGCATTGCTGGATAGAAAGTCATGGCCTGGTCAGCTCTGTCCACACCTCCCATGGTGTTATTATAATCCAGGGCCAGTTGCGGTTTCAGAACATCTTTTCCCCCTTTTGTATGGACCATGACAGTGGAGGTGTTATGGATGGTGCTCATCAGGCAGACATCTTTTTTGTCGCGCCATCTAAGTGCCAACATTTTTCCTTTCTGCCAGGCAACTAACTCTCCGGGCTTGAGTTTTTTGTTGGCAAAGCTGGGGGGCATGTCACGCCGGTTTGCTCTGACGGTCCCATACGCATCTTATGCTGTAGGAGGAGCTCAAACAGTTCTGGGGACGTATAGAAATTGTCTGTGGTGACACAGTACCCCTGATCCAGCAGAGCCTCAATCAGTGTCAGAACAGAAGCAGTTGCCATCCCATAGCTGCTGAACCTTTGGTTGAACTTGGTTCCTCTCCCGGTATATAGGACCGAGTTCCAAATATATCCAGAGCTGGATTCACACAGCATAAATGATTTGATTCCAAAGCGTGCTCGCTTGGACGCAATATATTGTATCCAGCTAAGTCTCCCTTTATACGCCATTAGACTTTCGTCTATGCAAATGTCTCTTTCTGGGACATAGGACTCCTGGAAATTTTTCAAAATTAATTGGTAAATGTCCCAGATCTTTTTCAGCTTCGTAGCCGGATGAGAAGTCTCATCAAAATCCTCATTATTGGCAAAGTGCAAATACCTCATAATAAGGGAGAATTTGTACTCCGACATAACGGTACCAAAAAAAGGAGTGGCCAATAATTTGTTTGTGGTCCAATACCACTTCTGCAGGGGTTTCCCCACCACTCCTTGCAGAATAATTAGGCCCAGGAATTTCCAGATTTCCAGATATCCGCACTGGTAACGGGTTCCCACATCCTGCTCCTTGAAAACCGCCGATGTGCTGCGGCTTGTTGCTTCTGGTACCGGTTGGTCTCCACAACAATTTTTTCGATAACCTCATCGGTCAAAAAAAGTTGCAGATACGCCAAGGGGTTATCCTCCTCAACATCGACTTTGAGACTAGGGGCTCCGGTAAACGGGAACCTTGGGGGCGCTACGTGCTCCGTACCGCAGTCGATCATGCACCAAGTACGCACATCGCTCGGCACAGTCACAGCATCATCACTGAACTCACTTTCAGCGTCGGATGATGAGCTTCCCCATGAATCGCTGTCACTCCACTCTGCATGCGATTCAGGATCGCTGTCACTCTCGCCCAGCAGGTCATACACCGCTTTTGATGTTGCGGCGTGCTTGTTTGAGGCCATGGTCGCTCTGCAATGATCCAGATACAGTGTATAGGAATAATGCAGGAAGTGCAATGGAGAAAGCACTGGGGGGCAATCAAAGGTCAATTTAATTTAATTAGAGAATGTAATCCAATAGGATTACAGTGTATCAGTGTGTTTGTGTGTTATACTTTTTGAATTTGCCGCCGGTTCCACCCCCCTGCGGACGTCACGTCGCAGGAGACGGAAGCCGAGGCTCGCAGACGATCGGGAGGAAGCTCCGCCGCTGCATACCGCCCGCATACCACCCGCATACATCGCTGGATCCCGGAGAAAAGGTAAGTAAAACCTCTACCAGGATCCAGCGATCTTCCTAGCGGTACCCCGAGTGTGGCTCGGGGTTACCGCTTTTGGCTCTAAAATCTAACCCCGAGTCATGCTCGGGAATACCGCTAGGAAGGTTAAGTTCTTTAAACACACTTTTAAAACAATAGAAACACATTTAAACACATAAAATATACTGAGAGACAGAGCGAGAGCAATGGAAAACACAAAAATATTTAATTAACAATGATTTAATTAGTAAAATAATATTAATAGGTCTTACAGAAAAAAAACGCAAAATACCGGGACCGCAAAAACTGAACCGCGGGGGTTTACTGTATATGGAGTTTTTTTTTGTGTGTTGTTTTTATTTTTTTCTGTTGGATGGATGTGTATCTTTGTTTTTTCAACCAGAATAACTATGTACAGTAACTATATACAGTATAATCACTGGTATAAATGTCTGAAGCCTCAATTTTTTTACTTAATTCAAACATATTTCAGTGCATCCTTTCTTCTTGAAATGGCCATTGATCTCTTAGTGATGACTAATGATTCAGGAGATTTACTGATTCATCAATTTTTGATTTGCCTGAATATTTCTCTGGAGATATATACAATCTTTGGAGGATCATGCAATTTAGCAATCCAGGCAATGGCTATTCATAAATTGCATGATTCTCTACAGACTGAAAAATCTGCATCTCTATATTTAAAGGAAATTAAAAAATAAAATTGGCCAATTTGCCTGCTTTTCAAGACTGACTTACTTATCACTGACTTAACTATATAGGCACTAGAGTCTTGAAACATCGGTTGTTTTTATTTTCTGACATGACTAAGGACAACTAAGCTATAAATTGCTTTGTAATTTCTTTTTTGTCATCAATGGTAACAATTTGATGAGACAATGTAATGCTTGTTCTGATAAAATCTCCTACACACAACTGCATGAGTAAGCAAGTAGTAAAGCTCTGTCATAATCCAGGCACATGGCTACTGTTCCCCTTATATCTTTGCAATAGATCAAAAGAAAAGCATAGAAGGAGAAATGATAAAATGATAGATTGGATGAATTGTTTGAATTACTTCCATTATTGGTTTAGACCTTTCCCTGAGAAAGATGCTGAAAAATCGAATAGTATTAACAGGGCCGGGACAAGGGGTGGGCAGAAGAGGCGACTGCCCTGGGCACTGTGGTATCATGTGAGGTAGGGGGGCACCTCGAGGAGTTTTAGGGGGGGGGATTTGTGTTGTTAGGAGAATTTGGAGGATGGTATGGGATAAGAAATGTTCTAGGTGGTGTAATTAGGTGTGCGTGCTAGAAATGGTGATTTTGGAGGGGGGGGGGGGATTTGTGTTGGGAGGGGGGATGGGGGCAGAGGATTTGTGCTAGAAGGGGAGATTTTGGGGGGTTTGTGCTAGAAGAGGTGTTATGGTAGAGGGGGGAGGAAATTTGTGCTAAGAGGGTAAATTTATTTTGGAAGGAATGATTGGGGGGTATTTATGTTTGGAGGGGAAATTTATATTTAGGAGGGATGATTTGAGGGTTTTTATGCTAGGAGGGTAAATATGGTGGGGAGGGGGGGGGGAGGATTTGTGCTAGTAGGGGGGATTGGGAGGAGAATTTGTGCCAGAAGGAGGGAATTGGAGTGGGGGGGGGGGATTTGTGCTTGGAGAGGAAATTTCAAGGGTAGAGGATCTGTGGTAGGAGGGGTGATCTTGTTTTTTTTGGGGGGGGGGGTTGTGCTGGAGGATTAGGAGAGCAAGAGGATTTGAGCTTGAAGGGGGGGGGGGTACAGATTAGTGCTGGCATGAGGGCTGATTTGAACTGGGAGGAGAGAAATTTATGCTTAGGGTGTAAGCATGCAGATTAGTGTTCGATTTGTTGGGGGGGAGGCGCAGTTTGGTATATTTCTTCTGGGCTCAAGTTGACCTTGTCCCGGCACTGGGTATTAGGATAGTTAAGGATTTTAGTTGTTTATTAAAGTAACTGCTCCTGGCCCCTCCTTCCTATCAAGTGCCCCCACAGCAAGCAGCTTGCTATGGGGGCACCCGAGCTGAGCTGCAGCTCTGTGTGTCTGTTCAGACACACAGAGCTGCCGTCTGCCCCACCCCCTCTCATTGGGGAATATTTACTAAAACTGGAGCACTCAGAATCTGGTGCAGCTATGCATGGTAGCCAATCAGCATCTAACTTCAGCTCCTTCATTTAAGCTTTGACAATAAAACCTCAAAGCTGATTTTTTATTTTGCAGAGCTACACCAGATTTTGCATGCTCCAGTTTCTAGTAAATCCCCCCAATACTGGAATGAGATTTCACGAATCCGGAAAAATCTGCATAAAATCTTAATGGTTTAGAAAAGTGGTCTCCAAACTGTGGCCCATGGGCCACAGTTTGCCTGCCTTTATCTAGCCCTTGGGGCACTTTTCCTCCCTCTGATGTGAGGCAATGTAACTCCCACTGACACCAACTATTATTTCCAATGAAACCAACACTGGGGAAAAATGTATCCAATAGAACACTATTCCCCCCACTGACAGCAACAATGGGACACTCCTGGTTCTTTCTTTCTCCCTTGTTCAGCACTCTGCTCCTGCTTTGTTCTTTCAGGTTCAGTCTCCTTTCTCACATCATCCTTTTTCTTTCTCTCCCCTTGGGCTTCCATGCGTTCATGACCATTACTTCATCATGCTTTATGCTCACTTATTTTTGGTTTGTGGTACCTGTCTAACAGATTCAGGCTACTCTGCTATATAATTTCAAGTCCTCTACTTTTTTCTTTTTCTCCTCACATTTGCTATGTAGCACTATGGCACCTCCACCTTGCTCGCCTGCCTGTGTGCCCTCAGCTCCCGGGTGGGACACACGAGGGGTCATCCTCATCTCCAATACCATGCACCACCTGGCTGCTATGTAAGTTGGGAGTTTGGGGGCCTGGCTTCCCCATTTCCCCTCTTCAGTTTTCCATTAATATGCCAAAAAAATTTTTTTTTCATGTTTTATAGATCAGTATCATGCATCCACTCCTGACGAAGTGGCGATTGGGTCCACGAAACATGTTGAGTCTACGATGCTTCAATATAGCTCATTACTTCCTTATTATTTGATGTATTAATACTATGATTATACTTTACTACTACTTATTATTTTTTGACAAACTTACCTTGTTGGTTTTATGAATGTGACATTGGGGACTCCTCTACTAGCCTATGTAATTGATTATGCATACTCCATATGTCATGTTTTATACCTGTATGTACAATAAATGTGTGACCTTTCCTGCCAGCCTAGCGATGTCCCTCATTTAAAGTCCCAACCCTTCTTCTTTTAACACTGGGGCAAAATGTATCCAATAGAACACTATTCCCCCCACTGACAGCAACAATGGGACACTATTTCTTCCAATGACACCAATGAAGGGGCACTATTTCTCCTACTGATACCAGAGACGTGGCTCTATTCATCTCAACAATACCAACAATGGGGCACTATTCCTTCCAATGCCATTAATGCTTGGGCCCTATTCTTCCCACTGACTTGGACCATGGAGCACTGACATCACGAAGGGGTACTATTCCTCCTACTGATGCCAGAGATGGGGTTCTATTTATTTCAACGGACACCAATGATGGGGCACCATTCCTTCACTAATATAAATGATGGAGTAATATTTCTCCTCCCACAGCTAGGGTACTTTCTACTTCTACTTACCACAGTCTGGCCCCCCTAAAGTCTGAAGGACAGTAAATTGGCTCTAAACTTTGTTTAGAAAGTTTGGAGACCCCTGGTTTAGAAGATGGCTTTGGATAAAATATCTAGTCAACTAAATATATTTTTAAATCCATCTCTTCAGCTTGTCAGTATGGAGTGTTGATGAGAGCACTGCAGGTTTTTGGCAAGTTCCAGCTTTGAATGATAAAGCTACCTGTGTCATTACACTGAAAACATGTATGTCTTGGAGTGTCCAAATAAAGAATGAGCATCCAGTAGTTACGTTTTACTTTACGGAATGGAAGATCCCAGACGACCCGGCTTTTTTTCTGCTTCAAGTGGTAGATGCTCCACTCGTTGCCTTTAAAAAATTTATGCTCTGCCCTCTTTTGAATGCCGCTCGGGCATGTATACCATCTACGTGGAAACAGACGACCCCTCCACAGATTGCTCAATGTGTCAAGAGGGTGGAGGAGATTAATAGGATGGAAAATCTGATTGCGTCCTCTCAGCATAGAGGAGATGGACATGCGGAAAAATGGAAGATGTGGGATCTATTTATTACCTCGGGAGAAGTGGTAAGCCTTATGGCAGAATGACTAAATTAAATGAATGGGTAGTTATGTCTAAAATAGTATCTGGCCTGACAGTAGGGTTAAACATAGTTTGGGGATACATTTTATTTCTTTTTCCACCCCTTTTTTTTTTTTCTCTCTTCTCTCTTCTTTTCTTTTTTTTTTTCTTTATTATTTTTCTTTATTATTTTTTCTTAATGGTAGACTCTGTCTACCTGGGGAAAAAAAAAAGCTGCATACCGGAGAGGGCATTTTCTTTTTTTTGCGGTATTTAAGGGGAGAGTTGATTTATATATGTGATGATGTTAACTCTTACCAAGGTTCTCTTTCTTTTTTTTTTTTTTTTTGATTAGATGTGTATTGCCTGTATCTGGTTGTATCTAATAAACTTTATAAATATAAAAAAAAGTTTTACTTTCCATATACTGTATAGTGGCGTACAGAGAACATATCTATGTTCTGGTGAAAACAGAAATATTTAATAGACATACTTTAAATTCAAACCAAACACAAAATAATAAATAGCAAGTGAATCAGAGCTTCACTTACATAGTAGGTGAACATAAAGGTAGAAAAGTCCATATAGTCCATAAATTGGAAGAGAAAACAGTAAGGATGAAGTGGCAGGATGATCGGATGATCAATTCAAAAATGGTAGAAAAAGACACATACAATCACCAGCAGCTCCTCATCAAGGTTTGGGAATCCCTCAAGAGCATACAAAGAAATAGAAATGGAGCCAGATCAGTATGAAGGAGCCAGGGCCTTGGAAATGTGTTGCAGCCTACCCCTTCTGCTTGGTCCTGGTCTCCTGTCAGTGGTGTAAGAGCTTTAAGCCTCGTACACACGCATCGAAATTCGGCCCGGAATTTTTGTCCGACGACTGATCCGCTGATTTTCGGCTTGTTAGTATGATGCTTCCGACAACCGACTCTGACTTTTCGGCCGAAAAAATTTGGGTGTGCAGGCTATAAAATTTTTGTCGACCGACAAAACACGTCCGATTTTCGTGCAGTCAGTACAGATTTCGAGAGGGAAAAATCTTATGAGCAAGACTGGGCATGCTCAGAGAAGAAAGAACACAAAGAAAGCAAACCAACACATGACATCACTTCTGAAGTAGAATTTTGTTGTGCGGGAAAATTTGTGTGCAGTCTAGACACATTCCAACCAACAAAACACAACTCTGGACAAAAGACGGACGACCGGTCGGCGGAAATTCGTTGCGTGTGTACTAGGCTTGAGACACCGTTGTTTTTTAATCTCCTGCTTGGGCCCTGATGCTTAGATCCCTGCTTGTGCCCTGCGGCTGTCCACCAGTTCATCCACATTGTTCCTAGCTGCCTTCCTCATCACATGAGCTATCAGTGTTGCTTTTAACTCATACTGACCTTGCACCCTTTCAATTTTTTTTGTGTATTTTAAGGTTGGGTTCACACTGGTGCGAACATAGACATTGCATGTAATTTGCACTGCATTGCTGTGCAGATCACATGCAATGTCTGTGCGATGCAAATTCAGCTATACATTTTGTATTATATTCAGACTAAAATGGTACAGGACCCTTTTTTGGTCTGCACTGGAATCAGATTACATGGGTGTTTACATCCATGCAATCTGATTCCTGTACCATATCACAGTTCGCACTGTGATCTGCGAACCAATTTTGGGGTGTGATTAACTTTATATTGACAACCGCAGGGGTTCGTAGATGTCAGTGTGAACCGTCTGCGCTTCAGATGCGATGCGGGAACCCACACAGGATTTGCAGAGTTTCCTGCATCGCACCAGTGTGAACCCAGCCTAAATCCACCTTTATCAGTTAATGATTGGCATCTATGAGATATGTCAGATCTTTAAAAACTTTGAATTTGGGTCTTTACTATTTAAGAATTGTTTAAACGCCTTATACTATGTGAGATGATTACAGCCACACACACCTACACAGGTTGAACTGGATGGACTATTGTCTTTATTCAACCTCACCTACTATGTAACTAACTATGTAACTATGTAACTTATACTGTAACTGGCAAAATATGACTTGTTCATTCGTTTTAAAGAAATTCATTTTAAAGGTTACATTTTAGGTCAAATTAAATGTTTGGGGTTGGGTCAAAAGCTAGATAGAGGAGAAGTGAGGGGATTTTCTGGGCATCATTTAACCCTTATTTATTTATTATATTAAGACACATACCTCAAAGACTAATGATTCAAACTTTACTTGTTGTTTTGTGAATGCAACCGTCTGAGCAAATACTGTATTTTCTCAAACTGAATTTTTTTTTTGTCTCTAAAGGATGTCCCAGCTCCATGGTAACCCCTTCACCTGTTCTCTTCAATTAAAAAAAAACATTTGATTTTTCCAGAAATGGACATTAATTGGACTTAGGATCGAGGTTATCAATACCTGCAGACATGAACCACCTTTCCTTACTGTACTGGTCATGAAGTCAAACGACTAGCAAGTTATACTTTGCTTAAATCATTTAGGAGAGTGGGTTTGGAAAAAAAACAATTATACTTTGTAAATTGCTGTAATGTCACCTTCATGTTTGGTCTATACTAGCGTGAAAAGTACCTGACGCAGGAGAAAGCTTAATTTTCACATTTCTCAAGACTGAAATCACAATAATGTATCCTTTAAAGGGAAAGTATGATATTTTTCATTTGTTATTGTCAAAAGGCATGAGACGAACTTACCTAGGTTCATCAAATCATATTGTCAAACAGTGTCAAAACAAGTCACATGGAATAGCTTGTAATTTTGTGTTCTGTACCACACTGTATTGTGTACAGAGTTAAGCAAAATATCAACCCAGGGTGCACCAAATTACCCTAAACTGTAAACCCACACTCTAGAAATGAGGCAGTTATTAAGATGATAGAAGTAGGTGTAGCGCTAGGCAGATATCATATAAAGTCCATATCCACACAGAAAGGTAAGTGCAAAGCTAGTGTCCAATAAATCATGACGTCAGTGCTTGATTCAGGAACCACCACCAGCACCCAAGTGTAAGAGCCTCTTACCGGACAAAACTGACCCTTATTACAAAGGCCAATCAAGCGCCGGAACTCACAACGCCAGGAGTACTCCCATAGATGTAACCAATCCCCTTGCGATTTTTGAATGTATGCCGGACGGTATGAACATCAGACCTCAGACCAAACAAAATAGGGGGAGACTCCTTATGGTGTAGTAAGTTTCTTCAAACAATTTATTAAAAATGGTAGGCAACTTACATAGATATGCAGCAAGCAGGCTTTCACATGTAGAAGCAGCTGGATTGATAACCAGCAAAATGGCCGCCGTGTCCTCCAATAATGTAAGACGTCACGCGTCACAGGCTTCTCCCTACACGTTTCGCCATCATCTGACACCCCCCTGACGACGTCAGATGATGACAAAACGCTTAGGGTGGAACCTGTGTGAATATGGACTTTATATGATATCTGCCTAGCGCTACACCTACTTCTATTATTTTATTAATCTATTATTCAGGATCTTTGTGTTAGCTGCTCTTTTGTATATGAGTTTATACTGAGGTTGGCACAGTATATTATTATCTCAATTATAAAGATGAACTAAAACAATTGCCACCTAGATAAAGGTAAGCCTGTGGATGTGGTTTATCTGGACTTTGCAAAGGCCTTTGACACCGTTCCCCACAAACGCTTACTGTTCAAACTAAGGAAGGTAAGTATGGACCATAAGGTGAGTACCTGGATAGAGAACTGGCTCCAGGGGAGGTTGCAAAGGGTGGTGATTAATGGGGAGTACTCAGATTGGGCAAGTGTGGAAAGCGAGGTCCCCCAGGGTTCTGTCCTGGGGCCAATCCTGTTTAATTTATTCATAAATGATCTAGAGGAGAGGATATCGAGTAAAATCTCAGTATTTGCGGATGATAGTAAACTAAGCATGCCAATATATTCTGGGCAAAATGTGGAAACCTTACAAGCGGACCTGAACAAAATAATGGGGTGGGCAACTACATGGCAGATGAGGTTTAATGTTGAAAAATGTAAAGTAATGGGTGCCAGAAACCAGAAAGCAAGTTACTCATTGGGGGGGGGGGGGCTCTGGGTGAGTCTAGGATGGAAAAGGACCTGGGGGTACTGGTAGACAACAAGCTTGGCAGTGGCATGCAATGCCAAGCCGATGCAAGCAAAGCCAACAGAATACTGGGATGTATAAAAAAGGGGATTCACTCCAGAAATAAAGAGATTATTCTCCCACTCTACAAGACTCTGGTCCGGCCACATCTGGAGTATGCTGTCCAGTTCTGGGCACCGGTCCTTTAGGAAGGATAGCTGGAACTGGAAAGAGTCCAGAGAAGGGCAACAAAAATAATTAGCTGAATGGAGGACATCAGCTATGAGGGGGGATATGATATCAATGTACAAATACTGTACTGGCGACTCTAGCATATGGAAAAACCTATTCAGAGAAAGGGAATACAATAAGATACGTGGCCACTCACTAAAACTAGAGGAAAGGCGGTTTAACCTTAAAATAACCAGGGGGTTCTTCGCTGTAAGAGCAGTAAGGATGTGGAATTCTCTTCCGCAAGCAGTCGTATCAGCAGAGAGCATTGAGCATTGATAGTTTAAAAAAACGATTAGATGGGCACCTTAAAGACCACAACATACAGGGGTATACAATGTACGGTTAACAGCAAACACACACATCGTAGGTTGAACTGGATGGACTGATGTCTTTTTTTCAACCTCGCTAACTATGTATATAATTACAGTACCATATTTCAGAGACAGCAGCCAAACATATTGCACGAGGGCTGGAGAATATAATTGTGGCCTTTGGCAGAAATGTAAGAGGGAGAGATGAGTAATTTTTTTTTCATGAAACAGAGTATGATAATTCAAATACAGCATCCACAAAAACTGTATATATTTGCTGCACATTATGGAAGCATTTCTACTTTGCCACTATGATAGAAGAAGAGATGAGGCATATGGTATTCTGAAAAAAAATGTTTATTTTGTCACAGTCAAGAGCCACCAATATTTTGTGGACACGCTGCACAAGTAAATGTTCTTACCAGGCCAAAAAGCAACATAGAGAGACTTGGCAGGGGATGTATGTAACTAAATAATAAAGCAAGAAAAATTGAACAGATTTGAAGGACAGTATATACTCCACTTTAGCAAAGATGCTATCTCAGAGAGAAAGGGAATTCAGTTTCACCCTGAGTAAACAAATAACAATTTTTGTTTTATTTGAGACTGAAGCCCCAAATGTTGCATTGTACTTCCCATGTCAGTTGATTCTGGGTCACAAGAGAGCTCAAATATGTCCAAAAAATATGTTCTAACCTCCTTGCTGCAGTGTTTTTCTTTCACATGTGTGTTTTGGTTGTGCCCGCCCATGGGCGTCGCATGCTATCCTATGGGCTTTTATTTTCTTCCCTTCCATTACTTCCTGGTCCGCTTCCTTGTTTGCTTGCCTATATAAGACATGCTCAGTATAGCCCACATTGCCTGAGCAACTTCACAGTTCCCTGAGCTCCAGTTTGCTTACTACTTGTGTATGTTGTGCCTGACTACCTATGTACTGATCTTGGCTTTATTCATCTGTGCTTGTTTGCTGCCCGTCCTGACCTCGGCTTGTCTTCTGGATATCCTGTTGTCTCCTGCTGTTTGCAATCTGCACAGGGGAGCACACTCTGCATCCTCAGCTGGGTGGGCGTTCCTGGGGGCCACAACATGGTTCTAGCTTGCTGCAAGTCCATCCCCACCATCAGGGGCCCTGGTGAAGAAGCAGGCTGGTGCTTAGACTCCCTGTCCTGGGGAACCCAGAGTTGGCAATCTAAAAGGGCTCAATACGACAGACGATTGGACAAGACAGAATTGGTGTCAGAGTGTTTAGGTAGAAAAACAAGGTTTTATATTTAATGTCATTGCCTGTGATAATGTCACTGTGTTTAGGTAGAATCAAAAAGCAAAATCTGCACTTTTGTTTTTGGCCCTACTATGGGTACATACAAAAGATAATATACACAGATGTGGTATCCTCATGCATGTCAGGAGTAGGATTTCTTTTTTTTTTTTTGGTGGTGCGTCATTGTAATGGCATAAAAAATATACAGCTAAAGTTTAAAAATATGTTTTTTGACTATTTTGAGCTAGTTTTCCTTTAATAATAATAATATTAATAATAAAAACAGAACATATCTATTAACATTTACGACCAAATGAAGGTCCAAAACATATTTCACCTAAGGTGCCTTAAGATTTTTCATACTTTTTAAAGGTTACTGAAAAAATGTTGAATTAGGCCATCTCTGAGAACTACAGAACTCCCCCTGTATATCATGGAGAAGAGGAAGGGTAGGGGTTGTTGTCCTGTTCTAGGGTGATAATGCTGCTTTCCACAAATACAGTTTATGAAGTGAGCATGATCACCCTAGGACAGGAAGTTTTCTGCTGGCAGGATCACCAGATGAAAATAAAGAAAAAAGCATATAAGGAAGCTAATACAAATATTAATTTAAACCCGCGCTCTTTATCAAGGAATAAATAAAGGTGATAAAATGAAAATGTATGATCAAAAATGTGATGCAGCTGAAGTAAAAACTTAGATAGGTAGTAAAATCTAAATTAAAACAGCTCTAGCATGTATACAAAAACCTAAAACATTAGTATTAAGATGTGCAAATAGTGCTATAAATATATGCAAGTATGTGAATCAATTGAAGTGAATAAAGTCCTTTCATTAAAGTGATCAATATAATCCAAAGTGCTCCAGTGCAGAAATTAAAATATAAGGTGCTCCAGGTGACGGTGACCCCTCTCGGTTCCCCACTCACCAGAACTGCAGATCAAAATGGCCTGAGATCAATGGGATATTGCACAACGAGTTCTCCTGTAGGATGCTGTGTAGTACCAGGTGTTTTCTTATATAGAGCTGGTCCTAGTCACCTTTCAATATAATGCATTAGCCATCCTGGAAGTATACAGCATCGCTGATTAGACTGTAGTTCTGGATGACGTCATTCTATAGTAAATGGCTAGCGCTGTTTTAATTTTGCTTTTACTACCATAAGGAAGCTAATGCCACATCTAAGAACTGGTTCAAATGAATTAGGCTCTAAATGTAATTTAAAGTTCTTATGTATATACATATTTAATGGTAAATAGTAAATCAACTATAAGAATTAGTTTCTCTTTTATTTTTTCATATATATATGAAATACTGCATATGAATATTATGTGTTCTTCTATTCACCCATGAGGTGGCACTTTAGGCTCTTTTACATGTCCCTGTCTTCTTTACTTCATTAATAGAAGAAGCCTATTTACTCAGTTCAATGAAAGCCTATGTACCCAGCTCAGTAGCTCAAGCTGACATTTACCCACAGTAATGAAGGAAAAGGGATCCAAGAGGGGCTGGAACTTTGAGGTCATACAAAACAGTGAGAGGAGAGAAACACACGGAGAGCTCACAGGCTTATGTTAGGCTGTTCACAGCAAACAGGGCTACCTGCCTATGGGTACTCAACAGTTTACCAGAGTAAAACATGCACCAATGAAAGGTGTGCCAGACCAAATAATAAATAAGTAAAAAAAAAATGTATTGGTTTACACTCCTAAAAAAATCCAAAGCTTTTTGAGGACCAGTAAAAAAAAAAAAAAAACGCGCTACAATTAAAATAAGAACCTCAAATGAGCTAAAAAAAAGGCTTTCCTGTGTGAATCTGTGTAGTAAAAGGAAGGGAAGCTAATTGCTTGACTATGAGAGTTAACTAGCTTGCAGCATTTGCATAAGCAACTAAGATAAAGGGTCTTGATGAAGAGGGAGTTTTTTCTGGCCCCTGAAATGTGTTGTAAAACCATAAATTAATTTAGACTCTTTTATCATTTCGTCCAGAGCTCCTTCCATTGGTGCATTTTCCCACACCAGTGAATGAGGCAGGGTGTCTGGTTGCCATATGGCTTCATCCACTATTTAAAGGACAGACAGTATGTTACTGGCAGGATCACCAGTGAAAATAAAATAAAAATAAAGCCTGTAAAAATAAACCTAATGAAGCCACTGCATCTAAGGACTGGTAAAGCTGCCATGTATTACATTTTTGTTTTTAGGCTTAGATACGCAAAATTCTATTGTCAGTAAGCTGGCAGTGGCCTTTATCGATTCTGAATGCATACCTAAGTGAAAAATAAGTAAAACATGATATCACAGTAGAATAAGAAAAAACCCTGAATCACTTTATTACAAATATTCTTCATTCAAGGTATTCTACAAGAAGTTTCACACAAAAGTAAAAAAAGTTAAAACAGAAAGGTGGAAGACGTTTCCCATCCTTATTGTCGCACCCCTATGCTAAAAAAAAAAATCCTCATTTGAGAATTTCTTTTTATCAATCAGAACAGGGGAAAATACTGGGGTTTCCATTTGATGAAGAACCCGAGTAACTGGCGTAGCATTTATGATTGCAGGTTTGGATCTCATCTGAACAAATATGGAGACGTTATGTGCATATAACATACACACTTTGCCAGTTTTCTATATAGCAATGTCCCTTTGCAATGAAAAGGTTAATTTTATTGCCTGCCATAGAAAACTAAACACCACAGATTCCTTTTCTTTCTGTAAAGTCCTGACATAGTGACTTTCAGTCGTCCTTGCTGATGACAGAGCTCCAGGAAAAAAATGTGCTTTTGATACCATATCTGGAGATACCGTGCACGCTTCAAGGTCGGGAGTAATACCATGGTTCATAAAGAAAAATCCCAAAGATGCATTTTAAAAGCTGAGCCACAGAGAGTGCCTAAAAAGAATTCACTCTCCATTTATATTTTCCATTTTTGAAAGCTGGCGTTAAATCATACACTGTGGACATCAGATAAGAGAAGGAGCTTTCGGAACATTTTAATGCTCAGTCTTAATACAAAAATATACCCACAGCTTCTGCTCAAATATCTGCCATAAAAAGTTTTGGAATAGGGTATAAAATTGGACTTTGGAGCTGCTGTTTTATGATCTAAAGGTCACAACGACTGATTCTTATGGAAGAGATTCTAGGAAGCGGAATAATACTTACATGGAGTAAAAGGAGGAGGGAGTGAGGTTTACCAGGACTAGATATACAGTATAAAGAAAGAAATACATACGAGTAGATTGTACTTCCCATGAACGCTCAAAGGTTTTGGTACCATTTAAAAGAGCTGAGCCACAAATACCATTTTTTTATAGCAAAAGAAAATAGCATACACAAATATACTGTGTGTATATATATATATATATATATATATATATATACAACTTTCTGAAATGTATCAGACATTGAGATATAACTAATTTTGCACGGATAAACTAATATACTGAGATTGATAGTCACATAAAACAGGAAGTGTAGAAAAACAATGTATCAAAATATCTTTTAATAATCTACTGTAGTACTAATCAGTGGCTTATAAAATATATTACAAGAGTTACATAGTCGAATAGTTAAACAGGTTGAACAAAGTCATCGTGCACGTCTGTCATAGGGACCGCAACTTCCTCGTTAGCGTTGAATGTCCGGGACGCCGTGCGTTTCACACGCCGGATGTGCGTTCCAGACCGACAGACCAACAAGCGGAAATGACGTGGTTACGCACACATCTGGCGTGTGAAACGCACGGCGTCCCGGACATTCAACGCTAACGAGGAAGTTGCGGTCCCTATGACAGACGTGCACGATTTTGAACTTGTATAATGTGAGTACTTGATTTTACTATAATAAAGGAATATTTTACTTAAACAATACTTCACTACATGAGGATTATTCCTTTATACATGTCCTGGGATTACTTCTTTACCTTGGGAATATTGATGCCTGCTCGACTTACATGAGCCCATACTGAGACCCCCAGGAAGTGATTGGAGAGGCGGCCCCCGGCCAGGGTGAACAGGGTCCCGGACCCCTGCTACATGGGAGCGATCCCCAATATTGAAAAGCCGTTTACCCCTGTAGGATTTGCACCCGCACTCCGAATCACTTCAAGGGAGCACTCTAGCAATTTTGTGGACTTTGCACCTGTACTGCTTTTGGACTCTTCTGCACATGTATTTATATATTTTATATATATATATTTATATTTTTATTTTTTATGTCTTGCATTTTTGGAATTTTTTTGCATCTTTTTAAGGAGTCCTCTATATTTTTTAATAGTTACCACATCACTTATTGACTTTGCACCTGTATATTGGAACCACTAGATTGTGGGCTAGCACAGTTCTAGGAATCCTGACCACTATTTTTGGCTGCAAACTGCCACCATCACCATAATTCTTACGTACCAGTTTTTGCACTTTATAAGTCGGGATCTGTGCACACTGATCCTTCACTTTATTAATTATTGATTAATTTACTCAGGATTGTTCATAATTATTTTTTATTTTATTTTTTTCACTACCACCAAGCACTTTAGATTTTTAATATATAATATTTTTCTATTTATTCTATTTATTTTATTTTCACTGGTTGTATATTGCACATTATATATTTTACGTATATGTGATATAAGTAAGGAGAGTTCCTCGAATATATGACCACCTTATTTGCACTTGAGATATTTATGTGATACACGTGTAGATGTTTCCTTGATTTGTGGTTATTGTATTTGCACCTGAGATTTTTATTTATATGACATATAGGAAAGCATTGGTCTGAGACTACTGGTAGACCACACACAGTCAGAGGACATTGACTGCTATTTATTGAAATACTGATACCACACAATCTTATTTATACCAGTTTATTAGACACCATTACTGGCAGCGCCATCACTTCACCCCCCTGTTTACACATTTACTGTATTTCCCCTTGAGGGTTATATCTTGAAGTGGTCTGCAGCCAATTCTCTGTATATTCTTTCCTCCTCCCCTGCCATTCCTATTCCTTAGCGCGGATACCCCTCTTCTCTTTCATGTGTAGATGAATATTTGGCCAGAAGTCCCAAAAGCTGCTGAGAACACCAGCATAGGTGTAGAAAGGAGGGTCCAGCGTGATAAATAAAGACAAATAAGCCAGCAAAATGTTTTTGTAATCAATATTGGCAAGTCATATGGACTTTTCTTGTCTTTTCGCCAAAAGGTTTAGGAAAATTTTTCTTTTAAAGCAGGTGCAGTGTACCATTTTCATTAAGAGGCTGTGCCCAAGAAGGAAGTACAATTTCTCTAAGCATAACTTTAGGCACTTGTGCACTCCTTTATCCCTTGCCACACAAGTTGGCTGATCTCCTGCCACTTCCCATCCTGACAAAGGCCATGGACACCTTGGACACCCACAGCATGACGCAACTGAGCCTAGAACACATGTGGGTGGGGGAAGGTAAGGGTGGCATTGTTGTAAAAAAAAAAAAAGATTGGGTGGATGCAAAGTCACCCTATCACTACTATGTAAAAGCCAACCATCAACTGGAAAAAAATGTAAACAACAATGACTTTGACTTAGTTAAGTGAGTACAAATTTTCTCCAGACATGAGGGGGCTGATTCTTTTGTAAAAAAATTTTTCTATTTTTTTTTTTATTTACTTTAAAGTGGCACAGTTTTACAAAACAAAGACTATTGGGCATAACCAGGTTTTAAAAACTACAATAAAAGCAAACCAAATAAAAAAAACAAAAAAAAAAAAACACAATTGGTATGGCAACCAATACCCTAAAACATATATGTGTATTAAACTGAAGGCTCAATGAGTAACATACTGGTTGAAACAGTCCCAAAGCACACCAAAGTATTCCTTGACCACTACTAAGAAGTTATTGCAAAAAGTCCTAAAGGCACACAGTGACAGAAGTCGCAGTCTCCTTAGATTCGGTCCAAATTTCCCAGACCTTAGAGAATTTGGTTGGGCATCCTCTAGACTCATAGGAAAATTTATACAATGGCACCATTTTGTTAACTTTGGATTTCCAAAAATCTAGTGTGGGGACCTGAGGGGATTTAAAGCTATTTGTAATTTAAATTACAACTGTGCGAAAAGAAAAAAGAAAATGACATATTTTACATAGTTACATAGTAGGTGAGGTTGAATAAAGACAATAGTCCATCCAGTTCAACCTGTGTAGGTGTGTGTGACTGTAATCATCTAACATAGCCCTCAATCTCCTGATCCTTGAGATGTAAGTCTAAGAGTCTTTTGAAAGTCACCATACTACCCGCAGAAACCACCTCTTGTGGTAGACAATTCCACAATCTTGTAGCCCTAACAGTAAAGAACCCCCCACGTTGCCTGAGGTTAAAACGCTTCTCCTCTAATCGCATTGTATGTCCTCGAGTCCTCATGCAATTCCTTCGAATGAACAGCTTTTCTTCTAAGCTGAGATCCCCATTAAGATATTTATAAATTGCTATCATGTCCCCTCTCAGACGTCTCTTCTCCAGGGAAAATAAATCGAGCGATTGCAGCCGCTCTTCATAGGTAAGGTCCTCCAACCCCCTAATCAGTTTAGTTGCCCTTCTCTGGACTTTCTCCAGCTCCAACACATCCCTCCTGAGGACTGGCGACCAGAACTGGACAGAATACTCCAGATGCGGTCGGACCAGAGTTTTATAAAGTGGAAGGATTATAGTCTTATCTCTGGAATACATCCCTTTCTTTATGCATGCTAATATTCTGTTGGCTTTGGAAGCTGCCGCTTGGCATTGCATGCTGTTGCCTAATCTATCATCAACCAAGACTCCCAGATCTTTCTCCATTTTTGATTCCCCCAAGGGTTCCCCTCCTAACGTGTATTGTGTTTTTATGTTTTTGGTCCCCAAGTGCAAAACCTTACACTTCTCCACATTAAACCTCATTTGCCATGTCGTTGCCCACTCCGTAATTTTGTCCAGGTCATTCTGTAGGATATCTGCTTCATGCTGTGCAGTTATTGCCCTGGCCAATTTTGTGTCATCTGCAAAAACTGATAACGAACTACTGATCCCTTCCTCAATGCTGTTTATGAATAAATTGAACAAGGTTGGTCCCAGGACTGAGCCCTGGGGCACCCCGCTTACTACCTCAGACCAGTCTGAGTATGCGCTGTTTATTACCACCCTTTGGACACGGCCTTTTAGCCAATTCCGTATCCAAGAGCAAACCCTGCTGTCGATACCTGCAGACCTTATTTTATAAATTAAGCGCTTGTGGGGAACTGTATCAAACGCCTTAGCGAAATCCAAGTACACCACATCCACTGGTCTCCCCCTATCTAGCTCACAGCTCACTTCCTCGTAGAATGCTAAGAGATTGGTTTGACAAGAACGCCCATTTGTAAACCCGTGCTGGTTACTACTGATGATGTTGTTGTCTTTAGCATACTCTACGATATAGTCCCTTATCATCCCCTCCAAAAGTTTACATATTATTGATGTCAGACTGACAGGCCTATAATTTCCCGGGATATGTCTCTGGCCCTTTTTGAATATCGGAATCACGTTAGCCTTCCTCCAATCCCCTGGTACATCTCCTGTCCTAATACTGTCAGCAAAGATCAGGAACAGTGGTCTAGATATAACCATACTGAGTTCCTTGAGCACTCTCGGATGTACGCCATCCGGGCCTGGTGATTTGTTTGTGTTAAGTTTATCCAGTCTTTCCCTGATTTCCCCCTCTGTTAGCCATAGTGGCAAGTCCTGTGTATTACTACTAACCATACAGTCATGGTCAGTGTACCCTTCCTTTTCCTGCGTAAAGACTGATGAGAAAAAAGAATTCAGCACGGTTGCTTTTTCAGTGTCCTCTGTAACCATCCTCCCATCATCGTTAATTATGTGTGCAATATGCTCTGCCCTAGTTTTTTTGCTGTTGATATATTTAAAGAATTTCTTTGGGTTTTTTTTACTATCCTCCGCTATTTGTCTCTCAAAGTTGATTTTAGCCATCTTGATTTCGTGTTTACACTTCTTATTTTCCTCCTTGTATTGCTGGAAGGCCGATACTGTGCCCTCTGATTTATATTTCTTGAAGGCCAATTTTTTTCCCCTAATAAGTTTTTTAACGCTACGGTTTAGCCAGCCAGGTTTGGCTTTGTCTCTTCTAAATTTATTCCCCATAGGAATGCACTGCAAGATGCCTTTGCTTAATATTGTTCTAAAGCATTCCCATTTTTCCTCTGTGGTCAGTGATCCCAGGGTTTGGTCCCAGTTTACCCTTTCCATCAATGAGTACAATTTTGGAAAGTCTGCCCTTCTGAAGTTTAGGGTTCTTATGTTCCCCACTTGCCTTTTTATATTGTTATTTATACTAAATGTGATCATCCTGTGATCGCTAGAGCCCAGGTTGTCCTGGACTCCTACCTCCGAGATTATGTCTGGGTCATTAGTGATCAATAGATCCAGGATAGCATTCTCTCTAGTAGGGGAATCCACCAACTGCGACATGTAGTTATCCTGTAAGGTTTCCGTGAATAGCCGGGCCTTATGCGAGTGTGCAGTCCCCTCTTCCCAGTCAATGTCGGGATAATTGAAGTCCCCCAATATGATGACTGATCCTAGTTTTGCCGCTTTACCTATTAGTGCTAAAAATTCCAGCTCTACCTCCTCCCCTTGGTTAGGTGGCCTATAGCAAACCCCCACAACTACTTTTCCCTTATCTTCTTCCCTATCGAGTTCAACCCACACAGATTCTAAATCCATGCTCATCCCATCCGTAATGTCACTCCTTTCTAGCACCTTTATATTGTTCTTGACATAGAGACATACCCCTCCCCCTCTTTTACCAACCCTGTCCTTCCGGTACACCGAATACCCTTGGATATTTGCCAGCCAGTCATGTGAGGGGTCGAACCATGTCTCCGTTATTCCCACAAGGTCTATGTCCTCCTCATGTACTAACATGTCCAACTCATCCATCTTATTAGCTAGGCTCCTGGCATTAGCATATACCCCTGTTAGTTTTACGGAAGTTAAACGTGATTGGCGGGTTTTGTTTATTTCTGTTTGGTCTGCTGTTCTCCCGCACAGACCCGCCAATTGATGTTGTTGACCTACTGTCGCTGTTGACCCTACATATGCCTTCATATATGCTGCATGTGGTTGTTACTAGCATTTAGTAAACAATAGTGGAGAGACAAGAGTACCACAAATGTGGTTTAAAGTCCAGTTTATTTATGATGAGCCAGAGTAAATTGTGGCCCTTAGGATTTATGGCATCACGTAAATGATATAGTTGATATCACATAAAGATAAAATGTTATGAAAAATATTCTGAAAATATTATGAACATTACATTATATGAAACCAGATAAGTAAAAGCAGTGTCCATGCTACTGGTGTGATAATCTTCTTGGCAGTCCAGTCCTCATGGATGGAGCCGAAATAAACAGCTTTCTACCTTAGGGAAACAGTAGGGACCTCTATAGACTTCCACCAACTGGAACCATCAATAAATGCACCTGTGACCTTGCTTCCCTCCTCGGTTCAGGGAAACGAAAGCTAGAACAAAGAATTAGGCACACCAGCCTAGTACATTGTTGTATAACTGTTTATTGAATAGGAAAAAGAAAAACCATTATACTCACAAAAGGAGAGTAAAGTAAGCACAGACCTTGAGTTATAAAACACCACCAGACGCATGACCATCAGATAGGATGCAGCTAACACATTTCGAGGGCCATGCCCTCTTCCTCAAAACTAACCTGATCCTGATAAAGGCTTAGGTTAGCTCTGAGGAAGAGGGCATGGCCCTTGAAACGCGTTAGCTCCACCCTATCTGATGGTCATGTATCTGGTGGTGTTTTAGAATTCAACGCCTGTGCTTAGTTTCCTATTGTGAGTACAATGGTTTTCATTTTACTATTTAATAAACAGTTATACAGTAATTCACTAGGCTGGTGCACCTTCTTCTTTTGTTTGTATTACTATATATGAACTAAAACCCATGAGACTGTAATATATATTGTAAAATTCAGACATGATATAAATTATATTCCGAGGAAGTATTTGGGTCCATTGGTTTTTAGAGAGTTGCCTATGACTCAAAATGACAATACACATAAACACTAAGTATAAACGGTGGGGGGTACTGCGCTTCTGGGTAGGTGAACAATAATGAATAATAAATAAATAAACAAATAAATAAACTATACCTGGTGTGTGTGACTATCACAGTATATACAAAGGGGAACTAAACCATATAAATAAAATTCGTAATCATAGTGAACAAAGGTAAACAAGTAATAACCTAAAAAACACTTAATGTGTTAATCATTCTTTAGTGATAAATAAAGTGCTCAGGTGCATATATATTAAACCACAGTGTCCTCTGTGCTTCACAGAAACTAAATCACGGTCTGGGTGTAAATAAAGTCCAAAAACTGAGAAAATATGGGCAAGTGAATAAGTATGAGTCCACAGGTGCTACTCCTTCACCAAACACCGTGCTACAAAAAGTGGGGTGCTTCTCCTTCCCCTCAGGGTGTTCAAGCCTCTCACCTTAAAGACTAAGGGTAAAAGCCTTAATAATAATCCAGGGGGCTCCTCTCCAGTTATATGCCGTACTCCACTACTGTCAGATATCTGGGCTACTGCAGATGATAAGACTCCCTCTCCCTCTCCAGATTCTCCACAGTTCCAATGGCTCTCAAAACAGAATGCTCAAAATAGTGCAGTATGTCTGGATAACGGGTACTTTATTAAACATATCTTTAAAACTACTCACATTTGTTGAGTATACAAAGCGCAAATACAAGGGATAGCGTCGGAGTGGGATCGCAATCCTCACTTCCGCGATGTGCGTCACTTCCGGTCCGAACGTCCCTACGCGTTACGCCACTTCCGCGTCACGTGGCTTCTTCAGGGGTCTGAAGAAGCCACGTTACGCGGAAGTGGCGTAACGCGTAAGGATGTTCGGACCGGAAGTGACGCACATCGCGGAAGTGAGGACTGCGATCCCACTCCGACGCTATCCCTTGTATTTGCGCTTTGTATACTCAACAAATGTGAGTAGTTTTAAAGATATGTTTAATAAAGTACCCGTTATCCAGACATACTGCACTATTTTGAGCATTCTGTTTTGAGAGCCATTGGAACTGTGGAGAATCTGGAGAGGGAGAGGGAGTCTTATCATCTGCAGTAGCCCAGATATCTGACAGTAGTGGAGTACGGCATATAACTGGAGAGGAGCCCCCTGGATTACTATTAAGGCTTTTACCCTTAGTCTTTAAGGTGAGAGGCTTGAACACCCTGAGGGGAAGGAGAAGCACCCCACTTTTTGTAGCACGGTGTTTGGTGAAGGAGTAGCACCTGTGGACTCATACTTATTCACTTGCACATATTTTCTCAGTTTTTGGACTTTATTTACACCCAGACCGCGATTTAGTTTCTGTGAAGCACAGAGGACACTGTGGTTTAATATATATGCACCTGAGCACTTTATTTATCACTAAAGAATGATTAACACATTAAGTGTTTTTTAGGTTATTACTTGTTTACCTTTGTTCACTATGATTACGAATTTTATTTATATGGTTTAGTTCCCCTTTGTATATACTGTGATAGTCACACACACCAGGTATAGTTTATTTATTTATTTATTTATTTATTATTCATTATTGTTCACCTACCCAGAAGCGCAGTACCCCCCACCGTTTATATATCTCACACTGTTTGGTCACCAGTTCTGGTACTAGCAGCATCTGGGGTCTCCTTCTTATCCCTTTAACGCTCTAGTTTAGACAGCGCAGGACTCACTATACTATACATAAACACTAAGATCCAGTGCTCCACCAACACATGTTCACTAGCAATGTCATCTACTTGATAGGAGACCAAAATGATTAGGATGGCTTCCCTGATTTTTCCAGCCCAAGAGCCCCTGAAAGTAAGACAGTTAGTGCTGGGGTGCAGCATCAACATGAGTGCCTATAGGAGTTGCTAGTAGAGTAGTCCAATGTTAATAAACGCACAAGTGTCCCACAATTCACTCCCACGGCAGCTCGATAAATTTTACAAATTTTACAATTTGCTTGTATAACTTAGGCCTAGTAGAGACAATCTGGAAGGAGCAGCAGGATTTTCGGACAGAAGTCATAGGTGGCAACCACTTGGTGAGATCACAAAAGGTGAAAGATACAGACAATCTGCAAGGACAACCAATAGATTTTAATGCACTAAAACCAGTTCAGAATGGCAGTGGCAGCCAGGAACTTCAATAGGAAGACAGCAGTGCCCCACATAGGAGACAGCAATTAGATTACAATATTGCCCAGGATAGACTTCAAGTGGCTAGTAAAGTTCAAATGCAGAACAGGCCAAGAGCAAGTTACAGGCAGACTATGCAACACAGAATTCTAGACAGGATCAGGGTCAGAAACTTACCCATGGTGAGGAACCAGATGAGCATAATTCCAGAGGCAGGTCCAAATTTGGATCAGTAATAGTAAACACACAAGGAGTACAGTTTTAGTCACAGGAAATTTGAAGATCAGTCACCACTGACTCTGAGTCCGATTATGCTTTTTATAGGCCGTTTGGTACCAACACTGACACAGGGCCATAGTGTTAACCATGTACACATGTGTCGGTGGGTATTCCTTGATAAGCAATTACATGGCAAAGCCAACAGAATACTGGGATGCATAAAAAAAGGGGATTCACTCCCGAAATAAAGAGATTATTCTCCCACTCTACAAGACTCTGGTCCGGCCACATCTGGAGTATGCTGTCCAGTTCTGGGCACCGGTCCTCAGGAAGGATGTGCTGGAACTGGAGAGAGTCCAGAGAAGGGCAACAAAAATAATTAGGGGAATGGAGGGCATCGACTATGAGGAAAGACTACAAGCACTGAACTCATTCTCTCTGGAGAAGAGACGATTGAGGGGGGATATGATATCAATGTACAAATACTGTACTGGGGACCCTAGCATAAGGAACAAACTATTCAGAGAAAGGGAATACAATAAGACACGTGGCCACTCACTAAAACTAGAGGAAAGGCAGTTTAACCTTAAAATACGTAGGGGGTTCTTCACTGTAAGAGCAGTAAGGATGTGGAATTCTCTTCCACAAGCAGTGGTATCAGCAGGGAGCATCGATAGTTTAAAAAAACTATTAGATGGGCACCTTAAAGACCACAACATACAGGGGTATACAATGTACGGTTAACATCAAACACACACACACATCATAGGTTGAACTGGATGGACGGATGTCTTTTTTGGACCTCACTAATTATGTAACTATGGCATTTTTGCGTTTTTCTGAGTTCCCGTAAATTAGTTTTAGTACTTATTGATCCTGCCAGTAGATCTGTTGATTTTGCACTGCAACTTTGTCACCCTATGATCAGGGTGGTCTTATACAGACATGTAGCTTTAAATGTATTTTAAAAGATTACATTTATTAAAATTTACAAAGCCCTTCATCTATATAAATGTATTTTGCGTGAATTGGGAAAAATGGAATGCTCCTGTATTCTCTGCATTTCTAATGTGTGAATTGGGAAAACACCGTGATATGGCCACTGGATGGAGATGAGGAGCTTATTTACTTTCCTATGATAGTCAGCACCATCTAGATGCCATAACGTGGTATTTTCCACTGACCTTCACACATTCAAATTACAGAAAACATACCCGGAGAACATTCGATTTTGCCCTGTTAGCACAGATTGGATTTACATGCTGTCCTGATAGTTGAACAGCTATGCACATTTTATAAACAGCACCCCCTAAATATGAGGCAAACAAATTAAATCCTAACTTCAGCTAACACTTTTATTTCTTTTTTTTGTTTTATATAACACTTTTAGCTTGTTGCAGTATTTTCTTTTTAAGAAAAAGCTCAAAACACAAGAATAAAAGTGGACTGCTTTAAGCACCCTGCTCTTCTCAATAGTTTATCCAATCTGCCACCTTTGCTGGACAGCTTGGTGTGTATGTAAAAGTGGAGAAAAATAAAAATAAAGGCATAATAAAAAGAAAAGGAACAATATTAGTTGTACAGGTATTAACCCCATACAGTTACCAAAAGAGTTTTTGCTACAGTAGACTTTTAAGCTCTACAAGATATACATTATGTATTTAGATAAAAAATTGCAGCTGTCCTTTAAAATTCAATCCATAGTGCTCTTTTTTTTAGGGGCCATCCACTTAGTACATGATCCCCTCAGCATCTGTTATTCATTTCCACATATCGAATATAACTTGAGCAGAGAATGTAAATGGATGCCAGTGTGGATCACACACCCTCAATAAAAATGCTAAAGTTTAGCAGTATTTTTGTGCCTATCGTGAGTCTGTCAAACTCTGAACTCTCCCTCACATTTCAACTGTGGACAAATGCCCCGCTGTGGGCTTGAAATCCTCTCCCATGGAACAAGACAGTGTAATGAATTGTAAGCAGATGGCTCTATGGAGAGTTACAATTCATGCTTTGCTGATCTGTCTGCCTCAGTCAGAGGAGATATAACATACTGGATTTTACATGTCCGCTCTGTGGAGCTTAACCCTTCAAATGTAGAGACCGCAGGAGCAACTTTTATTCATACTAGTATAGTTTCTTGTAAGTAAAAGCCTAGCTAAAAATGTACTAATAACAATAGAGTTGAGCAATGTCATGCAATTCTAAGTCACAGTTTCCCATTTTGAGAAATCTGCAAATGAACAAACGTGGCTAGCGCATGGTTTTAGAATCAGTTTATAGAATTAGCTTAATAGATAATTTAACTGATAGCACTTTGAAGAATAGTAAGGGCTGTATTTATTAAAAATGATTAGCAGAACTATTCATCCTATGAAACTGCATAACTTTATGTAGATTTTTTTCTGAGCAAAAGGGTACAAAATCAAATTGTATTAGGCTAGTTTCTCTCCAGGTTGAATGTTCTTCATTCATAGGAATAGTGTGAATCAAGAAAATGTCACATTATGCCACCAGATGTAAATTCAAAAAGACTAAAAAAAAACACAAAATAGATGTTGAACAAGAATATGGAATTTGATAATGATATAAACACACACAGGGGCTGACTGGCAACCTTCGGCCCAGAAACCAGAAGCCCATGGTGCAGCGAATCGGCTTCACTCCCACTAACCCCCATTCCAGGCTGAAGCCCCACTCCAGGTACTCGCTACTTATCGGCCAAACCGGGGGGTCCTGACCTGGCCAGTAGGGGGCGGACGGGGGAGCTGGGACAGCTTGATCTGGGCTGGCCAGAAGAGGAAATTCTTGAGTAGGGCATGGCGCAGTTTACACCATCCATGCTGGAGGGGGGGGGGGAGGATTTCTGCGCTCTGTTCTTGTCATTATCCCGCACTCAGTAGGTCAGCGGTGGAGACTTTTTTATTCTCTTCCCCAGGAATCCTTTAGCCATGTCTGTGACAGAAGGGGAGCTGCCCCCTGGCCCAGTCCTCCCTGAACACACACATACAGTATATATATATATATATATATATATATATATATATATATATACAGTATATGTATATTTCAACGTGGATATACTTGTATCTTTATCCAACTACATGACTGTGAAAGTAGATGGATCTGATGATCATCGGAAATATGTACTCACTTACTATGATCGCCAGATCCATCTAGTGGCCATAATGCAGTATTTTCTTGATTCTCCTCTGAGTGGCATTTAACCTGCAGAGAAAATAGCCTTATAACATTTGATTTTGTCCCCATATGCACAGAACGAATTTAAGAAAATGCAACTACACCGAACTGATACAAACAATCCAACATTTGCATGTAAAAAGGAGCATACAATTTTCATATTTCAGAATGTAATAAACTTACTTTTTTAAAATTAAAAACATTCTAAACTAATCATGGGGGGTAAAGAGACATTCTTGCTTCAAAGTTTACATCTTCATTTTCACAAAGTTTATCTGCAATGAAAATGTAAATGGGTAAAATCAAACATCACCTGTATGCTGCAGTTTGTCCCTACATTATAGCTAAACCCAAATCCAAATAATGTATATATTGCAGTGTACCTATCAGCTGATGTGGTGGTCTCATTAGTTTACTCTTTTCAGATTTATTTTCCTTTATTTTCTCTTGGTGTGCCTGCCCCTAACATGGTTCCTGTACCAGGGTGACAACGCTAGTAACAGTCCATATTCCCATTGCACAAGTTCCTGGAATGAACTCTCAAAAGTATTGGGTGCTGCATCCACCACCAGCTGGATACTGGAGCATATACAACACAACATAAATATTCATCAGCACATCACAGATCTGTGTGTGTGTGTGATGTGATCTTAAAAAATAAAAAAAACGTTTGGACGTAATTACCCACTTCTGGACCGGGAGGATTTGCCCCCTTAATGACCAGGCCATTTTTTGCGATTCGCCACTGTGTTACTTTAACGGACAATTGCGCGGTCGAGCGACGCTGTACCCAAATAAAATTGATGTCCTTTTTTCCCACAAATAGAGCTTTGTTTTGGTGGTATTTGATCACCATATTTTTCACATTCTGCTATATAACATTCCCAAAAAAAAATTTAAATATCAAATTTTTTCATCATTTTAGGTCAATTTGTATTCTGCTACATATTTTTGGTAAAAAAAAAATCGCAATAAGCGCATTTTGATGGTTTGCGCAAAAGTTATCGCATCTACTAACCACGAGAAAGATTTATGTCATTTTCATTGTTTTGTTTTTTTTATTAGTAATGGCGCCGACTTTATTAGTAATGGCGGGACTGCAACATTGCAGCGGACTGATCGGACCCCTAACTGACATTTTTTACACTTTTGGGGGGACCGGTGACATTACTACAGTAATCAGTGCTACAAATATGCACTGTTAATGTAATAATGACACTGGCAGGGAAGGGGTTAACACAGTGGGTGATCAAGGGGTTAAATGTAAGCCTAGGGGAGTGTTTCTAACTGTGGGGGGGGTTGGGCTTTTGAAATGATCAGAGACCTGTGATCCTATATAGAAGGATCATAGGTGCTCTGTGATCATTCCAGAGAGAAGAACGGTCAGCTGTGTTTACAACAGCTGACCGTTCTTCTCTCTCAGCGGGGAGCAATCGTGGGTGGCCGGCGGCAATCGGAGCCGCTGGCCCCTAGCAGCAGGCACATGACCAACGTAGTCCTACGTCGGTTCGCACAGGTGTAAAACTGTGGCGGGCGGGCCTTAACCAGTTGCCGACCGCCTCCTGTATATTTACTGCAGCAGCCTAGCTTGTACAGGCAAAACAACGTAGATCGTCAGCGGGGAAGCAGATGTTTGTGTCAGGCAGCTCCAATTGCCGTCTGACACCCACGATTGCTCCCCACTGAGAGAGGACGGTCGGGTTGTAAACACAGCCAACCATCCTTCTCCCTGCAATGATCACAGAGCTCATGTGATCCTTCTATATAGGATCACATGTCTCTGTGGTCATCTCAGAAGCCATGCCCCCCACAGTTAGAATCACTCCCCTAGGGTCACATTTAACCCCTTGATCACCTATACTGTTAACCCTCTTCCCTGCCAGTATCATTATTACAGTAACAGTGCATATTTTTAGCATTGATTACTGTTGTAATATCACTGGTACCCCCAAAAGTGTCAAAAATGTCAGTTAGGGGTCCGATCTGTCCGCCGCAATGTCGCAGTCCTGCAAAAAATCGCAGATCACCGCCATTGCTAATAAAAAAAAACATTAAAAATTACATACATTTTTCCCGTAGTTAGTAGACGCAATAACTTTTGTGCAAACCAATCAAAATACGCTTATTGCGATTTTTATTTTTACCAAAAATATGTAGCAGAAAACAAATTGGCCTAAAATGTTAAAAATATTTGATTTTTAAATTATTTTTTTTGAGAATGTCATATAGCAGAATGTGAAAAATATTGTTTTTTTTTTGTAGCTACTTTTTGTTTATAGTGCAAAAAATAAAAATCGCACAAAATACCAAATACCAAAATATCAAAAACCACCAAAAGAAAGTTCTGTTAGTGGGAAAAAAGGACGTAAATTTTGTTTGGGTACAGCATCGCACAACCGCGCAATTGTCCATTAAAGTAATGCAGTGCCGAATCACAAAATAGGACCTGGTCATTAAGAGGGCAAATCCTTCCGGTCTTAAAGTGGTTAACTGGTTAAAAATCTTTAATTACTTTTTCGTAGACTGGATGGGGTGCTCTCCTCCTTCATATGGGCAGGGACAGTCCCACGCATAGCCAGATGGAAACTGCAGTTGCCACTATCCCTGGGGGGCTTCGCGTTACCGTGTTTTAAGAAGTATTACTGGGCAGCGGTTCTGGTTACAATTAGATGGTGGTTTGCTTAGCCCCTGGTCCAACCCAGCGGTCACCCTAGAGGTGGCTATTCTGGGCTCCAATGTGGCCCTGTCGAACCTAGTTTATAGGGGACATAGAGCGGCGGTCCAGGCAACGGCATCCATGCGTACGGTGGTGAGGGTGTGGGAGCAAATGCTGGTGGCATAACTCCGTTATGGGGGAACCAGAACCTGTCTCACCTTAGGTCTATCCCTGATCCTAGTATTTGGGCTGGACACGGGGTGACTAAGCTACAGCACATCTTGCCGGCGGGCTCTTTGCTACCCTTTCCCGAGCCTCGGGAGAAATTCCAGCTTCCGTCTCTGATTTTATTTGGATACTTACAGCTGAGACACGCGGTGCAGGCGCAGTTTGCGGCTGTGATAGTGGTTACCCCTCATAGAGTGGAGAGGTTCCTGACCACTTGTAATGCGGACAAAACTCTGTCTTCCCCTGTTCGGGCAGTGGCGACAGGACGTTCCGACCCTTCTTGAGGAGGACTGGGATCATGGGATCCAACAATATTTGCCCACTATGATCTTGGCTAGGGACAGGTTTATCCAGCTAAAATTTTTGCATAGAGCATATTATACCCCACAGCGGTTGGCCAGGATCTATCCTTCACATTCGGAGATGTGTCCTAATTGTCAGCAGGTGGTTGGGACATTCTTTCATGTTGTATGGGAGTGTCCAAGAATTCAGGAGTACTGGAGGGAGATGGTGGATGAGATGAGTGTGGTATCAGCTATATAGGTGCCTTTGGACCCCAGGATACTTCTTCTGGGCATGGGTGGATTGGCAACGCAGGCTAAATACTTGAAACTGTTAATGTTTTATTTGTCTTTTTATGCCAGGAAAGCTCTCTTGCAGAGCTGGAGGGGGTCTGCTCCCCCCACAGTCGCCCAATGGCGTGCGTTGGTGGACTCAGCTCTTCCGTTATAGAAAGTGACCTATATGGGATGTCAATGCCCCCAAAAGTTTGGGAAGATATGGGACCCGTGGCTTGGGGCCCGGTCCTTGCAGATGTAGATTTCCGGGGCTTACCTTGGTGGCGAGGATGCTGATCTACTACTGTCTGTTTTTGGGCAATGTGCTAATTTGGACTTCCCTGGGAGAATGGGGGGGGGGGGGGGGACGACACTGTTATGGTACCCCTTGCCCTGGCCCTCCGGCCCCGCGCCCGCTCCTCCCTAGGGGACCCTGAGTATCCGTGGGTTTGGGACCTGGCTACTGCTTAGTTTTGCTCATGTTTGCCACTTACTTATGATATACTACGTTAGTTCCTGATGCTTACATACCATACCAAAATTTGTGCTCACGATTTTTGTCTAGACTGGTTTGTTTTTGGATAATGTACCTTGGTGGTTGTATCTGATCCATTGTTGTTTTATATTAATAAAACTTTTCTGTTAGAAAAAAATAATCTTTAATTACGTCCAAACGTTTGTTTATTGAAGAAAGATCACATCACACACACACACTGATCTGTGGTGTGTTGGCGAATATTTACGCTGTGTTAGGGTGACAACACTCACTTTTACACCACCAAGTAGCAAGGACAGTGATCACTCCATTCTGGTTAGCCTGCGGAGGCAGCCCATGCTGTGCATCCCTGTTGCTCTTCTGCGTGGAATTTAGTCTTAAAAACCTAATTTAAAAAGAAATGTTCTTTAGCAAGGAACATACATTCCATTATAATAATTATGCTACGAAAATTAGTGTGTGCTGTAAATTGCCTCCAGTATTGTTCCTGTTCTTCTTGCTGGAGGCTGCCATTTTGCAAAAACCCAGAGCCCTTGATCAGCAGTAACACTTTTTTTTTAAAATCTTTTTATTCATTTTGATGTCACAAACAAGTAACAAGCACCTGTACAGAGAGGTAGGTAGCAAGGTGACACACACATGGGTACTATAGTACAATCTACAGCAATAAAATGCAAACAGTAGGCTATTGTGAGAGACACCTTAATAAGAGAATAGGTAGAACTCCCTAAGGTCATTAGATATTACAAGTGTTTAACCCACACAGCTGAGATAGTTAGCAATAAAGAGCATGGCATGAAGGCAGTCGTTACCAAGGAAGCAGAGAAAGGTTGCAGCAATCAGCAGACATCTCAGAAGCTGTGGACAGCTCAGCTAACCACTATGACCAGATCTTGTCGTATTTTTTTAGGACAGCTTCTGTTGGAATATGTATCTTTAGAAAGCGGTAAGCTGATGTTGACCAGCTGTTTCCTGAAGGTGATAGGTGGGGCACGGACTTTCACCAGTGAAGCGTAATGGTTTTCCTTGCATAAAAGAGAAGCAAACTGACCAAAGTACGCCCTGCGACAGTGGGAATTAGATATTCAATGAGCACAGACAGACATGGAGGGTTGCAGAGATATGGCACTGACCAGAGCCGTAACTAAAACCTTCAGGGCCCCGGTGCAAGAAACCATGAAGGCCCCCTGGACCCCTGGCTGGGGCCCTTCTCTTCAAGCATGGGGCTCCTCCCACTGATCCTGGGGCCCTTTACTCTCATTGCGGGATGCTTTCACAAGTTCTGCAGTGGGCTCTCTTCCTGCCATCTTGGGGCCTCCCCACGGTGGCGTAATGCCAGGGCCCGTTCGCAAGTGTGATCTTTGCAATCCTGGAAGTTCACCCACTGGTGTCAGTAGTTTTTATTTTTTTGTATTTTAATTGTATTATTTTATATAATTTTATTTTATTTTTTACAATGTCACTTACTATGACTCTGTCCATTCAGAAATATTTACCGACCCCTTCCTGGTTCGCTTTTGTGACTCATTCCCTGCAGCAGCCAGCAGGAGAGGGAAGGGAGCACAGTGGAGGGGGGGGGGGCAGCACAATAAGGGGGGAGAACCAGTGGAGCACACAGGGGCCCAGAGACAGCAGAACACAAGTGAACTGGATAGGAGGAGTGGCGGGGGCAGCATACAGAGGAACCAATCTCCTCCATTTTCCTCCTGCAGGAGGAAAAAGGAGGACAGTGATTTCTCTACATGCTGCCCCCCCTCCCCTCCTATCCAGGTGTACAGGGGAGCCATATAGACCCCCTGGAGCATGGGGCCAAGTTGCAATTGCAACCTCTGTAGTTACGCCCCTGGCACTGACTTAATGTATGAGGGCTATAACTTCCTCCCAGAACCCAACTATGGCTGGGTAGGTCCAGAAGATATGAGTAAAGTCTCCTGGGACCCCCCCCCCACACACACAAACACACACACACACACACACAAATGGCCAGCACTCAGGAGGATACATGGTGGACCAATTTAACCTGAATTAGATGGTCTCTGAGGGAAACTAAGGACCGTCAGGAAAAGTCCCAAATATTTTCACAGTGGTCACAGTCTAGTTCAAGAATGTCCCATTTCCATCTGGCCCTAAGACCCTCCATGACAGGCAGTGGCACCCTGAAAGGATGGGAGTATAGACAAGAAGTTGGTTTCTCTGCACAGTCCAGTCTTATAACATCCTCTAAAGAAGATTGTACAAATAGGCCTCTTCTTATTATGCACCATGCCAAAAAATAGAGCGCAACTGAGCGTGTGCAGCAGGTTGAGACAGTGTATTACACGATTTTAAACAGTATAAGCGCTTATTTTTAATGTTTTACATAGCTAAACCTGCAAAAAGGGGCCAGTCTGAAGTAATCTAGCAGGACTGAATTTTCTGACTAAAGCTCCACTTTAGGCATTACAAGCCCAGGGCTCTGGGCCTGTGATAGCATCAGCTACCTCGCTCTTTTTTCCTATAGTGGCTTGCTGTGTTATCTGTCATTTGGGTTCCTTATTGCTGACACCTGTCTTGTACCTAGACTCTTTTGGATTGCTGGCTGAACTTGACCTCGACTGGATTACGCTTGCTTGCTAACTGCTTTGACCTCGGAACTGTCTATTGGATTGCACTTGCTTAGTACTTGTCCTTTTGAGCAGGGTGCAGTGTGGTGTGACAGAGATCACGCAGAGACCAAGTAATATGAACTGTATATTGAAGATCTTCACAACCAAGTACAATCGGGTCTAGCGGGAAAGCACACAAGCCTGGGGCCACTTAAGAAGATAATTACAGAGGTACTGCACTGGAAGAGATTCTGACAGCTTCTGCCACAAGGAGCAGAAATGTGGCCTGGCCAGTCCAACCCAAACAAGATACTTCCCAGATAGAGATAGCAGAGTCCCTGCACTTTCCCTACTCCTCTGGGACCTCTCCCTGCCACTATACACTGTTCCACACAGACCGGGAACCTGTCCCTAACCACTCACACAATGCACACTAAATCAGGGGGCCAGGGGCATAACTAAGCTCTGCCCTCACCCAAGATGGTTGCAAAGGTTGCGCGGACCCCAACGTCCAATCGTACAGTTGTTCCCCTAGTGACTGCAGGAAGTTAAAAGAGAACTAAGTTCCCCACAACTTCCTTTACCTCATGTATTGCCACTTCTGTTTAGCGCCACCTACAGTCTACAGACTGCACCTTCCTACACCCTGACCTGGGAACTGTCTTTTGGATATTGTTTGCAGCTACTTTTTCTGATCTTCGACTGTCCCAAGATTCTGCCGCCGGCTGCTGTTTTCTGCCTGACAGCCTCGAGACTATAGATACCCTTTCTTGTCTCATTCATTCAGTAAAGATGCCACCTGGCCAAGAACTACAGCATCATGTTCTAAGACCTGGGGGCAACCAAGTACTAGTGAGCCAGAATGTCTTAGGAAACAGGGGCAGGTCAGGGCAGAAGAAATGCCAGCCAGCTATAGTTCCTGACTTTCTTCCTGAACTTGGACAATTTACTGGATAATGCTTGCTCAGTACCTGCTCTGACCTCAGAGTTGTCTTTTAGTTTACATTTGTTGCTACCTGTCCTGACCTTTGTCTGTCACAGGATTCTGCTACCAGATGATATCTTCTGCCTGACCAACCTTGAGACCGCAGGTACCCTTCCTTGTCTTATTCGTTCGATCCTGGGGCCAGGGACTTTAGCATTGCATTCTAAGACCTGGGGGCAACTCAGGACCAGTAGGCCTGGTTGATTTAGGAGAACAAGAGATGCTAAAGGCAGAAGAAGTATCAGCCAGCTATAGTTACTGACCTAGGCATTGAATTGTTTCTATTTCTTATTTATCCATACTTTATCTATAGAGAAGCATTGGTGTTTTATTACTCTACACTAGACTACCCTGGTCTCCATAACATAGAGGGAATGTGTTCTATAGTCCAGAGAGCTGGCTTCAATATAGCTAATTATAGTGAAGTAGAGGCAGCAAACACAGGGAGCTAGCAGGCTGATGTAGGGAGAAATTTCTTAAAATGCATTCTGTCACTAGGACAAGTGCAAGACTACAAGAGTGCATAGAAATATTAGATCAGTATATATATTAAATGCTATCTAATATCTGCATGTTTTTATTATCTATGTGTAGCACCCTTTAGTGTGTGCTACTAGTAGTGTAGTGTAGGAAAATCTCATGCAGTAAATCTGTGAGTCTTAATTGGGTCAGGGTTATTGGAATTCAGGGCTCATCTTAGCAGCTCTTTGGTGCCTGTCCCTGTTTCCAGAATATTGGACGAATGTTCTGAAACTAGTGGGCAGGGATGAGGAGGAGCTGTCTTGAATATTTATGGGACCTCAGCAAATCCCCAGGAGTGGGCTGGCAGGGGACTGAGAAAATGCTATAAAATTCCATAAATAAATATGGGCCATTTCAGGAGGGGAATCCGGTGGAAGCTGGAGATGAAGTGCTGAGGAGGCTGTTGGTGGCTCTTGAGGCAAACCTCCTAGTCTGGGAGCCAGGGCCAGTGTGCTGGCCTGGAAGGACCCTACCACTGAAGAAGCTGGAGGGAAGCTTTTCTTGGGCGCAGTGGGATCTAGAAGACAGAGTGAGTAATTCAGCATGGTGCAGGGGCTGGCAAGGGGGTAGATTACCACATGTAGCAAGTCTCTCTTGAAGATAGCGACGTGCTTAAGTATTTGGCCTTGCCCTGGGAGATCTCCAGAGAGTCGGGTGGACTGATGTAAAAAGAGTCAGCCATGTGGGCTGGTGAAGAGGTGGACAGATGGGCTAGCATTTTCTGTAGAAGTGAAGCTGTAAATAAGAATTTGTCCCTGGATTTATTGTTGTTTGTCAAGTGGGCATCCCATTAATTCCTATCCCCATCATGCTAGATGCTGAGTGCTTGGATGTGCAGCAGTGGAGAACCCTGTCATCTACAGCTCCTACGAGGGTGTGTGCTACATATGCAACTGAAATATGCCTTTTGTAAAGGTGTTTGAAACTGTCTGCATCCAGGTGCGCACATCCATCCCTAACTGCATGTAGACACTTCCTGTATATGTATATGCAAACACCTAAGGTCCACGTCAGCCTGTCATTTATTTGTACAGGCTTCCTATCTGTGGCTGATTGGAAACACCTGGGGGTACCTGCTACAGAAATTCACAGATCCTGGCAGTGTACTATTCCTGTGTGCATAAGCCCTAAAAGGAATCTCATTGTTGATTCCCAAGGTAAATTGTTACTGAATTCTGCTGGGCAACTATTTTTTCCACATACAGTGGGGATCGAAAGTTTGGGCACCCCAGGTAAAAAGTTTTATTAATGTGCATAAAGAAGCCAAGGAAAGATGGAAAAATATCCAAAAGGCATCAAATTACGGATTAGACATTCTTATAATATGTCAACAAAAGTTAGATTTTATTTCCATCATTGACACTTTCAAAATGACAGAAAACAAAAAAAATGGCGTCTGCAAAAGTTTGGGCACCCTGCAGAATTTATAGCATGCACTGTCCCCTTTGCAAGGCTGAGACCTGCCAGTGTCATGGATTGTTCTCAATCATCGTCTGGGAAGACCAGGTGATGTCAATCTCAAAGGTTTTAAATGCCCAGACTCACCTGACCTTGCCCCAACAATCAGCACCATGGGATCTTCTAAGCAGTTGTCTAGAAAACTGAAACTGAAAATAGTTGACGCTCACAAAGCTGGAGAAGGCTATAAGAAGATAGCAAAGCGTTTTCAGATGTCAACATCCTCTGTTCGGAATGTAATTAAGAAATGGCAGTCATCGGGACCAGTGGAAGTTAAAGCAAGATCTGGAAGACCAAGAAAAATATCAGACAGAACAGCTCGCAGGATTGTGAGAAAGACAATTCAAAACCCACGTTTGACTGCACGATCCCTCCAGAAAGATCTGGAGTTGTGGTACACTATTCCACTATAAAGAGATACTTGTACAAATATGGTCTTCATGGAAGAGTCATCAGAAGAAAACCTCTTCTACGTCCTCACCACAAAAATCAGCGTTTGAACTTTGCAAATGAACATATAGACAAGCCTGATGCATTTTGGAAACAAGTTCTGTGGACCGATGAGGTTAAAATTGAACTTTTTGGCCGGAATGAGCAAAGGTATGTTTGGAGAAGAAGGGGCGCAGAATTTAATGAAAAGAACCTCTGTCCAACTGTTAAGCATGGGGGTGGATCAATCATGCTTTGAGGTTGTATTGCAGCCAGTGGCACAGGGAACATCTCACGAGTAGAAGGAAAAATTGATTCAATAAAATTGCATCAAATTTTGGATGGTAACTTGATGCCATCTGTGAAAAAGATGAAGTTAAAGAGAGGATGGCTTCTACAAATGGATAATGATCCTAAACACACCTCGAATTCCACGGGGCATTACATCAAGAGGCGTAAACTGAAGGTTTTGCCATGGCCTTCACAATCTCCTGACATTAACATAAATGAAAATCTATGGATAGACCTTAAAAGAGCAGTGCATGACAGACAGCCCAGAAATCTCAAAAAACTGAAAGACTTTTGTAAGGAAGAATGGGTAAAGATACCTCAAACAAGAATTGAAAGACTCTTGGCTGGCTACAAAAAGCATTTACAAGCTGTGATACTTGCCAAAGGGGGCAGTACAAGATATCAACTCTGCAGGGTGCCCAAACTTTTGCAGACGCCATTTTTTTGTTTTCTGTTATTTTGAAAGTGTAAATGATGGAAATAAAATCTAACTTTTGTTGACATATTATAAGAATGTCTAATCTGTAATTTGATGCCTTTTGGAGATTTTTCCATCTTTCCTTGGCTTCTTTATGCACATTAATACAAATTTTTACCTGGGGTGCCCAAACTTTCGATCACCACTGTAGTTCATTATTCATATTAAGCTGGAGGTCAGATTATCTGACGTTCAGCTTAATGTGCATAAAAATTCCTTGTAATAAATATTCAGTTTGTTCCCCAAGTTATCATGATAAGTGTTGTACGATCAGGATTAGGGATGGACTAAATGTAACTGGGTTTGATTAAAAGCAGGCTCACACAACATGACTAAAGTTCAATTGCCCAAACTGAGCCCTATTAAAGTCAATGAGAGTTGAACGTTAAAAACAGCAATGGTCCAAAGATTTAACAAAGAGTCTTTAGGGGTGCCGCCACAAAAGGATAAAATGACTGCCTCAACCAAGGCAGGCAGTTAGAAGAAACATTCTACCCTGCTGTCTGAAGCCATTTTTTTTTAACTGCGGTAGCAGTCTGCTACCTTGTAAACTCACATGTAGCTTCCATTGTGACCCTGTGCTGTGCAGGGTCCCTGCCTGCGTCCTGCCAACCGATGATGTAATTGGTTGCTAAGGACAGATTGGGCATCCGCACAGCTTCTAGCTTTCTAGGGCCCCGGGTTGCCGCTCTTCTATGAGTGTACCGTAGGCTACAGTGCATGTGTGTGAGAGAAATACACAGGGAGAAGACTGGTTGGCGGGCTCCAAAAGAGGTCCTGAGAGCTGTTAGAGATACATGGCAATTTTAATATCACTAGTTGTGGGCTTGTTACACATTGTACCACTTTTTATTTGTTTGGACTTTGTGTTTGATTTGTGTATGTGTATTTTTTTTTTTAATAACTTTATTTGGTCACTATTGCTCTGATACAGGTGAAATCCGTGTTGTAATTACTGAAACTCTGGATACACAGTTCAGAAGTCATTATTTTGTAACACAGTAGTCTGTAAAGCAGAGTTCATTAGTCTGTAAAGCAGAGTTCTCTGAGTTACAAACTACTGATCTCTGGACTCTGCATTACAAAATACTGAACTCTGCATTACAACCTACCGACCAATAAACTCTGGCCCACAAGCTACATTTTAAGGCTTGTTCACACTAAGTGTGGTGCAATAATGCATGCAAAATAGCACACTTTCCAGTACCGCACAAAAATGAGCTGCTTTTTGCAGATGTGCGTGGATGCCATTCTTCCTCAATGGTACCCCCATCCATCTAGCAAATGCTTGTGCGTTTGTGCCTGCTAAAATCCATGTTAGATCCCCAACAGGTACTTCTGAGTAAACCGGTTGAGGGGGTGCCTAAACATACTAAACGCCTCATAGCCTTTATATTCACAGCCGCTAAAATAGCAATAGCCTGTTCCTGGCCGACTCCGGTGGTGCCGATTGGCCTGTTGAGAGCCAAGCTGACCTGGATCATGATAAATGAGAGGATGGTGGCCTTACTCAATGACAAGATGCGCTTATTTGAAAAAACGTGGGACCCCTGGATGAGATATCTGGCTACTCCTTCTTAGGTGGGGAGTACAGCTGACCTTTTGGACCACAAAACTTAGATGTGCACCCCGCTTCGGGGATAAGAGCCTGGACGCCGACCCCTCCTTTTCCCACCACTACTGTTCCCTTTTACTACCCATTCCCTACTGCTCTTTCCCTCTTTCCTTTATTTCTGGATCCCACTTTCTTTCTTTGTTTATAAGTTCTACTGGCGGAGGACCATGGTTGGTCCGAATTTGCCATTGACCGTGGTCTCTGCCATGGCTCAAAAAAGAGGAGGTTTTGGGACTTTATATGAGGCATCACCTAGACAAGGCTGGGTGCCTCCATCCCAGGTCATTAATGACAAAATGGGGGAAGGGAATGTAATTAAAAAATACATAGGACAGACGCCATATATATATAGCATATGGTAGAAACTGGTAAAATGTGGATGAATCCATACCACAGTAGTATTTTAAGAAAAGCCGAAGGCCTAGCAGCCCTATCACTAAGGGAATAAAATGAGGAAGGGGAACAGGTGTATAAAATGGCTAGAGTAGGTAAACAGATGGGTGCACAACCAGGTAGCAAAAAGAACAACAATTTAATGATAATTGTCACCATCCATACAAATATCCACAAAAGGCATAGGTACATGTATAAAAAGTTGGGTACAATAATAACACAATGGAACAGCAAATATGTACAGTCATAGAGAACTGATGGAGCCTAAACAGATGAAGCCATGGCTAAAAATGGGCATATAAAGCCAAATCGGTAAACTGTAGGTCGAGTAATAAAAGGAATGCATAGTAACTGGCTCTACGCGTTTCGTGGAGTAAATTCCACTTCTTCAGGAGCAGATGCATCCCTTGTCACTGCAAAGAGAGAAGAGAAATCCCCCTTATAGACAGTAATATGATAAACATGGTAACAAATAAAGAAGCATAGGTAAGGAAGGAATATATCAACCCAATTTGAGCCAGCTTCACCCATTGTACTTACAGCTTTATGATGAGATAATTATGTAATATACTGTATGGGCAACAGTCCAACCAGGGAAAGACGTCTAACCGGGAACTGTGGGAGCCCAGTCTCTAGCCAGTAAGGGATGACGAGAGGACATAAAAGGAAGAAATTGGTGAACCCAGGTGTGTAAAATAAGTGGCGTAGTTAGATAGCAATCACCAACGGATATTGCATATAGAAAATATATGTAAAAATTAATTAAAGGTGGGTGGTAAAATAATAAGTATATAGTGCATGTAGTAGCCAGAATAGAGAGCCACATCCCAGGGCAAGAACCTCTATAGCAAGGTAGGTGAGGGGACCAGGGTGATAGAATGGGAAAGTGCAAAAAATTATGATAGAAGTAGGACAATGCTGGAAATGAGTAGAAAGTGTTAGCCATTGCCACCGGGAGAATGGAGCATAGACCCGATGGTGGTATGTATAAACCCAGTAGAAATGAGAAAACAAGACAGCCAGGGGAAGAAGAAAGAAAAAAGAGATAGTAGGAATATATAAGGGAGATGTCCTCAGATAGTACCCAGTTAGCGGCCACAAACAGCTCCCATCGTCACGTCAGCACTCACAAGAAGGGAAGAGGACGCCACACCACGGGTGGCAGCAGCCAACCCGGACTGTGGCGCCAAGGTCTCCCCCTGTTAAGTAGTGCAGCTGTAACCAGACGTGCCGACGCCGAGGCGCCAAATGGATGACGTCACACGTAACGGCACGGGATGCGTGACGTCGATGCACAGCGGGCAAACCCTTAATTTGTTGTTCTTTTTGCTACCTGGTTGTGCACCCATCTGTTTACCCAGGGCCGGATTAAGAGCATCATGGGCTTGGTGCTGAGGATTTTGAAGGGCCTTAAGGGCCGTGCCTTGGCATGCACCCAGAGGAGGAAGGGTGCAGCCATGCATGCTAATTCAACATGGGATGCTGTCTCTGAAGCCCATAAACACATCCATGCATCGGCAACTGTCCCTCCTTGTCCGGCCATCGCGCTGTGTGGGGAGGTTCTGAGGGTGCTGCCTGGGGAAGCGAGCATAGAAGCCAGACTTCTGTGTTTACAAGTGACAGAAGAGTGGTAACAGTGAATATGGCCAACCCGGGGCCTATATAAAAGGTAGGGGCCTGGAGCTGCAGCTCCAATAGCCCCTACGTTAATCTGGCCCTGTGTTTACCTACTCTAGCCATGTTATACACCCCAACCAATATGTACTTCATATAAAGTCCCACTTGTTCCCCTTCCTCATTTTATTCCCTTAGTGATAGGGCTGCTAGGCCTTCGGCTTTTCTTAAAATACTACTGTGGTATGGATTCATCCACATTTTACCAGTTTCTACCATATGCTATATATATCTGCCATGGCTCAGTGCACAGAAAGGTTTCTTGTGGAATGGCAGTTGGTAGATGCCTCCCCCAGCCAAGTAGGCGACATTGGGGTCGGGGGGGCGCCCTCCCTCCTGGGCGCCGGGGGGCGGGGCCCAGACCAGCCGACCTTGAGAGTGAGGGATTGGGGGCTACATATCTGTTACTGTTTAAGCCAAGATCCCACTGATTACATTTTCTCAGTTTTATATCTACTGTTTTGAAGATGCTGTATTATTTCTTTATTTCATGGCCGTGACCTGACGGCATACTTTGCACTGTTGTGACTTTTCTTTCATGAAAATCCAATAAAAATATTGAAATATAAAATCCATTTTACTGCAGTATCATGCATTTTGGAGTGGAATACATATGCATATAGAAGCCCATTGAAAAACGCAATGCACAGGTATGTGCAAAAAAGTCTGCATGCTCGGATGCACCTGCTGGTGTGAACAAGCCCTCAGACTAGTAGGTGCCGAGATTGTGCACAATTTTAGGGGTATCCTGAATGAAAAAGGTTAAACACTGTTTTAGGTTAGAAGGCAAACAAAATGTCGAACAAATGGCATGGGGGATTGGGGGGTGTGCTCACTGCCCTAGGGAACATTTAGCAAAAGAAGAATCACTAAAAATTCCATTTGACAGAGAGCTTTTAACAATGCTTAAATCCGAGTTTCACCCAAAACTGAAACTTCCGCTTTAAGGCCTCCTGACCCCCTGACATACCAAATTTGCCATGTCATTTTTTTTTTGGGGGGGGGGGGGGACAGGTACCTAGATTTGACAGGTACCCGCTCCCACTTCCGCTCGGGCCTCCTAGGCGGCTCAAGCAGAAGTTCTCCTCTCCCCCTCCCTCCCTGCAATCTTCTGGGACACGTCAGAGGTCCCAGAAGATTGCTCGTCCACTCAGGACACGCAGTGCGCATCCGGCTGTGAAGCCGCAAGCTGCCAAAGCCAGGTGCCTACACTAATGATGCCGGTGCTGCGGGGATAAGAGGGAGAGAACCGAGGCTCCTGCCGGCCGCATTGCTGGATCATGGGACAGGTAAGGGTGCATTTATTAAAGGTCAGCAGCTACACTTTTTGTAGCTGCTGACTTTTAATAAACACAAAAACGGGTGGAACTCCTCTTTAAAGAGCAATATTTAAAATGCAACATTCTTTTACATAACATGCCTGGGGAATGCCTTTAACCTGCCTTTGAAATGGCAAATCTGTATGATGTATAAAGCCTACTCTGGCAAAATTGGCATTTACAAAGAAAAAAAAATAATTTAAATTGCTGGTAAATTATTTCTGAAGTTTCTGTTTGTAGAAAAAATAAAAAGCAGCTAGGGATTCATCCTTTATCCACATGCACAAAAAAAAGGTCTGGTATGAATTTTTCAGGGCAACTCCATGAAGAAAAACAAGAAAAATAAATGTGGGATCCAAAAATAAATCCATACCATACCCTTAAGTGAGCTTGAAGGAAAGGGGGAGATTAACCTGCACTCTTTAAACCATAGCAGACCTAATACCTGAATTCAAAGAAACCCCAAAAACCAAAGTGAAAAAATGGTGCAGCAGGCTAGTCTATTTTGCTGACATTTCATTGCAGCAACTCAAAATGGTACTCAGTAGTTTGTATGGCCCCCCAGGTGCATGTCTGACAACGTCGGGGCATGCTCCTTTTGAGACGACAGATGGTGTCCTGGGGTATTTCCTCCCAGATCTGGACCAGGGCATCACTGAGCTCCTGAAGAGGCTGAAGTGCAACCTGGTGGCGTCAGATGGACCAAAACATAATGTCCTAGAGGTGTTCTATTGGATTTGGGTCAGGTGATCGTGGGGGCCATTTAATCATATTAATTCCTTCATCCTCCAGAAACTGGCTGCAAACTCTCGCCACATGAGGCTGGGCATTGTCATACACTAGGAGGAAGCCAGAACCCACTGCACCAGCGTAGGGTCTGACAATGGGTACAAAGATTTCATTCCAATACCCAATGGCCGTCAGGGTGCTATTGTCTAGTCTGTAGAGGTCTGTGTGTCCCTCCATGGATATGCCTCCCCAGATAATCACTGATCCACCATCAAACCAGTGATGCTGAACAATGTTCCAGGCAGCATAACATTCTCCATGGCTTCTCCAGACCCTTTCACATCTGTCACATGTGCTCAGGGTGAACCTGTTCTCATCTGGCGGACCTGCCAATCCTGGTGTTCAATGGCAAATGCCAATCAAGCTCCACAGTGCTGGGCAGTGATCACAGGGCCCACTAGAGGATGTTGGGCCCTCAGGTCACCCTCATGAAGTCTGTTTCTGATTGTTTGGTCAGAGACATTCACATCAGTGGCCTGCTGGAGGTCATTTTGTAGGGCTCTGGCAGTGCTTAATCTGTTCCTCCTTGCACAAAGGAGCAGAAACCGGTCCTGCTGATGGGTTAAGGACCTTCTTTGTCCCTGTCCAGCTCTCTTACAGTAACTGCCTGTCTCATGGAATCTCCTCCATGCTCTTGAGACTGTGCTGGGAGACACAGCAAACCTGGCAATGGCACGTATTGATGTGCCATCCTGGAGGAGTTGGACTGCCAGTGCAACCTCTATAGGGTCCAGTCACCCCATGCTACCAGTAGTGACACTGACACTAGCCAAATGCAAAACTAGTGAAAAACAGTCAGAAAAGATGAGTACGGAAAAAAAATTCAGTGGCCTCCACCTGTAAAATCATTCTGTTATGGAGGTTGTCCTATTGTTGCCCATCTACTGCACCTGTTGGTAATTTCATTAAGGCCAAAGCAGCTGAAACTGATTACCAACCCCCTCTGCTACTTAACTGACCAGATCAATTGACTTGATGCTATACTCTGATTAAAAATTGTTCTTTTTAATTTTTTTTGAGCAGTGTATTTAGTTTCCATGTATGTTTCAATATACTGTAGTTTAAGCATTTATTTAGTTGCTAGTTTGAAGTTCTGATTTAAAAAGTGCACATAATAGGCTATAACCATTACCCATACAGCAGCACACATCTCCTTTCTGCCTGGTTTGGTAGCAAATATTTTTTATAGGTTTGGATGTAGAAGACCAATCTGACATCCTGTGAAGTTTATTTAACAGAGCAGGTCATTGATTTGCCTCAGTCCTGACTTACATCTCCTTGTGTCCCAGGGCAGATTATATTTCCGAGTGATGGTGATGAATTTGCTGCTCAAAATACATCACCATAACTTTACATATTAAAAAGCCTGACTCTTAATGTCACATTGTGCATTGAAGTTTAACAGTAAGAAGATGGAGGATGTTGTACTGAAGAATCTGTTGTCAGGTTGTAATAAGCAGTGATTTCTAAGCTATCCATTTCAAAATATGATGGATGCATACCTGCAAATTACATGTATGCACTAGGGATAGGGTACACGTTCAAGAAAGGACAGGATTGGCACAACCATTGGGTGTAAAATGGGCTGCCTGTGGAAATAAAACTCTATCTCCAGCCAAAGTCATTCATTTAGTGGCTACCACTACTACCACTAAATGATAACTTCCCACTGTGCAGGCCGTAAGCATCTTTGGTTGATAGGACGCAAGTAGCCGTCTGCTTCCCAGCAACTGAAGACTCTGTACAGGCTGGTCGACTTCCCAGCAACCAATGCCACAGTGCACCATAACAATAACAGAGTTGAAAAAAAATTGGTGAGGGTTCCCCCCAAAATTTGATGTAGCTCTTTTCTCTAATTAGGCTACTCGGATAAATCTAGTTTTTAGCTTTAACGTAGTCAGTGGAGCAGAAATTAGTTGCTTTTGTCAGGTCAGAGTTTCTAGAGGGGTGTTTACTTTCTTTCACCTTCTTATGGAAACAATTTCCAGAATATAGAAGAGTTAAATGACCAGCATGAATATTTATAATGATCCAGCCAATCCCTGAAGGAGGCATCCAATAGGTGGTTGGGAGGTGATAAATGTTTGGGAGGCCTTTCCCGGGTGTTCTTTCCTCTCCAGGGAGGATTCCAGTTCTCTTGGCGCTGCTGCCCTTAGGAGAGAGCTACTGAGACAACAGATAGCAGTCTGGGCCTCAGCAGCAGCTAAGCTGAGGACTTGGAGGAGATTGCTAATACACTTTTGCTACAGGGCACTGTCCTGAAGTCCTAGTCTGGAGAAGGATCTTTTATTTTCCTCAGTGAGGATCTACCTGTGAATGCTAGGTGGCAGACAGCTCCTGGGACATTATGAGTAAGACCTGATTTGGGACTGTAGTGTGTGCCGCTTCCGTAAGCATTTTCTACTAGGAAGTTTGTCCTTGATTGCTGTTTATCTCCTGTTCATGCTCTTTAGCAATAAATTGTAAAGACATCCCCTATCTTGTCAGTGTGCATAGAATTGTGTTTGTAGGTGGCAGCCTCTCCTCTACTAAGAGAGACCCGGGTATATTCCCAGTTTTAACATTTTACAAATAAATATTCTTTCTTCATAAATTTAGGCCAAAATATATTCTGCTTTGTTTCTTTGGTTAAAATAACCCAAATCAGTCTATATTATTTAGTCTGTGTGAAAGTCATAGAGTCTACAAACTATGGTATTATATTAGAAAATTGATAAGTCCTGATGTACTGACTGCCTATCTCATTTGTTGAGGCCCTAAAGTGCCAGGACAGTAAAAATACCAAATTACTACTTTTTGGAAAGTAGACAGTCTAAGGCTAACTATTTAAAGTTGTAATGTTTTGTCTCAATTTTTAGGAAAATAAGGACATTGAATAAAAATTTTTTTTTCTCACAACCAGGCCACACGCCCTTAACATGGGCGGGTTGGGTGCTTTGGGGCAGGGGGGGCTCTGCACCCCCCCTACCCCAAAGCACCTTGCCCCTATGTTAGTGGTTGTGAGGGTCTGCGGGCAGGGGGCTTATCGGAATCTGGAAGCCCCCTTTAACAAGGGGGCCCCCCAGATCCTGGACCCCCTCCCTGTGTGAATGGGTATGGGGTACATTGCACCCCATACCTATTCACCCCATAAAAGGCAGTGTATGTAAATAATGACAGGAGACGTTTTGAAAATGTTATTAAAAATCTTCATCCGGTCTTCTCCCCTCCGCTCTTCTGGTCTTCTGCCCTCCACTCTTCTGCTCTTTTGCCCTCCGCTCTTCTTCTTCCTCCGGTCCTCCTCCGACGCTGTCTCCGGTGATTATGCCGGTCTCCGGTCTATGCAGCTTATTATATCGCAATTAGGGACGTGGCCTCCCGGTCACATCATCGGGAGACCCCGCCCCTTATGTCACAGATGACATCATCTCTTTTATTTTAAACAAAAAGAGTGCCCCCTTGTCCTCTGTGATGACCTTAAAGTGAATAACTCAACACCAAGTTCACTATATGGACCCCTTATGTATTTATACATGTTGATCATATTCCCCCTTAATCTCCTCTTCTCAAGAGAGAATAAATTCAGTTCCTCTAATCTTTTCTCATAGTTGAGCTCCTCCATGCCTCTTATCAGTTTTGCTGCTCTTCTCTGCACTTTCTCCAGTTCCCAAATATCATTTTTGAGAACTGGTGCCCAAAACTGAACGGCATATTTCATATGAGGTCTTACCAATGATTTGTAAAGGGGCAAAATAATATCTCTCTCTCTCTGGAGTCCATGCCTCTTTTAATACACGAAAGGACTTCTTGCTTTGGAAACTGCAGCTTGGCATTGCATGCTATTATTAAGTTTATGATCTAGCAGAACACCCAGATCCTTCCCCACTATGGATTCACCCAGTTGTACTCCCCCTAGTATGTGTGATGCATGCATATTCTTAGCCCCCAAGTGCATAATTTTACATTTATCAACATTAAACCTCGTTTGCCACACAGTTGCCAAATGAAACAGTGCATTAAGGTCGGCTTGTACGTTGGAGACATCCAGAAAGGAAGTTATTCCACTGCATAGATTAGTGCCATCTGCACAGACTGAAACTGTACTTTTAATCCCAGACCCTATATCATTAAGATAATAAAAAGTAAGGGTCCCAACACTGAACCTTGGGGTACACCACTACACTGAATCTTGGGGTACACCAAGTTGTAAAATGGTCCACTCATGTCAAATGCTTTTAACACATTCTACAACTTACTGATCATGCTAATAATGTACAGTGAACTGTAGATGTAATATTTTTTTACAGACATTCTCTGAGACTTGAAGATTATTTAAGGGTTCTTTCAGACAAAAAAGGTTGTGAAAGATTGTACTAGAGGCATCTGCTTGACCCAAGATTTCCTTCCTATGCCTTCCAAGAACTAAATGTATTTTTGAAATGACTGCACATATTTTATTGACTTTGGAGTTATACAAGGTCCTAAAAACTTTTATTCAAGAAAACATAGACAAATATGCTACAGGACTGGTCCATTGGATCTGCTGGCTAGGGGTCAATCCACAAAAAGATTCTAATTTTAGTTTGGTAGATAAAGGTGATTTGAACTAATGGTTTCTTACCATTGTAGACCCTGGAGGTTACTATAATTTGAGTTTCCTGGTCTGCCACAGCTTTTACAAGTAGTCCCAAACTATCTATGGGTTTAAAAAGAAAAGGAGAACACCAGACATTCCAACGTTGGTAGAGTGGAACTCCAATCTAATGAGGGTCACAACGTTTCTCTGAATTCTTGAGTAGTCACTCCATCACAAGAAGCTGAGTTACGTAGACTTCACTTCCAGACCCAACAGGTCTGCTACTGCACATAAGACCTTTACCAAATGTTTGGGCAGCAGGAGGCTTCCTGATACATCTCCCAGAGGTTGTGGCATTGTTTGAGCTGTTTGATTTTTTATTTTGGGTCTTTCTCTCAGGTAAGCAAATAGTGTGTCTTCTTTCTTGTATGGGAAAACTGAAGTGGGGTCACAGAGCAACATGATTTTCACTTTTTGATGACATTTTTGATTTTTGAATGGACATTTATTTATGGTGTTTGCATAACTGTTTTCATTTTACACATTTGGTTTTGATACACTGGTGGTTTCTGTTATAATCTATATTGATATACAGTATATGTTATTTTATTGTATTATGTTACATAGGTAAACTGGTCTTTCCAGTTCAATCAACAGAAAAAAAAAAAAGAAAAGCCAAAACACAGAAATCCTCCATTTACACTATCCAATACCCACTGTTGATCCAGAGAAAAACCCAATAAAGCGTGGTCCAATTTGCTCCAGCAAGAGAAAAAAACCTCTTCCTGATCCCCCAAGAGGCAATCGGATACTCCCTTAATCAACTTTACCTATAAATATTTGTATCCAGTTATATTATTTGCATTTAGGAAAGATTCTAGGCCTTTCTTGAAACAATCTACTGAGTTGGCCAGAACCAGCTCTTGAGGGAGTCTATTTCACATTTTCACAGCTCTTACTGTGAATAACCCTTTCTGTATGTAAAGGTTAAATCTTTTTTCCTCCAGATGTTAGGAGCGCCCCTTTGTGGTCTCTAATAAGCTGAAAGTGAATAACTCCACACCAAGTTCACTATATGGACCACTTACTTATTTAAACATGTTTATCATATTTCCCCTAAATCTCTTCTTCTCAAGAGAGAATAAATTCAGTTCTTCTAATCTTTCCTCATAGCTTAGCTTCTTCATGCCTCTCATCAGTTTGGTTGCCCTTTTTTAAACTTACTTCAGTTCCCCAATATCCTTTTTGTGAACTGGTGCCCAAAATTGAACTGCATATTCCAGATGAGGTCTTACTAATGATTTGTACAGGGGCAAAAGGATGACTTTCTCTCTGCAGTCCATACCTCTCTTAATACAATAAAGGATTTTGCTTGCTTTGGAAACTGAAGCTGGCATTGCATGCTATTATTAAGCTTATGATCTGCCAGAACACCCAGATTCTTCTCCACCATTGATTCCCCCAGTTGTACTCCGCCTAGTATGTATGATGCATGCACATTTTTAGCCCCAAGTGCAAAACTTTACATTTATCAACATTAAACTTTATTTGCCACACAGTAGCCTAATTAATCACTTTAAGACTGGAAGGATTTGCCCCCTTAATGACCAGGCCCTATTTTGCAATTCAACACTGCGTTAATTTAATGGACAATTGCGCGGTCGTGCGACACTGTACCCAAACTAAATTTATGTCCTTTTTTTCCCACAAATAGAGCTTTCTTTTGGTGGTATTTGATCACCTGTGCGATCTTTATTTTTTGCATTATAAACAAAAAAATAGCGACAATTTTGAAAAAAAAAAAAAACAATATTTTTCACATTCTGCTATATAACATTCCCAAAAAAAAATTTAAAATCTAACTTTTTAACATTTTAGGCCAATTTGTTTTCTGCTACATATTTGTGGTAAAAAAAAAAGCGCAATAAGCGTATTTTGATTGGTTTGCACAAAAGTTATCGAATCTACTAACTACGGGAAAGATTTATGTCATTTTTACTGTTTTTTTTTTACTAGTAATGGCGGCAATCTGCAATTTTTAGGGGGAATTCGACATTGGGGTGGACAGATCAGACCTCCTAACTGACATTTTTGACACTTTTGGGGGGACCAGTGACATTACTACAGTAATCAGTGATAAAAAATATGCACTGTTACTGTAATAATTACACTGGCAGGGAGGGGTCAACAGTATAGGTGATCAAGGGGTTAAATGTGAGCCTAGGGGAGTGATTCTAACTGTGGGGGGGCGTGGCTTCTGAGATGACCACAGAGACATGTGATCCTATATAGAAGGATCACATGAGCTCTGTGATCATTTCAGGGAGAAGGACAGTTGGCTGTGTTTACAACAGCCGACCGTCCTTCTTTTTCTGCGGGGAGCGATTGCGGGTGTCAGGCGGCAATCGGAGCCGCCTGACACACGCCTTGGCTTCCCTGCTGATGATTGGGGGCGGGAGCGTGCCACCGGCGGCACGTGCTCACCCCCTAGCTCCTTCCAGGCGAGCAACGTAGATCTACGTTGTTTTGCCCATAGGAGCCAGCCTGCTGCAGTAAATATAACGTAAGCGGTCCGGAAGTGGTTAAACAGTGCATTGAGGTTGGCTTGTAGGTTGGAGACTGTGACGGTATTCACTGTCACTGGAAGTGGTAAACAGATATTTAAAGGTCAGCAATATCTTCATATAGAAATATGAAGATTTATTCCCATTTTACACTGGGAGACTTAGACTGTCATAGACCACTGCCATGAAGTCTGCCTCCTAGATAATGTGTATTCTGTGTGCTCATCTGTGAGAGAGACACACAGAATGTCGTTGACAGGCTTCCCTATTGTTTGTTTATTGAAATGAAATGTGGATTTTGTCTGTTCCATTGTTAAATGTTAATGACCTCACATTGTTCTGTCCAGATGGCTAGTTAATTAGTTTAGTTCCTGTATACACTTTCATCTGCATATGCTACTGTAATCAGGCAGAGGGGAGGGATTGTATACACTGTATGGGAGTGTAAAACTCTGTTTTCATTGGATTGTGAATGTCATGTCCAGTTCTCCACAAAGTCCACCTGGGCGGTAACCTTGTCGGGAAAAACTGTATACAAGTCTGTTTCTTGTTCAATAAAGAGATATACTTTTCCCTCAATCTAGAGTCCTGTCTCTCATTGGAGGAATATGCTACAAGGGATTGCTATGTCCTTCATACTCGCTTGGATAATCACTAAACTCTTGTAAGAGCTTGTGTAAGAGCTTGTTCTTGTTCCTGCTTCACTCCCTGGGAAAAGAGAGGGTCACCCACGGGAACCTGGAGCTTTGTCGTAAGTTCAGGTTGGGTAGGAGACAGTGAAACCCCAACCAAGCTGCGGTGGTTCGTAGGGTCTGACGTGGTTATGGTGTCTGGTGGAGTGCTCGGGAAGCACTAGGAGCATCCGTCAACGGAGCTACCCAGGTCGGGGTGCCGGTTGATCCGTTACAGAGACATCCTGTAAGGATGTTATTCCACTGCAATGCTTGGTGTCATCTGCAGAAACTTTAATCCCAGATTCGATATAATTTATAAATATAATAAAAAGTAAGCAAACCGACACTGAACCTTGGAGTACACCACTAATAACTTTAGACCATTCAGAGTATGAATCATTTCCACTACCCTCTGAATGCACTTTTTAGCCAGTTTTCTATCCATTTACAAACTGATTTTTCCAAGACTGTTGACTTAACCTTACAGATTAGCCATAAATGAATGTGTAAAAAGGATAGCCCAACAGTCTTTGACCTTAGTTTATTATTATCTTGTATTTGGAAAACAATTCAATGCATCTGTCTGATTTATCATTTGATACTTCAGATATTGCACCAAGCACAGATTTTTATTTTATTTCTGATTGTTTTTGTTTCTGTATTCACTGGGTTCCCCCTAAATTCAGACTATTGTTTACTTCTGTTTGTTGTTGGGGAATGTCCCTGGAAGAAAAAGCAAGAAGAAACAATGGAAAGTCGGAAAAGGGACAATGGGGGAAATGGGACTATGCGATACCAAAAAGTACAGGTAATGAAGGAATTACAATGGAAAATGAGAAAAATAATATTCTAAAATAAGAACTTTATTGATACAAAAAAACAGTAAAACACCTAAATGAAAAGCTATTGTTAGGTGAATAGTAAAAGCCATAAGGACATATAAATAAACATGAATGTGTTAGGAGAACCCCAGGTGTAGACACAAATCTTGAGAATAGTGGACACAGAAGCCCCAATGCGTTTCAACCTTAAAATCTTCTTCTGGGGGTAGATGTCCACTTGTCACAAATATAATGGGCAGATCAACACATATAAATGTCTATACATATGATCAGAAAAGCAACTGTGTGTCAGAGACAAGAAGAAGACACCCCAAAGGATGATGGCAAAAGTTCCCAAGACCGCACAAAGGATCATGGAACAAAGAGGCAACGAAATTACAAATCTGTAATTGCAACACACAACGGGAAGTGAGTCTTCCCCAGGTAGGGAAAGGACATCTGGGTGTTTGCATCTTTTTGTGAAGGAAAGTCTTACAAATGGTTGAAAGCAGGTATTAGTGAATCATCCTATGCTGGGAGTACTGTATTTTCTGGCATATAAGACTACTTTTGAACCTCAAAAAAATCCCCCAAAAATGGGGGGTCGTCTTATACGCCAAGTATAATATCTCCAAGGTAACCTAAGTGTAAGTATTACCGGTAGATGTAATCTCTCAAGACACTGGCTGTGTGGGAATCCTGTACCGGTATACCGTATGTACCGTAGCTTTGCCTACATACAGTGTACCACGCTGAGCCAATCAGAGAGAGCAATGTATTCTATTATTGAATGCAAAGCCTGCTCGGATTGGCGGAGTAACATCAGCCCGCCTCTCTGACTCTGCCAATCCGAGCAGGCTTTGCATTCAATAATAGAATACATCGCTCACTGTATGTAGCTGAAGCTACGGTGCATACGGTATACCGGTACAGGGTTCAGCCAGCGTCTTGAGATTACATCTACTGGTAATACTTATAATTAGGGTACCTTGGAGATATTATGAGAGATTATATGTATTACAGTACTTGGGGTACCTTGGAGATCTATGAGAAATCTGATGTTTTTCAATGGTGTTGCCTTGCTTCGAAAGGGGGGTAGTTTTATATACGGCGAGTATAGCCCAAAACCTATGTTTTAACTTGAAAATTAGGGGGGTCGTCTTATACGCCCAGTCGTCTTATACGCCGGAAAATACGGTACATCCTATCATGCTGTATCATATCTCCTCTTGCACAATTTCTTCTAGCTCTTAGATCTGCATGATATGATTGCAGCCTCAGTAGGGCTCTGATGGGCACTCTGATGTAAGCACTCTGATGTAAGGGCTCTAATGGGGTCTCTGCTGTATGAGGTGCTAAGAACCGTGATGTAAAAGGTACCACACTAATAAAAAGGGGGCTCAGAGGGGGACCTTTATGTAAAGGTTGACTGATGTAAGCAGGAGACTTTACTTTGTTTTACTAAAGTTCTTTCTCATTTGTTTAGAACCATATCATTCTGATGCCAAAAAAGCTCCAGGTAAAACCCATGAATACATTTATTATTCATTCATTTCCAAATCTGATTTTTTTTTTTTTTTCGCCCTGCTAATGTTTGTAAAATATACAAGCTGAAAATTTGGAGACCCCCATATGTAGATACATTTGAAGTGAGCCTTTTTTGATTTCATGGGTTCATATGTGTTCATGGCTTACATCAGCATCACCTAGCCAAAAATGAATTTCTAGCATATCCCAGGTCTTCACAATAGTTGGTAAAAAATTCAGGGCATAATTAATACCGCAACGTTATGCATGCAAAGACCCACAGTTTGCTTCTAAAGACACAACTTATATGGGAGCTTTTTATATGTATCCCATAATACCAGTAATTTCTTTCTATTTTTAGATTAAAATAAATGTTACACATTTAGTAAAAGGCAGGAGGTTGTAGTTACACAAGAGGCTGGAATTTAATGAAGTATTAGGGTGATTGCTGAAGTGTGTCTGGCACAATGCTTAGTGACAATGCCGCTGCTTCTTTCAGTATTTGAGTGATCCTACAGACTGGAGCCATTAAAACAATTCTCATCTTCCCTGTCATTTCACCCTCATTTCAGGGTATGTATTTATTTAGTTTTTCCATGGTAAAATCATGCAAGACTAGCAATCATTTCTCTCTCTCGGCAGAACACACTCCAACATTCCAGAGTTAATATTAGGCGCAATCCAATTTGCAAGAATATGAAAACACAAAATATTGTTAAATTCAAATGTATATGCTCCATGCAACGCGGAATTAGTATATGATCAAATGTATATAGAATATCCACATAAAAAGAAATTCATCCCTTAAATGAAAGGTGTAAAATCTGATTTCAGCTATACTTAGGACTGAATGTTAAAGAAATTACATTGACAGCAGACTCAAAGCCAGTTGAAGCCTTCATCTTTATTAGTATAAAGCAGTCAGAATGCATATACTGTACATTATTAAGAATGATATGTTCTTTCTGTGTTCTTTCTTTACATTCTTTCTGTGTATTTTCACAGGGTTTAAATACCCTATATTAGAAGCACGATGCAGAGTCAACTGCTGCTTATGTGTGAGAGTCTGTGTGTAGGTTTCCTGAAGTCGGCTCTCTTCCAGTGGCCAGCTCGAGTCATGGAATGTCCAAATGAAGCCTCAGTATTTATTACTACAATACATTTAGGCTGCATCTACAACAGAGTACATACTGTCTTTTTGTATATGTGTACATGCTATGTAATGCAGCAAGGGTTAAACATATGTAGCAGGTTTTCCAGGCATTGGGCCTGATGTGGGTCTGCCTTGGTTACCGGTAACACCTTCAGTCCATTTAAGCTGAATACCCAAGTCAGTGTGAGATTTGAGTCAAAGACCAGTCTGGCATCTTTGGTTTGTTTTGTTTATTTGATATAAGGGATGGGAGAAGGGAATGAGTGGGATACTCCTCTGGCTCAACTAGGTACAACTGGGACACTTTGAAGAAAAATGCCTTCAGCGCTGTCTTGGCGCCGGCTGAATGCGGACCAACGCTTGCTGGCGCTTGAAAAACACTGACTTGCTGTACTGTACTCTGAACTTGACTTCTGACACTCTGGTTAGTTCAAAAGTCCTGGGCTGTACTGAGAACTGACTCTTGACACTCTGGCTAGCTCAAAAGTCCTGGATATTGCTCCCTCCAGTCCCTTCTGACTGAGGTAGCTTCTGTAACTGTTTGTGCTGCTGCAACTCTCAACACTGTACATTGCACACTGTACACTTTAACGCTTCAGGGCCCAACTGCTGGTGCCCCTTTACACTTATGGGTCCTCTCACTAAGCACCCCTTCTAAACTTCAGGGTCCTCTCACTAGGCACCCCTTCTACACTTCAGGGTCCTCTCACTAGGCACCCCTTCTACACTTCAGGGTCCTCTCACTAGGCACCCCTTCTACACTTCAGGGTCCTCTCACTAGGCACCCCTTCTACACTTCAGGGTCCTCTCACTAGGCACCCCTTCTACACTTCAGGGTCCTCTCACTAGACACCCCCTTTACACTTCAGGGTCAGCACTGGCACCCCCTTTACACATGCTCCTGCACCGGCTAGCTAGCTCCTGGATCCCTTTGACCTTCACCGGAGTGGTCCCCTCTCACTAGGCAGACCCCCAGGGGCAGTTTGCAGTACTCACAAACTGGGAATTCTTTCCTGAAACTGGACCCCTCTCTGCTTTGCTGGTCCTCAGCACACCAGATCCTCTCTGCAGCTCAGCCACTGTCACCTCAGGCAAGCCGCCTGGGACACCCGATTCCTCTGACAGGAGGAGAGACAGCCGTACTCTCCCTCCTGGGACTCTGCTTCCCGCCAAAGACGCTGCGTCATGTGCTCCCCTCAAACTTATACCCACTCCCAGAATGCTGTGCGGCAGAATCTGCCTTTCTGGGGTAGATACAGGCCTGAGTGTGCCATTGGCTGAGTTTCCTCCACTGCCCAATGAGAACCCTCTTATGGAGCACATTGGGGAGACTCCCAGGTCTCAACAGCCACACCTGAGAGACATGACAGCCCAGCTGAAAATCATGGCCCTGCTGTTAGGCAGCCAGGGCCCACTATACATTACCTAGCACCTACACTGGAGAGTGCTACACATACTTACATGCAAAAGAGCTTTTTTTTTTTTTTTTGGGAGGAATGATCCATACCTGTTTAGTACAGTTAATTTTAGGGAGATACATGCAAAATTGCTGTGCTCTGATGGAGCACACAAACAGCTTGATACATTTAGGCCTTGTTCACACCTATGCGGTTTTGCAGAAACACACTACAGTCCATTTAGCATGGTTTCCTATGGGTCACGTTCATATCTGTGCATTTTATAGAAAGGGCCAGTGAATTGTTAATGGAAGAGATCTACTGTTAGGAGGCGTCTATTGCTGCTGGCTGCTGGAGAACCAATAATTTCTAGAGGGCATCTATTTTTCAGTGGCATTCTATTGTTGCTGGGGAGGTCCATTGTTGCTGGGGAGGAATCTATTGTTGCTGGTTGAGCTTATGTTGCTGGGGGGTCAATTGTTGCTGGAAGGGATCTATTGAGGGAGGGGGTCTATTGTTGCTGGCTGCTGGAGAGGATATTGCTGCTGGGCTGGCTGCTGTGAAATTTGTTGTTGCTGCCGGGATCCATTGTTTTTAGGGTCCATTGTTGCTAGGGAAATCTATTGTTGCAGGGAAGGGTCTGTTGCTGCTGGCTGTGGGAGATCTACTTTACTGCTTTTCTTGTTGTTAGGAACAAATTACTTAGCTCCACAAAAAGATACTTAGTTCTGTATTCTCTAAAAGGGACAATACTGGGAAGTGTGTAGGGGATGGAACCAAGGGATGGTGCTCAGGGTTGGGTAGAGGGCAGAGACAAGAAGTGACTCAGAAGGGGGGGAGTTCCTGCACCTATTCTCTGAGAAAAAAAAGCCCTGCTTATAGGATTGATGTAGAAGTGCTGCAGCTCCTTCTATTTTTGTATGAGCTCCTGGTAAAAGGGGGAGCGGGGGCAGAATTTGTGTTGGGATTCTAGTGTATCAGTGACCAGGCCCAGACTCTGGAAAGAGCTAACCTTCTTCAGATTGATACCTTGTTGGATGAGTAATTAAAAACTGTGTTGTGCTGTACCATCAAATAATAATCACATTAAATTGTTTTTCAAGAAATGTTAAATATTATGTTACACTGTTGATTTACTAAAGGCAAATATACTGTGCACTTGCTCCAGAGATTAGTTAATGAGGTAAAGTCTAACTTTGCAAAGAATACTCAGACTGGTCTGAGGTGGTAAGTGGGGTCCCCCAAGGCTCAGTCCTGGGACCAACCTTGTTCAATTTATTCATAAACAGCATTGAGGTCGGGATCAGTAGTTCTATATCAGTTTTTGCAGATGACACAAAATTGGCCAGGGCAATAACTGCACAGCATGAAGCAGATATCTTACAGAATGACCTGGACATAATAACGGAGTGGGCAACGACCTGGCAAATGAGGTTTAACGTGGAGAAGTGTAAGGTTTTGCACTTGGGGATTAGAAACATAAAAGCACAATACACATTAGGAGGGGAACCCTTGGAGGAATCAAAAATGGAGAAAGATCTGGGAGTCTTGGTAGATGATAGACTAGGCAATAGCATGCAATGTCAAGCGGCAGCTGCCAAAGCCAGCAGAATATTAGCATGCATAAAGAAAAGGATGTATTCCAGAGATAAGACTATAATCCTTCCACTTTATAAAACTCTGGTCCGACCGCATCTGGAGTATTCTGTCCAGTTCTGGTCGCCAGTCCTCAGGAGGGATGTGTTGGAGCTGGAGAGGATCCAGAGAAGGGCTACTAAACTAATTAGGGGATTGGAGGACCTTAATTAAGAAGAGCGTCTGCAATCGCTTGATTTATTCTCCCTGGAGAAGAGACGCCTGAGAGGGGACATGATAGCAATTTATAAATATCTCAATGGTGATCTCAGCATAGAAAAAAAAGCTATTCAGTCGTAGGGAGTGTATGAGGACTCGAGGGCATACAATGCGATTAGAGGAGAAGCGTTTTAACCTCAGGCAACGTGGGGGGTTCTTTACTGTTAGAGCTACAAGATTGTGGAATTCTCTACCACAAGAGGTGGTTTCTGCGGGACGTATGGTGGCTTTCAAAAGACTCTTAGACGTACATCTCAAGTATCAGAACATTCAGGGCTATGTGAGATAATTACGGCCACACACACCTACACAGGTTGAACTGGATGGACTATTGTAACTATGTAATATATGCAAAGAAAATCAACAACAGCATTTTTGCTTGCACATGATCGGGATGAAAGAAATCAGCAGAGCTTTCCCCTCATTTCAGAGTTTCCCCTCAGTTCTAGAGCAACTGAACTTGCATTGCTAAGGTTGCCAGGTGTCCACTATTTGAGCGGACATTCCACTTTTTTCACATTATGTTCACAACTTTTTTTCTTTCACAAAATAGTGGACATATGAGAAGCTAAGTTGTTTCAATCTAATTGATCGCAATAATCCTCCAACTTTAGAAGAAATAACGAACATCTGGCTATTATCACCGTGGCGAGAAGGACTTCCACCCAACACTCTCTTTGATTAAATTTCTGCCTTAGAAGAAGTTTATGTTCATCTGCAGGGCGATTCATCCCTTGAAAAGTGGACGTGCTTTTTCAAGAAAGAGCCAGCTCTGAGTTTACTGAAACTGTTCCAGTATTGTGCATCAATTCTGGTATCAAATGCAAACGTTGAACGAATTTTCAGCGTCATGGAAAATTTGTGGACTGACGAACGTAACTGACTGCTTGTACCATCAGTTCGAAGTGAACTTTGTATATTTTTTATATTTCTCAACATTGTACTAAAATTAAAGAATTATTCCTTAAACACAAAAAATTGATCAAAGCTGCGCAGTCAAACAAAAAATACATACAACAGCAAAGTAAAATGTAATTTAATATTTTACATATTATTATAATATATTTGATGTTTTGAATTTTAAGTAAAGTTTTGAAGTGATTATTTTAATACGTGTTAAAATGTTTGTAAGAAAATATATAATTTAATTGTAAAAATGTCTTTTATTTTTTTACTACTTAACCTACATATTGCAGAAAGGAGGATAGATACCAGTCTGTTAGTCAGTTTCCTTATAAACAATTTTAATGGGTAACTCCACGTTCGTGGGGAAAAAAATAGAAAATAATAAATAATAATAACATTAAATAAATAATAATAATAATAAAAATAATATACCATATACAATTGCGACACAAGTCATATTTTAATTGAATGTTATTAAAAATGACCTTTCCTTTTCAAACTGCAGCACTGTAATTCTCTGTAAAATGCAATGCAGTATGGCTACCTGGAGGTATTTTGTACACATATGGTTTACAGTTCGCCCCCCCAGATGTCATTTTCTGCTTGTATGATTGACTTACAGATTTTCCTAGAAGTCTACACTAAGATAAATATTTGATTTTGAGCATCCCCTGCAACAAAAATTGCATTTTTGGTGAGCTATTCCCAAATTAAATCATATCTAAAGGGATGCAGAACCTGCAAGTTTCCTCATTAGAGCACTGCAGGTGCAGCAGCTGATTAATAATTACAAATCCACTCCCATACAGATTCACTGAGCACATTGACACGGACAAACAAACAGCCATTTCTCCAGGATAACAAAAAGATAGGACTCTGCAACAAAGTTTGTTACAATCCTTGCAATGTACATAGACCACCCAGAGGGGAAAGTTTTTTTCTCAAAAAAAGTGGAGTTACTATTTAAGTCTTCATTGAGCAGAGCTTTAGGAAATAAATGAGTGCATTAGGTGAGTTTAAGAGTTTTTAAAAAAACATTGGCGGTCCAAATGGCAGGGGCACCAGTTATCATATGTCTAAAGATAGGTCGCAGTCATCAGGTTTAATGAACATCAAAATGCTTTATTTCACCAATTAATCTATTTTCAGGGCTAATTGTAATTTAATGTCACGGAATGTGTTTCATTGATTAAATAAAGCATTGTGATGTTCATCACACCAGATAAATCCATGCTAGCCTTAGATGTTTAACAATGGGAGCCTCTTCTGATTGGAACAAAAGCAGGGTTTTAGACCACGTTAAATTCACCTAGTTCAAACACCCACCTAAGAACCCCTCAGAGGATAAAGGAGACAGGGTTTTCTCCACCTGCGCACTCGGAAGGCTGCGTGTCTTCACCCTTTAGAGTGACCGCAGCCTCAACAGAGGTAAGTTATTTTTATTTTTTTCTCTTATCCTACTGATGAACCTTCCAAAGTTAAATTCCTATTTGGACCAACCTACTACACTATTAGGACTCTCCTGACTTTCCCTTTTCTCTTTCAGTAGACACCCGGAGCTGCCCCAGAGACTGTTGGCCAGCCTTTTGGGATCTAAGCCGTCACACCACATCCTAAACCTCAAATGACTGCATTGGTATTTGTAACTTTGTAAAACATAGAATGTTGGGACTTTGAATATGCCAAATCAGAACACAAATAAAACAAAAGTATACATAAGTTCATTGTTGTACAAAAATCTAAAACATGGACAATACTTGTTTTCCTAAAAACATTTACACATAGAAGAACCTTTTGGTTATTCCGAGCTACATTAGTAACGTATACATGCATTTATAAGTGATCTACGCGTTTCTTAGGGTTTCCCACTTCCTCAGGACCGTACATGTATTGTGATTGTGTTATATCTAAGGCTCGTACTATGATTGAAAAAGAAAAGAGAACAAAATATCAGTGTAGACTACTCAATGTCAAACAAATTCATACAATCTATAAATACAGCATCATTTACACAAACAGTGCTACTCCAATGATTGCAGAAAGGGGAAAAGGAGAGAAAAAGGAAAGAAGGGTACTGGGGGGGGGGGGCACCAAACCCTACCCTATTTAACTTCTATATTTTAGGTAAGAAATAAGATTCCACCAAGTAATGTATCTATAAAAATGATTTACCTATAATCCGCAAAAGTTAGTTGTAAAATATATTTGCCAATGATACAGAGACAAGCAGTGGAGGAACTGTCTCAAGATTTTTTGCTTACCGGCCCATGGGATGGTATGCAAACATGAAAGACCCGTATAGCATAAAAAAATTAAATATTGTGTCAAAAGGTTCTGCATTTATATAGATAAGTTTTTTTTAGAAAAATCTTATGCTAGACCACATATTTCCCTCTTCCGGTGATAGGTTAAAAGATGATATGTAGAATATATTTATCAGTTATTGAGTCTAGTGTGGCTTTTGAACAAAATAGAAGGAAGTATGCCAGCAGGCTAAAAATAAATAAAATTAAACTCACATATGCTGATGTTATAATGGACTATGTGTGAACCTTTCCTTTTGGCAGGGTATGCAATGAGTGTATATTCCTATGGGCAGTTTGATAGGTAGGGAAATCCAAGGGTGGCCTCCAAATAAGGAGATAAGTGCCCCAATGCATGGTGCAGGCCTCTCCCTTCGATCCATTGGCTGCCATGAGGATGAAAATATGGTGCTGGGCACTGGTCTGCACACGTACACAAACTGCGTCATCTCGGAAGTGACTGCACTTCCGGTTTCTGTGATACAGTCCAAAACAACGAGCAAAACAAGAATGCAGAGTACAAAGAATGCCTGACAACTGAGGGGATGAAGGGAACATTGCCAACAGACAAAAAAGTGAGACAACATAAAAGAGAGAAAAATTCAGAGACATCTAAAAGGAATCTCAGTCCCATAAGCAGGATAATCAGGCCCAAATAAAATGGACTAAAGGGTGACCCTCACATGTCGTACCTCCACCCTCATGCCCCTTTAGTAACCCTCAATATAACCCAATGTAGGGCTCATGCTACAAAGTTATCCACTGATGTGAACAAAGATAGAAGGGACATGGGCCCATGGCAAACAGTACAAGAGACAGTACAACAAAAACTGATATTTGCCCTTACCATTTTCTGGGTATGATTGTGATGTATGAATTTATCATGGTGTCTGGTATTGGTTGGCATTTTAGGCATTTTTACCATTTCTAGATGTTCCCTATATAAGATAGCAAGTCCTTACTTCTTGGGTTTAGGTCCACTGTAATTCTTCAAAAGTCTTCTCCATTGCTGGTTAATTGAGCAAGGGGATATCATTTTGAGCTACTTTAGGTATCTTAAAGCAGGCAAGGTCATTAATTCTTGGTCAAAGAATTTTAAGTCTTTCAGCGTAAGCTGGGTCCATGAATATAAAAGCACACATAGTATTCACAGAAGACTTGCACAATCTTGTCAGGGTTAAATTGTGGATCCTCTGACGAGTCTTTGATGTATATACATTTTCAGATTTCCTTCCACAATAGAGAATGAGTTTATCTACTGATTTTGTAGTAGTGTTGGTGGAGGTTAAGTATATTTTTTTCCACCTATAAGTTTTTTCAGGTGCGCTCCAGCAGTTACAATTTAGTAAAGAGTGGCTTTAGAGGAAGTAATGGCAATTTTCTTTCCTGAACTTAGCAGATTCTCCTCTAATTTACTTTTCTTAATAGATTTGCATTTCTTTATGGTTGTGGATAGTGATATACAACAGCCTCTAAATACTGATTTATGTGCTTCCCTGAGTGTAGTAAAATTAGTTATTGATCCCTCATTTTCATTAGAGTAATGGGTTAAGTAGTTTGTTAGTTGGAGCCTTATAGTTTTGTTCTTGAGAAGAAAATAATTTAATCTCCAGTGGCATTGCTTTGTAGAAGATAGGTTTAAGGTAAATATCATGTCAATTGTTGCATGAATTGACCAAGGAAGTAAATTTTTTTTTTTTTTTTTTAAATTAGCATTCAAGACAGAAATTAACTTAAAATTTGGGATAGACCAATTATCGGCGGCCGATATGCACTTTCCCAGATATATTGGTATTGGCCCCCGGAACAAGCCGATATTGCCGATATTTATGTGACGTCATTCTGCCTTCTTAGGACGCCTCCCTAGCCTTGGACAGCCTCGTCTGGAGTCGGGACTAGTCTCGCGGGAGTGTATCACAGCCATACACCCACCCACAGCAGCCCGGTGCCAGCCACCCACATTCACAGGCCCTGTACAAGCCAGCCAGCCACATGCACTGTACCAACGAGCCAGCCAGCCACCCACAGGCCCTGTACCAGCCAGCCACCCACAGGCCCTGTACCAGCCAGCCACAGGCACTGTACCAGACAGCCAGCCAGCCAACCACAGGCCCTGTACCAGCCAGCCACCCACAGCCCCTGTGCCAGCCACCCACCCACCACAGGGTGCCAGACAGCCAGCCACCAACCACAGGGTGCCAGACAGCCAGCCACCCACAGACAGGGTGCCAGCTAGCCACCCACAGGCCCTGTACCAGCCAGCCACAGGCACTGTACCAGCCAGCCGCCCGCAGGCCCTGTACCATCCAGCCACCCACAGCCCCGGTGCCAGTCACCCACCTACCACAGGGTGCCAGCCAGCCACCCACCACAGGGTGCCAGCCAGCTATCCACCACAGGGTGCCAGCAAGCCAGTCACCCACCACAGGGAGCCAGCCACTCACCACAGGGTGCCAGACAGCCAGCCACCCACCACAGGGTGCCAGACAGCCAGCCAGCCACCACAGGGTGCCAGCAAGCCAGTCATTAAGCATTAAACAAAAATTAACATGTTCAGTACCAGATTTGTGTCAAAAATTGTTTTTATCTTTCAAAACTTTAAATGTAGAAAATATTGGCCCATATCTGCCGATACCAATACATTGTGACCAAAATATCGGTATTGGTATCGACCCTGAAAAAAACCATATCGGTCTATCCCTACTAAAAATATTTTGTTCTTGTATGAATATTGTGCAGATTCGAGTATTGTCCTGGTACTTTTTTTGCGCACTAACATTTACGTTTTCAGGACAAGCTTTTGGGGTGCTCCCTTTTTCTCAGCCCAAGCAGTACTGAGAGTACTGTAGTTTATAGATATAATCTGGTGAATTAACTTATAATGGCAAAGAAAACTGTCTGGTGCGGTGTGCACTATATTGACAAAGCAGATAGTCCTGTTTCAGGTCTAACTGCACCTGTTTCTATTTCAGAGTCAAATAGAAAATGGCGCAGGGTCTGCACCTAATTAACAGAGGGAATGCAGAAGATTTCTGTGTAGAATACTTCCACAGATTTCTGCCAGGTCTGGCCTTGCCATACAGGATGTGAGATGCCCATGCAGTGATCATAGTACAGAGCCTGCAGGTTTACCAACCCTCTTTCTTCCTCCCACTCTGAGCTGAGCAGGGGATGGGGACTGGCAGAGAGATTGGAGCATGCAGCTTCAGTTCTCCTGTTCTCTGTGCTGTGTCTGCCCTGCTGAACTCCCTGAATCTCAATCCAAGTAAGTCTGCCTAAACTTTATCTAAAATTTCAAGAGGTCTGATGGTATATAAACTTTCAGGAGTTTCAGCTAAAATTCAAATTGAGAAATTTTCCATACATCTCACCAGGATAGATCCTTGTCAGGATCCGGATCTGAACTCAGGACCTCTATTGCATCTAGCAGGGGCTCTTCCTACTGTGCCACTTAAAATTCTGGACAGCTCCCTGTCTGATGCCTTGGACAACCTTTATATCTTGTTTCTTGTGAACCTTGAACTCTTTGATCCTCTTATGAAATTCCAATTTAAGCCCTGCCTCTGCACTTTCTGTTTGCCAGCTTGTGCTCTGCTCCAGCTAATATCTTGCTCCTTGTGCTTGTGCTGCCATCCGTATCTTCTCTACCACTCATTACCGGCCTTCGGCTTGTTCATCAACTAGGCTTCTGCTTGACTCCAACTAGAGATCGACCGATTTTTGGCAACACCGATATATCGGGGGCCGATATGCACTTTCCCCAATATATATCTTAATCGGCCTTTTGATTTACCGATATTGCTGATATTTTGTGACGTCATTGTGTATGTTGCGCCACGCGCCTCCACGCACTGGGCAGCTCTTAGGCCTTGTTACAGTGTGTTTTACCTGCCGCGGCCACACTGGAGTCTGCATGCTGTACAGGCGGTCGGTCAGGACAGTAAGTTCTACATCTAGTGAGTGATAACAGTGACCAACAGTCTGACACACCTTCAGTATGTGTTCTGTGAGTGATAACAGTGACCAACAGTCTGACACACATTCTGTATCTATTCTGTTCTAAAACACAGCAGCCGCGGCCACCCACCACCCACAGCTGCCCGGTGCCAGCTAGCTACCCAGTCCCACACACCCACTGTGTACCAGCCAGCCAGCCAACCACAGGCCCTGCGACTCCTGAGTCCTGACTGTACCAGCTAGCCAGCCACAGGCCCTCGGGCTGTATGTGCTAGCCACCCCACAGGGTGCCAGCCAGCCAAAAAAGGGTGCCAGCCAGCCACCAAAGGGTACCAGCCAGCCAGCCATCAAAGCGGTGCCAGCCAGCCAGCCACCACAGGGTGCCACTGCCAGCCAGCCACCAAAGGGTGCCAGTCAGCCAGGGTGCCATCCACCCACCCACCCGGTGCCAGCCAGCCACAAAAGGGTGCCAACCAGCCACCCACCCACTTTCCACAGGGTGCCAGCCAGCCATTCACCCACCACAGAGTGAAAGCCAGCCAGCCACCACAGGGTGCCAGCCACCCACCACAGGGTGCAAGCCAGCCAGCCACACACCACAGGGTGCCAGCCAGCCACCCACCCACCACAGGGTACCAGCCAGCCACCCACCCACCACAGGGTGCCAGCCAGCCACCCAACAGGCGTGCCATCCAGCCACCCATCCACCACAGGGTGCTAGCCAGCCAGCCACCCCCACAGGGAGCAAGCCAGTCACCCACCCACCACAGGGTGCCAGCCAACCACCACAGGGTGCCATCCAGCCACCCATCCACCACAGGGTGCTAGCCAGCCAGCCACCCCCACAGGGAGCAAGCCAGTCAGCCACCCACCACAGGGTGCCAGCCAGCCACCCACCCACCCACCAAAGAGTGCCAGCCAGCCACCCACTACAGGGTGCAAACCAGCCAGCCACCCACCACAGGGTAGCAGCCAGCAAGCCACCCACCACAGGGTGCAAGCCAGCCAGCCACCCACCACAGGGTGCCAGCCATTCCCCCCTATCCCAGGCAACAGATGCGCTGCACTGCAGTCAGTGCAAAACTGCTAGAAAAAAAAATAGACGTAGTAGACAGTGGATTGGAGTCAGTGGACTACTGCTGCAGTGGAGCACCACTCGCTGCTGCAATAAAATCACTACTGCAGTAGTGATTTAAAATCATTGCAGTGAGTGAGTGCCCTACTGCAGAAGTAGTCCACTGACTCCAGTCCAATCCACTGTGTAGCTGTTGCCTTGCTTTTTTCTAGCAGTATTGCACTGACTGCAATAGTTGCAGTGAGTGCCATACTGCAGACAGAGGTAGTCCTCCACTGACGCCAGTGCAATTCACTGTGACATGTGTAGCTGTTGTCTTGCTTTTTTTCTAGCAGTATTGCACTGACTGCAGTAGTTGCAGTGAGTGCCTTACTGCAGAGGTAGTCCTCCACTGACTCCAGTCCAATCCACTGTGACATGTGTAGTTGTTGCCTTGCTCTTTTTCTAGCAGTTTTGCACTGACTGCAGTAGTTGCAGTGAGTGCCTTACTGCAGAAGTAGTCCTCCACTGACTCCAGTCCAATACACTGGGACACGTGTGGCTGTTTCCTTGCTTTTTTTCAAGCAGTTTTGCACTGACTGCAGTAGTTTCAATGAGTGCCTTACTGCAGAGGTAGTCCTTCATTGACTCAGTCCAATCCACTGTGACATGTGTAGCTGTTGCCTTGCTCTTTTTCTAGCAGTTTTGCACTGAATGCAGTAGTTGCAGCGAATGCCTTACTGCAGAGGTAGTCCTCCACTGACTCAGTGTAATGTTCCGGTACCTTTGGTACCCTAAATTACTCTTTTCACAAGTGTATGCGCCCCACCATTCTCTTTTGGAAAGGTGCGCATACACCTTTAAGACTGAAGCTGTCATCACTCAGCGCCGGACTAGATGGCTATTTAAAGCGCCGGTTCTCACTCACATGTGTTCGTTCAAACACCCTTACCTGGATGCTAACTTGGCTTGAAGCTTTCGTGCTTGCAAGCATACCTCGCTGACGGAACCTCGCTGCGCTGATCCCTGCATCCCGCTTCCGGATCATCCGCTCCTCCTGAACCAACCTTCGGCTGTATTGCTATTAGTGCTAAGTACCCCGCAGGTGAACCCTCTATAAACTTATACTAAGCTTACACTATCTAGCTCTGCATAGTAAAGACTATTTATCACATCTGCATATCTAGATTGCTAGCTCTTAAGACTACTGCTACTTATTCCTGCACTGGGTTGATCACTCTTGTATGTCCACCTGCTACTCTGTCATCTGCTACCATACATGATTGCTAAACCTACCTGCATCCATCTGCTACTGTCTTACCTTCAAGTGTCTGTCACCTACCACCTCCACTCAACCTGTCTCTTAAATCTTCATCACTGTGTTACTACATACATAAAGTCACTCTAGGAACCAGCTTGTTGAGTGTGTGTATTTACTAGCTGAATTAAGACCTTCCACACATGATGAGTCATTGAGGTTGGGAATGGTATCTCAGCATCTCTCTTACATGACTACTGAAGTGGAATATTTCTGCAGCTGAAAATCCACACCATACATGAAACGCAGGAGCGTTACAGATTGAACGAACCTACAAATGGATTCAGCAGAAATAACCACTCAGGTGACACAATTAAAACAGCAAGTAACTGCGTTAATACACGCACTTGCTGAATTAAAAGAAGACAATCAGGCTCTGTCGCAGCAGGTAATTAGACTGACACAACTTACCTCTGCTCAGTCCCCTGAACCCAAGATAAATCCCCCTTTGGTATTTACAGGCGATCGCAAAAAATTTCGCGAATTTAAAAACGCATGTGAGTTACTTTTTTTGCTAAAACCTCGTACCTACCTTACTGATCACATTAAGGTTTGTACTATTATTTCTTACCTAACAGGCGATCCTCGAGCCTGGGCAGACTCTCTTTTTGAGAAAAGCGACCAGCTTCTCAACTCCTATGCCTTGTTCCTAGCAGAACTCACTAGCCTATATGATGATCCCAATAGGCAGAGTACTGCCGATCTTCAATTAAGATCCTTGAAACAAGGAAGGAGGCCTGTAGAAGACTTTGTCGCGGAATTCAAGAGATGGACCCTTGATTCAGAATGGAATGATGCATCTCTGAAAACCCAATTTAGGCTTGGCCTATCAGAAGCCGTTAAGGACGAACTCGCCCGAGCGGATCTACCAAAAACCCTGGATGCATTAATACAACTCAGTATTACCATAGATAGAAGACTACGAGAAAGAAAGGCTGAGAAAATGGGAATGCCATTATCCGTTTCATCTCGGATTCCGGCCGTTAACCCCGTTCCTATGGAGGTAGGAACCATACGCCCACCGCTATCAACTATGGAAAAAGCCAAAAGACGATATGAAAATCTCTGCTTGTACTGTGCATCCCCGGATCACAAGATAAATGTCTGTCCCCTAGTCAACAAAAGGAAGGGTGAGTGTTCACATGTCCTCCTAGGGGGATTGACAACTTCATTCACTAACCCTTACATTTTAGTTTGTTTGACATTACAGTGGGACCAGAACAGGATTACTACTAAGGCCATGATTGACACAGGATCTTGTGGAAATTATATTGATATATGTTTTGCTGCTTCAAGTAAAATTCCTATTATTTCTAAACTTAAACCTGTCTCAGTAAGTCTTATTACCGGTGTTCCGTTATCCTCTGGTCCAATCACCGATCAGACACAAGCACTTCTAGTCACTATTAACGAGTCTCATAGGGAGACTACTACCTTCGATTTAATACCTTCACCCCACTTTCCCATTGTGTTGGGACTTCCCTGGTTACACACACACCAACCAGCCATAGATTGGAAGGAACGGTCCTTGGCCTTCCTCTCTTGCTATTGCGAGGATACGTGTAACCTCCCGTCTTCCGGGAAGATTCTGTCTATGGTGACAGATGAGATTGCACCACTATGTTATCAGGATCTTTCTGAGGTTTTTCTTGAGAAAAATGCTCAAGCATTACCTCCTCATCGAGACTATGATTGTAGCATTGATCTACTCCCAAATAGCAAATTGCCGTTCGGTCATGTTTATCCTCTTTCACAGGATGAACTTTCCCATCTCAAAACCTATTTGGATGAGAATTTGGAAAAAGGTTTTATTAGACCTTCCACTTCTTCCACAGCAGCAGGACTCTTTTTTGTTCGCAATAAGGACTCAAGTCTCAGACCTATCATCGACTACAGGAAATTGAATGCTATCACAATAAAAGATCGCTATCCTCTACCGCTTATCCCTGAGCTCATTGAGCAGGTGCGTGGAGCTACCTATTTTTCAAAATTGGACCTGAAAGGAGCATACAATCTCATTCGAATCCGTGATGGAGACGAGTGGAAGACTGCATTCAGAACCAGATACGGATTGTTCGAATATCTTGTGATGCCATTCGGGCTATGCAACGCCCCTGCAGTTTTCCAACGATTTATAAACTATATTTTTGAAGACTTACTAGATGTCTGTGTTGTGGTATATCTGGACGATATACTTATATATTCACGATCCCTGTCTGAACACATAAGACATGTAAGACTTGTACTATTGAGATTGCTTGCACATAACCTTTATGTGAAACTGAAGAAATGCTTGTTTCATAAAGACGAGGTACTCTTTCTAGGCTACATCATATCCAAAACAGGAATCGAGATGGACATGAGTAAAATATCCTGCATTCAGGATTGGCCTACACCAACCACACGCAAGGCGCTACAGCGATTCCTGGGATTTTCAAATTTCTACAGGAAGTTCATTAAAAACTTTTCTGCTATTGTGAGACCCCCTCACACAGCTCACTAGCATAAAAAAACCATTCAAATGGTCAGAAGAAGCCAATAAAGCTTTTCACTTGTTAAAGACAAGGTTTACTTCCGCTCCCATATTACGCCATCCAGACCCATCCCTCCAATACATTCTGGAGGTAGATGCGTCAAACATGGCAGTAGGAGCAATACTCTCCCAACGACCAACCCACACTTCACCACTTCATCCAGTCTCCTTTTTTTCTAAATCCCTAAGCAGTCCCGAGATAAATTACCCCGTGGGTGAAAAGGAACTGCTTGCTATAAAATTGGCTCTGGAGAATTGGCGACATTTACTCGAAGGCACCCAATTACCAATAATAATATACACGGACCATAAAAACCTCCAATATCTTCAGACTAGCAAAACTCTCTCGCACCGACAGGTACGATGGTCACTATTCTTTCTAAGGTTTAACTTCCTAGTGACTTACACACCTGCAGATAAGAACAAAAAGGCGGATGCACTATCACGACTAACTGAAGAAAACTACTTTGAAATCCCTTCCGTTCCTATAATACCTCACAAACGCATTATTGGAGTTGTCCGTTCCTTGAAGGAAGAGGTTTTGCATGGTATAAGTTTGGATTCACCCCCACCACAACTAAATACTGATGCAGAAGGCTTCCTCTACTACAACGACAAACTTTACATACCACCTACCCTACGCACCAAGATCTTGGAATTATCTCATGATGTGCCTATGGCAGGACATATGGGTATGACAAAGACTCTTAATTTGATTTCCCGGCAATTCTGGTGGCCTGACATGAAAACATCTATACAAAAATTCGTCTCTTCATGCAATGTCTGTGCCAGGTCCAAAATTGACACTACGAGACCATCCGGTCTACTATGCAGTCTACCAATACCCCAAACTCCATGGGAAGTTTTGTCCTTTGACTTCATCGTAGAATTGCCTCTTTCCAAAGGATTTAATACCATCTTGGTGTCAGTGGACCATCTGACAAAGATGGCACATTTCATTGCTATTCGCAGACTACCTTCGTCCAAACAAACGGCAGAACTCCTGATGAAACATGTCTTTAGATTACATGGTATCCCAAAAACTCTCCTGTCTGACCGTGGATCCCAATTTATTTCTAAGTTCTGGCAAGAACTATGTCACATACTACGGATAGAGCGGAAGCTCACTTCTCCTTACCATCCGCAGACCAACGGACAGACTGAAAGAGTCAACCAATGCATCGAGCAGTATTTACGTTGTTACACTTCTTACCAACAGGATGATTGGGTGGATCTTCTCCCTCTGGCAGAATTTGCCTACAACAACGCAACCCACAGTACAACCAAGAAGAGTCCGTTCTAATTGAACTATGGGTTTCATCCCTCTATTCTTCCACCACGCATCCTTCCTTCAAACAACCCAGTAGCCTCAGACTATCTTACCCAAATAAAGCATTCTCTGGGTTTATTAAATACTACCATTGCACACGCTCACAGTCAACAAAAGAAGTACTATGATCTTCGCAGAAGACCTTCTCCACAGTACACTATCGGGGACCTCGTTTGGCTCTCAACAAAAAATTTAAGACTGAAGATCCCTAGCAAAAAGCTTGGACCTCTGTTCTTGGGACCTTTCCCAATCAAAAAACTTATTGGAAAAGCTGCAGTACAGCTTACATTGCCAATAGACCTAAAAATCCATCCCATTTTCCATGTGTCGCTACTGAAGCCCCATGTTCCGGACCAAGGAATAAGGCCTAATATTCCACCTCCGCCTCCTGTACAAGTTGAAGGTGGAGAAGAATACGAGATAAAAGAGATTCTGGATTCTCGTATCTACAGAAGAAGACTTCAGTACTTGGTTAGATGGAAGAACTATGGGCCCCAAGACGACACCTGGCTAAACACCTCTGAAATACATGCCCCTAGATTAATCCGCAATTTTCATGCGAGATACCCAGACAAACCAGCTCCAGAGGCCTTCAGGAGCAGGCCTTAAGGGGGGGTATTGTAATGTTCCGGTACCTTTGGTACCCTAAATTACTCTTTTCACAAGTGTATGCGCCCCACCATTCTCTTTTGGAAAGGTGCGCATACACCTTTAAGACTGAAGCTGTCATCACTCAGCGTCGGACTAGATGGCTATTTAAAGCGCCGGTTCTCACTCACATGTGTTCGTTCAAACACCCTTACCTGGATGCTAACTTGGCTTGAAGCTTTCGTGCTTGCAAGCATACCTCGCTGACGGAACCTTGCTGCGCTGATCCCTGCATCCCGCTTCCGGATCATCCGCTCCTCCTGAACCAACCTTCGGCTGTATTGCTATTAGTGCTAAGTACCCCGCAGGGGAACCCTCTATAAACTTATACTAAGCTTACACTATCTAGCTCTGCATAGTAAAGACTATTTATCACATCTGCATATCTAGATTGCTAGCTCTTAAGACTACTGCTACTTATTCCTGTACTGGGTTGATCACTCTTGTATGTCCACCTTCTACTCTGTCATCTGCTACCATACATGATTGCTAAACCTACCTGCATCCATCTGCTACTGTCTTACCTTCAAGTGTCTGTCACCTACCACCTCCACTCAACCTGTCTCTTAAATCTTCATCACTGTGTTACTACATACATAAAGTCACTCTAGGAACCAGCTTGTTGAGTGTGTGTATTTACTAGCTGAATTAAGACCTTCCACACATGATGAGTCATTGAGGTTGGGAATGGTATCTCAGCATCTCTCTTACATGACTACTGAAGTGGAATATTTCTGCAGCTGAAAATCCACACCATACATGAAACGCAGGAGCGTTACACTCAGTCCAATCCACTGTGACATGTGTAGCTGTTGCCTTGCTCTTTTCTAGCAGTTTTTCACTGACTGCAGTAGTTGCAGTGAGTGTCTTACTGCAGAGGTTGTCCTCCACTGACTCCAGTCCAATCCATTGTGACATGTGTAGCTGTTGTCTTGCTCTTTTTCTAGCAGTTTTGCACTGACTGCACTGCAGAGGTAGTCCTCCACTGACTCCAGTCCAATCCACTGTGTATGTGTATTGTGTAGCTGTTTTTGCTTTTTTTCTAGCATTTTTGCACTGAATGCAGTAGTTGCAGTGAGTGCCATACTGCAGAGTTAGTCTACTGACTACAGTCCAATCCACTGTGTAGCTGTTGCCTAGCTTTTTTTTCTAGCAGTTTTGCACTGACTGCACTGCAGTAGTGAATTAAAAATATTGCAGTGAGTAAGTCCACTACTGCAGCACTTATTATGCATTAATGCACAGATGGTGTGAAATGCAAATGTCCCTGCAAGTGCACTTTTCCTATCAGTTTTCATGCAGTTAAGGTGTGAAGAATGTTAAAAATGTTAACAAATAAAGATTAACATGTTTATTAAGAGATTTGTGTTGGAATTTGTGTTTTTTTTATTTAAATTTTACATGTGTGAAAATTTTGGCCAATTCTGGCTGATACCGATATGCGATCAGCAAAATATCGGTATCTTGTTCTTTGACTATGCTTCTGCTTGATCCCAACCTGCTACGCATGTTACAAGACTCTGGCTTGCTCACCTCCTGGTGAGGTGATCTTGATGACCACAACCTGGACTAGCACGCTTAAAAACCCATCTCCATGACGGGATGATGCGCCAACTCCTAACCTGCTTGTCCATGACAAGGAGCTTTGGTGAAGACTAGTTAGTGCTTAGATTCTGCACCTTGGGTGAGCTTACATCACCTGTCATGGGGACGTACTTGTGTACTGCTGGTTACAGGGGTGTCAAACTGGCGGCCCTCCAGCTGTTTCGGAACTACAAGTTCCATCTGGCCTGTGGGAGACAGGATTGCAACTGTCTGTCTTGCAATGCCTCATGGGTCTTGTAGTTCCACAACAGCTGGAGGGCCACCAGTTTGACACATGTGCGTCTAGAACCTTTCTAATGCTATAGCTACCGGCCTCTAAACCTGACCTCTGACCGTGACAGAATGGCCACTACCATACAGACTGCTATAGCAACTGCTGTGACTCATTTCAGGCAGCAAATAGCAGAGATAGCAACTCAAATGGTGTTACCTACCAAGAAATATTTTCTGAACTGGAAATTGTGGGGAAAACAAGAGGAAATTCATGCTCTGTAGAGACAATTGCTGGACTTACATTCCTGAGATGATACTAAGGTACTTATATAAAAAAAGCAAGGGGATTTCCAGTCACTACTTACCAACCAGCCAGCGACCAACCGAATTAACCTGTCTAACAGTATGCATTAAAAACAGGGATTTAGTTGCACACATTTGCAAATGCATGCATGAGCTGCAGGCCACGGCAAGGCACCCTGATATCTGCAGACCCTAACTCTACCTTTAAAGAGTCTCCACAGTGGAGACATGTATTATAATAGATAGATGGAGGACAGGTGACTGGAGGGAGCCCACCCCTCCTTAAAGGCGCAGGGTCACACTGAACACCCAGCACATTGCACAATGGCAGCAAAGGTGTCAGTGCGTTGCCTCACCCATATAAACTATAATGCAAAAAGTGGTCACCTCCCCCACCTATAACTGGTCTTGATAGTAAGGAGAACTGGAAGGGCAAAAGAAGTTTAAAAAAGGAAGGGGATTTCCAGTCACTACTTACCAACCATCCAGCGACCAACCAAATTAACCTGTCTAACATTATGCATTAAAAACAGGGGTTTAGTTGCACACATATAGCCCTACCATTCAAGTTCAATAGAGACCACCTTAATTTCAGAGATTTCTTTAACCAATAACACTTATAACTCCAGATGCAACCTGCTGCATTTACTTCTGAGAAAAAGACAGTATTTTTTATTATCAATCTCCTGCCTGAGGAGGCCTAGCTTAGACCCCCTTATTTAGAGCAAGGCAGTGCAATTCTGAACAATTTTAATTATTTTGTGACTATAATGAATCAAGTTATTTGATGATCCCAGCCGCTGCGTCACTGCTATAGCAAAGTTGAACAGTTTTTGGCAGGGTAGGTGCTCTGTTGCTGAGCACCCAGCTGAATTCAGACGTTGGATTTCAGATACCACTTGGAACTCAACAGCACAAAAGTAATTTCCGCCAAGGGCTCTGTGAACAGGTAAAAGATAAGTTCGTCAGAGTAGAGACTCCTTATGATCTTGAGACTTTTATTCAATTATGTATTCAAATTGATCAGAGTCTTGCGGAAAGGAGAAGGGAGAGACTGGGAATGTTTGTAAGTAATGGAGGCATGCATTTCTCAACTAGTCAATACATTCTGAAGAACCCAAAAGATTTTCATGATTCTAACACCCCCGAACCTATGCAGATTAATACTATTTAAAGACATATGTACTCAGGAGTAAGAAAGAAGGCATTCTTGTATTTTTTTTTGTGGAGACTCTGGACATTATGCAGTTAGTTGTCCCAACAAGGTCAAAAGAACAATTGCTGCGCCTGTCCATTACTCAGTCTGTCTCACCATTAATTCATGAAGAAAAGAAGAAGAAATGTATTCTCTCCTATCACATTTTGTCATCCCTAATAAACATTGCTCAGGGCTGTGAAATTCCTCTCTCTGCTGGACTCTGGGGCTGGGGGTGGATTTTATGGGCATTGACTTGCCCAAAGCAATAATATCAAAATGAGAAATAAACCTGCCCCTATTGAAATGAAAACTGTTGATGGTTCACCTTTACCCGTGAGATTGTTCCTCTTGAAATCCAAATGGAGGCTGACCATTATGAGACTATCAGCTTTTCATTGATTACCCACATTTCTCACCATTCTGAGCATTGCTTGGTTGGCTCTTCTCATGATTCCTTCATCATCTAGAGAACAAGCACTTTATATTTTATGTCTGACCATTGCAAGGAAGATTGTAAAGAATCTTGCCAAGCAAGTTATTCACTGACCAAGCAATCACAAGGTGATGTGGAAGCCAGTTGCTTCCACAGTATCACAAGTAGTTAGACGTTAGTGATAAAAAGAATGAGTTGCTTCCTCCTCACCTATACGACTTTCTTGTTGGACTGCTTCCAGGGAAGAATTTCTTGATGTGAATTTAAAGGAGGGCTTTATCAGACATGCAACACCTCCTGCAGAGGCAGCCCTGTTCTTTGTTGAACAGCCCTGTTCTTTGCTCCACCCTGCATCCTTGCATTGACTACAGGAATTTCAATAAAATCACTATTAAAAAGGCATTACCCACCCCCCTTAGTTCCTGAAATGTTGGAAAAACTCTGCTCTGCTAAAGTATTTACCAAACTAGACTTATGGGAGGCATATAATATTGTCCACATTTGTCCAGAGGATGAATGGAAACCTGCTTTTAGAACCAAATTACAACATTTCGAGTCTTTGGCTATGCCTTCTGACCTTTGCAATCCTCCCCTAACTTTTTAACATTTATCAATGATATCCTGCAGGATATCCAGTTCTTGGGATACGTCATTTCTCCTGAAGTAGAAAGCATGGATCCTGTTGAGATAGAAGTAGTTGTTAAAAGCTGTGTGGCCTTGTGCCTGACCTGTGCATGCAATAAGACACCCTGATCTTCTCCTTTGGGGTTACTCCAATTACCTGTTCCAGCAAAACCATAGGGTCAATTTCTATTGACTTTGTGGTTGAATTACACCTCCCTAGAAAGAGATGACCACTATCCTAGAAGTCGTTGACTGTTTCAATTAGATGGCTCATTTTTTACAAGTTAAGGGGGTTCTCACTGCTAAACCAACTGCAGAGCTGATGGTTTAAAAAATCTTTAAACTACATAGAATTCCTGATAATGTAGTGTCTAACAGAGGAGTATGGTTTACTTTTTTATAAGCTAATGGGGCGATCCTAAGGACCGCAACTTGGCACTAGCTGACTGCAAAACCCATCTCCACCATCAGGAACTGTGTTAAAGATCGGATAGTGCGGCAGGTTAATTCTCAAACCAAGGCATGGGTAAAATTGGAGGACTCGTTCTCTCACATCCCAATACATAGTCTCCCATGGATTAGACCTAAAATGATTCCGAAAGAGATCGCTAAGCATCCTTTAAATAGGTTCCACGCTCCAGGTCTTCCAGTCAGCATGTAGGAAACTTAACCTCTCGTCATCCCCGGGCCCTCTATCCCCAACGAAACAATCCCCTGCATCTCTCGGAAGCATTTCTTGAGAACCCTCAATCTGACATACCCATCAGAGAGGAAAATTTATTTGACAAGGGCACAATTCTGACACATTAGGCTACTCTCAGGTTGCCCTATCTCTTTCTTTACCTACCTACAAATCAGACACTTCATGATCAGATCTGGACCCCATTCTGCATGGGGTAGAGACTGCACACCTCTTGATGCACTATGTTCTAGAACTAAACCCCAAAGACATTTGATATCGGACTTATATACACTCATGTTTACTGATTGCGACCCCAAATTGAACAAGGTCAGTCAGCAGTGGGAGGGAGATCTCACCTTGGATCTTGGGACAGAGGATTGGGAGCATGTATACACACACATCCACAAAGGTTTGACAAGTGTTTCTACCCAAGAAAATGAATTTAAACTGTACAGAACCCCAGAGATGATACAGAACCCCAGATAAAATTCACAAATTCTACCTCGATGTTACACCTCATTGCTGGCCTTGGAACACAGAACTCTGTACACGACTCCATGTCTGGTGGGACTGTCCAGCAATACAACCCTTCTGGAAAGTGCTCCACCGCCTCTTATATTGCATCAGAACCTACTTCTGGACTACACACCTGCACAATTTTTACTGAACCACACCTCCATACCTCAGACTGTTTAAAAAAAGTCTTTGGTCCTCCACCTAATTTATGCGGAAAAATTCTGCATCCCTATGCACTGGCAGAAAAAAAACCCACCTACCACCGCTGAATGGCTTCAGCGCATTAAGAAAATTGCTGATATGGAGGAACTAATCCATCAGGCCAGAGATACCCTTGCCTCTTTCTGTAAAATATGGACCTGTTGGCTACATTTTGTAGATTCGGCAGAATTGGCCAGAATACTTTGATCGCATGTCTTACCTTGATCGTCTGTAACTGTTAAACTTCAATAAAATCTTTGAAACGAAAGATCAGTTAGTGCTAACTTGACTCCGCTTCCCGGGTGAGCTTGTGACACCTAACAAGGGTCCCTGCTTGTGTACTTCTTTTCTGGTTACTGTGTGAACCTTTCTTCTGCTATACATACTTGGCTTGAAGCTTGACACCTGATTGTGGCAATAGAGATGTCGCGAACCTAAAATTTGCCGTTCGCGAACAGCGAACGCGAACCACTGCAAATGTTCGCGAACGAGCGAACCGCCATAGACTTCAATAGGCAGGCGAATTTTAAAACCCACAGGGACTCTTTCTGGCCACAATAGTAATAATAATAAATAATCTGTGGACCTGACACAAAATTAGTTTTTTAACTGCAAGGTACTGTGCCACCCAGCATTGCTGGACATCTTCTGATGTTGAAGGAAAGTAAAGCATGATGTGTCTTTCATCTGTTGCATTCAGTTTCCTTTGCCAGAGAATGTGTGTACGGTCCTCAACCTTGTCCAATCAATGTCCTCTAAGCTGAGAAATATGGGCAAATATTTATCCGTCATTCCATACCATCAGGGAGGCATGTAATTGGCCCCAAATTTATTCAGCAGTCGGAAAACAATCCATAACATACAGCCAATTTCATTAGGAACTATCTTCAGCTTAAAGAAGAACAAGGCGTCCTGGAAGTGATGGTTTAGCACATACAGCACCCTGATCTCAACATCATCAAGTCTGCCTAGGATTATACAAAGAGACAGAATGATCTGAGGGAACCATCATCCACAGAAGATCTGTGGTTAGTTCTCCAAGATGCTTAGAACAACCAACCTGCTGAGTTCCCTTCTGTTCATTTACTCTCTCCATTTTGTTAATTGATAAAAGTAAATTTTTAGCACTTCTATTTCTGAAAGCCCCCTTAATTTACAGAAGTTTTTCACACCTGCCTAAAACTTTTTGACAGTAGTGGGTATAATATATATATATATATATATATATATATATATATATATATATATATATATATATTCACACATACTGTGTATATGTATATATATGTACACTGTATATATAAACAGTACTTTTGACTCCATTTTCAGGCACATTTTGAAGGAGCAACTGCAGTGCACAATAGATATATATATAAAAAAAAAAAAAAAATTGACTGAAATACCAGCCCTAAAAAGGGCTTTTTGGGGTGCTGTCAGGATGCTGTCCTTACAGCAGGAGTGGACCAAGAACAACTGTCCCTATTAACAGCAGCAGCTCTCCCTGCTCTCACTAACACACTGCTTCAGAATGATCTAAGAAGGATGCTGCCCTTGCTTTTTTATAGGAGGTGGGAGGGTCTGGGAGGGAGTGTATGCTGATTGGCTGGAATGTGTCTGCTGACTGTGAGGTACAGGGTCAAAGTTTGCCTCAATGATGAAGTATAGGGGGCGGACCGAACATTGCATATGTTCGCCCACAGCTGCGGACGCGAACAAGCGATGTTCGCTGGGAACTTTCCGCCCGCGAACAGTTCAAGACATCTCTATGTGGTAATCCCATTGGGGGTGTCTGTAGTATTTTATAAGGCAGTAAGGCTTTCTATAATATTAATGTTTTGTTTGCAGAGGTTTGGGAGGTCTTTTGGGAAATTTAGCATTGCTGCTTTGTCTTTATAACTTGTCACTAAGCACAAAGCCTATTGTTAGGGTATATTATTGTCTCTGAGGACAGTAAGAAAGGATTCCAAGAGCCTTGTTGCTTAATCTCAAATGATGTAATAGTATGGGCTTTTATTACTTTTAGGGTGTAAATATAGCATCTCTTAAGCCCCGTACACACGTACTGATCGTCGGTCGAACGATCGGCCGTCTTTTGTCCAGGGCTGTCCTGCCGGTTGAAAACTGCAAAAGACTGCACACGAATTTTGTCGGCCAACAACAGCCGACTGCAGAAGTGATGTCATGTGATGGTTAACTTTCCTTGTCTTTTTTCTTTTCTGAGCATGCCCAGTCTTGCAAATCTGCTGAGTGTCGGCCGAATTCTGTACTGACTGGCGAACAATCGGCCGTTCTGGTGTTGGCCAACAAAAATTTTAATGCCTGTACGACAGATTCTGTTCGGCCGAAAATGCGCTGTCGGCTGTCGGAAGCATCATACTAACAAGCCTACAATCGGCCGATCGGTCGTCGGCCGAATATTTACGGCCGACAATCGGTACGTGTGTACGGGGCTTTAGTCTAGCAATACCTCTTGGACTTAGTTTTGTGTGTGCATTGATCTAGTTCCATTTTGTTTAAAGCTTAATTCCAAATATGCTCATTTTTGCATGGTTCCATCTTGGACCAATGTAACTATACATGTGCCATACCTGGCCGATCCCCATGAAGAGGGAATAAATGCAATAAATGCAAAACATTCTCTGATTAAACAATTTCAACCTCATCCAATCAGAGGAGGCTTTGCACATATTAATACAAATTGTTCTCTGAATGGCTCCCTTGCAAAGCGAGTGATCTCCTGTGTTTCCTTAAAATATTGTTTAATATAGCATGAAGATTATAATTCAAATACACAGCTCTGTAACTTCAGATAACTAACTCTCTTATTATTATGACAACTTCTGTTTCAGGTGTTGTTAGTGTTCTTTAGGCATGGAGCTTTCAATTAACTAAACTACGTATATGTTATATGATATTGAATTGAATTTTCAGTTTAGTAGTCTGGAGTTCTTTTTTCAGAAACTGAACTTGAGCTAAAGCTGAAATAATTTGGCCCTTGTGTACAGCAGCCTGTTCAGCAGAAGCCGGTCTAATGACTGGCTTGTATGGGATGGGTATGCTGGAAAACAAGCATCCAAACTGGGTTTGCAGCCAATGGCTGTGAGCGCTAATCAGTGTGTTCTGGCAGGGGGGGCAGTCTCCCTGTCAGAACACAAAAATCAGCAGGGGAGATTGCCGCACTAACATTGCTTGGTTAATATGGTGACCTCTCATTTTTTTCAGCCAGGTGGGTTGAAGGGAAAAAAATTCCCTGTATGTACCTAGCATTAGTCCTTTGCCAACAAGTTGTTGCCCTAATCTGGAACTCTGTGCTGAGTCCAGGCCCAAGAGCCTTGGCTCTCTGGGACCATCATGTGCTACCTGATACTTAAGAGGATCAAATCTATGATAATCTTGCTGATAAAAGTATACCAGGGATACGATTAAAATTAAACCTCTACTATTAAACCTCTACTGGTCTGGGACTTCATCCATGTTGATCTAGGTATTTTTGTTGGGGATAAAGGACCAAGCCAGCCACACATTGATTGAATATCAGCCCATTCAACAGGCACCTGCTGAATTTCGATGCTTATATGAGTTGGCTGATTGTCCTGGGTACAACCAACCTGTCGGATTTTTCTTCATGCGATTACTTCCAGCGACAATCAATGTATCCCCCCTGCTGGCAGAATACAGTATCACTGAAGGAGGAATTCCCCCATTCACACTGAATGTGCTGATGGGGGAATCAAGCAAATTTCTTCAAGTGGTAGATGGAAAGGAAATCGAGTAATCTATAGGCTGATTAACACTTGAACCACCACTGGTCTGATGCTACGGTCATTACCCGGTACAAATAAAACACTGGAACATCTGTTTTATTAACTGTACTTCTGTCTGCTGTATACAGAAGAAGTCTGAGCTCCCCCTAGGGACTGTCAACTTTGAGAAGATGTTTTACTATTTAGGTATTTCACCCACCCCTTTTTCTACAATCAACTTTTAAAAATATGCATGAACTGGACTACCATTACTGCAAGAGATACGGCTTTGTGATTCCAGTTTGTGATCCCACTTGCACTACACAAGGCCCAAGTGAAGACACTGTGAAGGACTGTATTATGGTCACATGATCACACCTTTGCAGAGGCACAGTTTAGCATACAGGTATATGTGTTTCAGTAGCCTGAAGAGAGAAACATCTAGGAGTGTGTAGCAAGGTTTCCAGGCCTGTGGCCTGATGTGGGTCTGCCATTAGAACCAGTACTCTCTCCAGCCCATGTGAGCTGTGGCTCTAGGTGTGATAACTGAAGCAGCGACAACTCCGGCATCTTTGTTTGTGATTTTTATTTAATTTAAAGGGGATGGGAGAAGGGAATGAGTAGGATACTCCTTGAGGCTTGAACTAATTACATGTGGGACTTTATTACTGAAAAATGCCGTTGAGGCTTCCTTGATGCCAGCCGGCACCAGCCAACGCTCACTGACTCTGAGAACACTCTGTATAACCGAAGAAGTGTTTAATCCCCAACTTATAGTCCTGTAGACTGTAAGACTGAGAGCTGTAGAACTCCTGACACTGCTGTGCTGTGGAAGTCACTAAATACTGTCCCCCGCTTGGTACAGCTTGAGGTAGTATATTGTAGAACTCTGTGTAACTGTCGCTTTACTGACACTCTCTGTACAATTCAGGGCCCAGACTGCCGGTGCCCCCTTTACAACTTCAGGGTCCTCAACCTAGGTACCCCCTTTACAGCTAGCTGACACTGGATCCCAGTACCTCTTCTGGAGTGGTCCCCTCTAACTTCAGGCGAACCCCCAGGGGCAATCCTCAGTACTCACGACCTGTGTAGGCTTTCCTGGGACTGGACCCCTCTCTCTCTCTCCGTACGCTGTAGGCACACCGGATCCCCCTCAGCTCAATTCAGCACTCTCTGGATTCTCAGGGGACACCCGAAGACATCCACCTTCCTCAGACAGGAGGAGAGGCAGCCACACTCTCCTTCCTGGGACTCTGCTCCCACCAAAGACAACCTGTCAAGCACTTCCCCCAACCTTATACCCACTCCCAGAATCCTTTGCAGCCTAATCTGCCTTCTGGGGTAGTTACAAGCTGGGATGTGTCCCCTGATTGGGCTTCCCACACTGCCCTATGAGAAATCTCTCACAGGAGCCAGTGGGGATACTTCTCCCCTCAGCAGGCACATCTGGAAGTCCTGACACCCTACCTAACAAATCACAGCCCTGCTGTTAGGCAGACAAGGCCCACTATACATTTACCTAGCACCTACCTGTAGGGTGCTACAAGTGTTTAACTACAAGGCTTCAATCCCTTAAAGAACTATACATAAGAACTCTGGTCTCACCCATGGTAACTCCTTCTCATGTGTCAAATACTACCAAACAAAATAAAGGAAATAGCAGTATCTCAATATTTAACTAGCATACTGACATTAAAGTGGGTGAGATGGGTGATACTTACTCTTCTAATCATGTATAGATCAATAGCTGAATGAAATTAGACAGTCTGTTCTTAAGTCACGGAGCATGTCTTAGTACTGTGAGCATTACTCTGGTGAGTGACACGCCATAATTTTTATTTGTTTTTAAGAGGAAGTGACGGGCTTCTCACATACATTAGGGGCACTATAGCCATAACTTTACCACAGGAATACCTAGCTACATCTAGGTCTCACCTAATTTTCCCCGTTTCTAAAAAATTAGTGGCACTAATATAGTCCCTTTGATTCCAAAGCAGATGGCCTCCCCCTTTCACTATATATGCATCTATCCATGATTGTTAAGGACATATCAGGAGGGGAGAGGCATTGAAATCTGGCATCAGAATCCTCTGAATATGGATTGTCATGAAAGCAGTTCTGCCACTTTATGATGTATTCATTCAAAGTATTTATGTAACCCTACAAAATAGTTACAGTATTTTCTTTTCCCAAAGAAAGCACAATTACCTCTTTAAGGCCCCTTTCACACTATTGCAACGCAATTTTGCCGCGATTTCGCGGCGCGATTTTTGCCGCGATTTTGAAAGCATGGGCAAGGCTATATGCCTCAAAATGCATTAAAATCGTGGCAAAGTAGTGCAGGAACTACTTTGAAGTCGGTGCGACTTCAAAACGCACTGATATGAATGGGGCTCATTGAAAATAATGGAAAACGACTTGTCATGCGATTTTGCGGTCCAAAATCGCGGGACAAGTCGCACTAGTGTGAATGGGGCCTTAATATCATAGAAAATATGAACTGAAACACCAAATAACAAGGTGACCTTTTTATCCTACAAACAGAACTCTTTTTACATTTATAGCAAATTCCCTTGCCTTTTTTGTGTTTTAATATATACAACTCCAAACCTGAACGGAATGTCCTCATATGAATTGACTGTGCATGCCTACATTGTGCTATTTCATATAAATCTTTGCAAAGCGAAATTATGATTATAAAAACCTTAAAAGCAGCATTTCTGGCATAACCCTTTGTAATAAAAGGTAGTATAAAGTGAACAGAGGTATAATTAAGGCGTGAATGCTGAATGCTACTCGAACAGTGAAATGGGTTAATGACAGTGGAGTGTGGCTAAAGTGCTTTCCTGTATGACTGTGTTTTGTAAGTCCCTGATCTCTCGCAGCTTCCCAGGTGTCTGAGGGACCATCTGTTCCAAGAGCATCTTACTTTTTTTCTGTAACAATCAGCATTTTACCAGTCCCCACAGACTTCATTCACTATGTCTTGCTATTGTCTTTGGCGACTCTGAATTTGCTGAGTTTGGCCATAAGGGAGCAAGTCCCATTGGTGGGTGGAGGGTAATCTCTTGTGCTGAACAAAGTCACTCTTTTCTTTAGATGAAAAATAAATAAACAAATGATTGGTCTGCCATGTTTTAATATTTTTACATTTCCAACTATCCACAAGTAACTTATTCTTTTGATAGTGTAAAACCCAATATATTTCCCAAACCGCCATTTCTAAAACACATTTTCTACGTTTTGGTGACTTAATGGACACTTTTCTAAAGCCTTTTTTGGTTAACTTGTTAACTTACTTAACTTAAGCACTGGATGGAATTTCTTTAAAACCTTAGATAGAGCTACATTGGAAGAAATCAGTACCAATTACAGCGTTCATGAAACATTATGTATCAGTAGGGCTTTGGTCTTGACAGGTGGACAGAAAGCAAGTATGATGCAAAGCCATGCAAGGCCAAGCTACACTATTTATATTAATATGGAAGGGAGAATTATATGAGAAGCACTGGCATATGGCACTTGATCCATTTAGCTCAGAACATAATATTAGTTATTGGAGTAGGTTCTGCAACTTGCTTACAAACGGTATGGCGATTGCCACTTTATATCAATGGGTGGGCATGGGCATTTCCAAACTCCAGATCATGATCATGTATGTGCAGCTGCAGTTCAATAATGCTGTAGAAATATTTGCACCTAATATGTGTTTGTGCCCTTCTCCCCTGACCCAAAATGAGAAACAAGAACAAAGAAAAACTTGCATTTTCAGAACCCTATACCTGCAGCTGATAGTCATTGTTAGGCATGAACTAATTCTCTAACAGGGAAAACATTCTAAAAAGCTTCTCAGAGAGAAATTAATAAATCCACTGATCAACATTCTATGAAGCAATTTCCTAAATATAACAAATAGATAGAAGACGCTCTTATTTTGCCATTTTAAAACTGTATCTAGTCCCATAGTGAGGATATTAGAACCAGTCCTCTGGAAGACTATTCTAAATCATCACCACTTTTACAGTAAAAAACCCTTTCTATAGGTGACTTTTGAGTCTTTTGTGTTGGGATTGTAATGAACCAATTTGCACTGAATTCTTAATATGATCTATTTACATAGTTATAGTAAGTGATCATATCTGCCCTAAAGAGTTAATAAATTCAGTTCTGATAACCTTTTTCATAGCTATCCCTAGCTTGGGAACTGGTGCCTGAAATCAAATTGAATATTCATGATATGGTCTTTAATAATGCTTTGTATAGGAGAAATATTATGTCGCTCTCTCTCGTCTATGCTTATTTTAATAAAAGACACTAGCTAGCTAGAGTTAGATGCTGTAGATTAGCATGGCATGTTGTTATGTCCATTGCATACCAGGATACCAACACCTTTTTTTATCATGGTTAGCTCATGCATAACTTTACATTTATCAGGGTTGGACATCATTTGTGAAATTGTGATACAGCTGTCCAATCAAACATTGTGTCTTGGTCAACTTTTAAGTTAAGCTATCTTGCAAGAACTACACCATACAGCATGGATACTAGGGCGCATTAAAGTACAAAGAGCCCCAAGCACATGGAGTATTAGCCAAGCTAACCCACTACAGGAACCACATTGCAAAACTGACAAAATTAATGAATAAATATAAATGAAAAACAACAATAAAACCATTATCCCTAAACCAAATATAGGCAATGCCATACTCACATTGGCATCACTATATTTTTTGCTTTTTCCAATGGCAATATTATTAGCTTTGCCTTTCCCTTCACTTAAAATGACAATCTATTTCTCAAAATTAATTTATATTGATCCCTTCTATGTATACCGAATGAAGTTTAGGACAGGTGGGTATACCCAGCCCTTCCCATCTGTCTCCCAGTTGAAGCAGCCACATACCAATCCATATCACCAACCTATTACCACCCTTTTGCTTCTAGGCCTTCCTATATTACAGTTTCAACCTTTCTAGTTGGACTGCCCTTCTGGTTGTTGGGGTGTTAAACAAATAACCTAACCTAAAAACCTAAAAGATAGAATATACTAGAATTTTCTGATCTGGGAGCACTCCAATTGGTAATTCTTGGAACAGATTGAGTGGCTTATCAGAAGTAGAGAGTGCTACCTGGGCTGCTGCAGAAGAAAGGACTGCCTCAGAGGAAGTGCTGTCTGAAAACACATGTTTACAGCTTGGGTCCTCTAAAGCTGGCCATACAACAGTAGAATTGTGTTAGATTCAATTTCCGAATGGATAGTGGGGTCAAATACATTGTTTTTGGCTGTACTAATGAAAAAAATTCCATTATACAAGGAGCACAATGGAAATATTTCTTGAATGAACAATGTTCTAACTGTGGCTTTTGTTCTGGAAAAAATTGTCGCTATTGTAATAAGCATGTTCTAGGTCAGTGGTTCCAAAACTCAGTTCTTAGGTTCCCCCAACAGGATTTTCTTCACCTTGCAAAGGTGCTTTAAATCAACGTTAATGTCTTGGTATTTATGGCAGTTGTTTTACCTAGGGGAAATTTCCAAAACATTGTCTATTGAGGGGTATTTTAGGGCTGAAACTGGGAATGTTCTAGGCACAAATAAACCTTTTTATTTAATCTAGGCATTCATTCAAGTAGCAAGTCTGAATAACAGACTTTTTTTTTTAAATAAAAGTAGTTGAATTTATGGGGTAAGTTACTAAAACTGGAGAGTGCAAAATCTGGTGCAGCTCTGCATAGAAACCAATCAGCTTTCAGTTTTTTTTAATCAAAGCTTAATTAAACAAGCCAACAAAAGAAGCTGATTGTCGCGTTCCTGATCCAAGGCCGAGATGCAGAGAGGGCTCCCCTTGCGGCTGAGTGCGGCACACCCCTGGGGTTGAGACAGAGGTTGTAGCGCCCACAGAAACACTGGTTGCCGGCAGGGTCCTGATGGTAGACAGGTGGTCTCTAGCAGAGTGCTGGGCAGGTATACACCGGACAGTCCAAGGAGGAACCAGGAACAACCAGGCAGTAGGTGTAAGACCGGCCGGGGGGTCAAACACAGGGCTCGGCAGGAAGCTGCAACAGGTGCAAGCCAAAGGTATAGCAGGAAGGCCAGAAGCAGACAAGTCCGTGGGAAAGCCAAGATCAGGTACTGGAGGGCAGGTAGACAGGAAGCAAGTCCGTGAGCCAAGCCGAGATCAGATAACGGGAGAGCCAAACTGGAGCAGGGATGGTCAGACGAAGCCGAGGGTCAAAGCCAGGAGAGAGACCAGACAGGTCAGGAACAAGCCGGGTCAAACTGGAATCCAGGAAGTAGCAATGCTCAGGAAAGAGGAAGAGCTGAAGACAATCCAGCAATCTGATGGGCTGAGCTCTTTTATAGGCCAGTGAATTAGTCTATGGCCTGAGTCCATTGCGGCCATGGGAAGTACTGGCAAAGTTGCCAGTTGCAGCACAGCCATTTCACTGACAATGAGTCTATGGCCTGAGTCCATTGCGGCCATTGGAAGTACTGGCCGAGTTGCCAGTTGCAGCATGGCTGTTTCTCTGACACTGATTTGCTACCATGCACAGCTGCACCAGATTTTGTATTCTCTAATTTTAGTAAATCAGTCCCAATGATGGCAAGATCAACTGCTCTGAACAATGATTTATGAGAATTACCGTCGCAATGCTTGAATGAAATTCTACCGGTGTAAGGCCTGCCTACGGGAAAGAGGTTCACTGAGCCATGAAACAGAAGTATATTAATAGTATATTAACAGTAATACCACAAAAGATTGTTGATCCAGGGAATACGAATTGCCTTGAGGGGGATAAGAAAGATCCCCCCCCCCCCCCCCGCTGGAGAAAATTGGTCCTTGCTTTATAGGTTTTTCTTCCTCTGGAACTGTGGGTCTAGGGATATATATGGAGATGTTTTTTTTTTTTTCTATTGGTTAGACTGGATGGACTTGTCTTTTTTCAACCTGACTATGTAACAATTTAACTTTGAAAGCAAAGCTTGATCTTTCAATGTGCTACATGTGGGGATCTTGGCTAGTTCACAATATTGAATGTTTTCAGTGTTATTCTATCTATGGGGTTTCTCTACTTGAGCTTTTCAGTGTTAGTGAATATGGCTGTGATCAAACGTGGTTTTAAATATATTTAATCATTTTCTAATAAACATATTTACAACCTTTGAATGTGTGTCTTGAGTTCTTGCTTCACTGTCCTTAGAACCTATAAACAAATATTGTGGGTGAGTATTCCTACATATGGAGGTCACCAGGAGAAACCAATGAGAGCTGCAGGGAGCACAGAAGGTGGAGACTCCAGGAAGGGTTGATTTCCCTGCTGACTTCAGGAGAAGATTTCTTAAGATTGGAACAGTATTCAGTGGCATGGGCAGCAGGAAAGATAAGTATATTTATTCTTCTTTTACAACCATGGCTTTTTTAAATTGGTTATTCTAGTTTATTAGTTTCAAATAGTACAATACATTGTGCACAGAAGAACAAGGAAAAGAAAAAACTAATTAGGAGTAGAAAGTACATTGTTGTATCCTAAAAGCTTATCCAAAGTCATGTAACTGTGTAACAGATATAGCAATGGAAAGAGAGATGACCAGAATACAGTATACTTCCTGACAGTATCATGGATAGAGTAGAATAACAAGCCATATATCATTTGGAAAGGTTGTTCTCCGAAACAGGTAAGGTACACTGAGATTATGAAGTGAAGAAGAAGAAGGGAAGACTGCAAAAAAGGGGAAGGAGGGGTTTAAATAGTACAATACACCTTGGTGGTAACCTGATCCAACTGAGGGATCACACAGGATCGGATATGCAGGTGTCAAAGTTGGCAGATTAGCGGGAGACCAAGTCTATTCTGCAAGTGAGGAAGCTTCCACTTAGCACCATTGTCTGGCAATCACAGATTGAGCGGCAGCTAAGATAATATATGGTAATTGCACTCTTTAGCATGGGAAAAAACAGACATTTTATAAGAGAGTAAATAAGAATTGATAAAAACGCACTAGGACTCTATTGGTTGCTAAAAACATAGCAGCTCTTCTGAATTGCCTCTAATGCAAGGATCTTAGGAGTACAGGGTAAGGGCAGAGGAAGGCATGGGTGTTTACCGAAAACCATGAAAAATGGAGACTCCTGAATGCTGGCATTAAGATGATTATTGTGAGCAAATTCTGCCCAAGGAAGAAGGGCAACCCAATCATCTTGGTGGGTTGACGCAAAGACCCGAAGGAACTGCGTCAAGGACTGGTTGGTTCTTTCAGACTGTCAATTGGACTGTGGATGGTAGGCTGAAGAAAATTGCATTGATATTTTCAAGGATTTACAAAGAGCTCTCCAGAATTTGGAAGTAAACTGAACCCCACGGTCCGAAACTATACTTATGTGAATCCCGTGGAGTCTAAAGATTTCATGAATGAAGACCGGCACCTATTCTGCTGCAGATGGAAGTGAGGGAAAAGGTACAAAGTGTGCCATTTTAAAAATCAGTCTACCACAACCCACACTATGGTACAGCCCTCGGATGGAGGAAGGTCACTAATAAAATCCATAGCAATGTGGCACCAAGGCTCCAGGGAGTAAGCAATGGAAGAAAGGGGTCCTGTAAAAGCCTGATTAGTAGACTTGATATGGGCACAGACCGGGCAGGCATTCACAAAGTCCTTAACATCCTTGCAGAGGCTTGGTCACTAGTTGTCAGGGCTCCAGTGGTAGGAAAAGGTCTCTAGGACCCAGCATCTGTCAGGACAGCAATGGCAGGAGAAGGGCTCTAGGACCCAGCATCTCAGCCAGCACGTCACATGGGCCTTTATAAATAAGTTTGTCAGTGATTAAAGTTGCTGATTGATCTTTAGCTTGTACCGTGTTCCTGTGATCCTGGTTCCTGGAAGTTCTGTGCTACTGACCCTGTCTTCTGACTTGAACCCGGCTTGTCCATGGATATCCTCTTTTGTTCTCCTGTGTTTGACCTTGGCTTTCCTATAGGACCTTGCCTGCTCTGTTTATCCTGCTGGCTCCGAACTCTGGCTTGAACTGACTTTCATTGTCTTAGTGCAACCACAGACCTGCCACGTCTCACAGGCGCCACCTGTCTGCAGCCTCTACTTTGCACATCAGAAACCCTTCTGGGTTCCTCTGCAAACTACATCACAGACGACCTGTGCTACTTTGAGTCAGACACCTCCTGTTTTCACTTTCAGGGGAGTCTGGAACTTAGCCGCAAGGGAAGCCCTCTCTCCATTGACCTCCAGCACCAGGTACGTGATACAAGTAGAGACGGGAGAGGAACGTTAGGGTCCTATGGATTAAGGTGGGCAGAGAGTCTAGATTAATGAGCCCGATGTAACAGCTTCATCCTAGAATTCACTGGCCTAAAAATTTTGCCTGGTGGGGTAGAGTCCTTAACTGAGGTGAGACCAAGAACTCAGGTGGGAGAAATTATAAACTCTGGTTCCCCAGAGGTCTCAGAATCCTGTGAGTCAAAGGAACATGATAGTGCATGCGCCCTGAAGTTGGCCTTCCCCGGTTTGAAGGTGATGCCAAATTTAAAATGTGATAAGAACAGCAACCAGCGAACCTGTCAGGGATTCAAGCAATAGACAGAGTGGAGGTACTGCAAATTCATATGATCTGTGTAGATAGTGATCTGATGGGGCAAACCTTCCAAAAGGTACCTCCATTCCTCCGAAGCTAATTTTACACATTCACAATCTCCTATGGAGTAATTTCTCTCTGCTGGGGAGAACTTTGAGAAGAAGAAAGACATTTAGCCCCACAAGGTGATTGAAAAAGTATGGCTCCAACTCCTAGAGACTAGGCATCCACTTCCATGGGGAAGGGCTTGAAGATATTAGGCCTCAAGAGAGCAGGGCCAGAGAGGAAAGACTGCTTTAAGGCGTTGAAGGGCTCCACTGCATTAGGTGGCCAGTTCCTAGGGTCAGCATCCTTTCTAGGTAAGAGTGAATGAAAGTGAATGAATTGCCGGTAGTAAAGCATGAAGCCTAGAAAAGGTTGGATAGCCTTCAGACTGCCAGGCCAGAGCCAATTGGATATAGCGGCAACCTTGTCAGGGTCCATGGAGAGACCAGCATTGGAGGACTGTAAGGACATGAAGTTTGCACGTAAGAAGATCTGGGGAAAAAATAAGAATGTCATCCAGATAGACTACTACACAGACATAGAGGAGGTTGTGGAAGATCTCATAGGTGAAGTGCTGTGTTGCAGAGGCCAAAAGGCATCACTAGATCTTCATAATGGCCTTCCTTGGTGTTAAAAGCAGTCTTCCACTCATCTCCATCTTTTATGTGAATTAGATTATAGGCTCCTTTTAGACTGAGTTTCGCAAAGTAGATCAAACAACTCAGTAAAAAGTGGCAGCACGTAACAGTAATCATAATGGTATTTAATTAGTGGCATTTTAATAGCATTACAAGCCCCGGGCAATGCATTGCACTGGGGCCCTGCCTACACAATCACCCACGAGAATAAAAATGCAAATTATTGATAAGGCTATATGTATTGGTACCTCCAACAAAATCAGTGTTTAAACATTAAATTAATAAATAATAAATAATTTTTAAAAAGGTGAAAAAAATGAATACATTAATAAATAATTTTAAAAAAGGCTAAAAAAAATATGTATAAATAATTTTAAAAAAAGCAAAAAAACATAAAATGCACTGATATCCTTTTTAATTTGGCCATCAATTGTATAAAAAAATGAAAGTGACATGCAGATGTTTTGGCTTTCTGAACATACAAAGACAATATTTTTCTGCACATCAAAAAAGGTTGTACTTACCCTATCTGTCTTTCTTTTCTTTCTTGCTGGCTTACACTTTAGGCTTCTACACCAGTGCCCCCGCCCTTGCGGCTTGCGCTGTGGCTGTCCTGATGTGTGCCTGTCTCCCGGTGAACCTTGCAAGCAGACACTCCTGCTGCTGTGGGCACCTCTCCATGGCCCGATTAGCCTGACTGCAGTGCCAGGCTAATGACAGCTTCCAAGTTTGGCGGCTGGGTCCAGTGAACACACACACGAATGGGAGTCAGACTAGACTGTCCTGTGTGTGCCTGTTTCCATGGAGGCGGACAGGCATTCCTGCAGTTGAGGGCTCCCCCCAAGAGGCCTGACAGCAGCGCGGGGCCCACAGGTGCTTGCCACAGACATCCCAACCTCATTTCAGGAAGGTGGCAAACTCATTTCAGGGAGGAGTCACTCTGTACCCCCTCCTCACCAATTTAACACAACTAAAGGATGATCAAATGAAATGCAATCAGTTATTCTGAGAGATTTTAAAGGAACACTCTAACCACAATGACCACTTCAGTGATTTTAAGTGGTCATGGTGATAGGAGTCAGGAACACTGCACACCCTGGGATATTTACAATTATGTGCTGGGGGCTAGTTGCACCCCTAGCACATGTGACTTGTACTGCTGGGTGGTACTGCTAGCTGGTACTGCTGGTGAGTACTGTTGGAGGGTACTGCTAACTGGTACTGCTGGTGGTTACTGCTGGCAGGTACTGCTGGCTTGTACTGCTGGCTGGTACTGCTGGTGAGTCCAGCTTGTGGGTAGTGCTGGTGGGTCTTACTGGTGGTTACTGCTGGCTGGTACTACTGATGGTTACTGGTGGCTGGTACTGCTGGCGGGTACTGCTGTTGGTACTGCTGGCTGGTACTGCTGGTGGGTACTGCTGGTGGGATGCTGGTGGAGAGTGTGAGGAGCGGCACAGGAGGAAGCATGCAGAGCCGATGCTTCCTGTATCTCTCGGTCTCCTCACAGGCGGAGTGCATTTGATATCACTCCACCTGTGACAGGACGGAGCCGGAACTATACAGGAAGCATCGACTCCATTCTGACAGCTGACACCGACAGCCGGGATATCGCGCAGCACTTGTGGGTGTCAAGGAGCCGCAGCCTGCATGCGGAAGACTCACTCACCTCGCAGGAGACTTGGGATGTCTGTTGCCACCTGTAAGTTCGGCGGCGGGATGCACATGGGATTCGGAACTAATGCTTGCTGGGGCTGGTTGCTGGGCAGGTGCGCCCCCCGGCAAGTGGGGACCCTAGGCAACTGCCCAGCATGCCCATGCAGTAAAACAGCCCTGTATTAATCACCGGTAGTCAATACAAGGACAGAGGGAACCGTCTTTTTTCTTGACAAAGAAGAACCCTGCTCCTATCACGTACATGATCAGAGGCCGAGGTGCTGAGAGGGCTTACCTTGTGGCTAAGTGCAAGGCACCCCTGGAGGTGGAGACAGGGAATGCTGTGCCCAAAGGAACAGGGGTCGCCAGCTGCGGCAAGCTCCAGTGAAGAGGTGACTGCTGTGGTAGTAGACACGTGGTGCGTGCTGAAATGCAGGATGCCTTGAAGGTGACTGGAGGAGGTAGCCAGGCGTGCGACAAGAGCAAGGTCAAGGTCAAGCCAAGGGGATAAACACAGTTCATCAAGCATTAGAGGATTCCGTAGGAGCAAGCCGGGGGTCATACACGGGAACAGCAGACTGGAGCAGAGTAGGTAAACAAGCCGATGGTCGGAGCCAGGAGGAGAGACAAGACAGGTGAGACAAGCTGGGTCGGTAACAGGTAATCCAAGTAAACAGGAACAGGAACACAGGAAGCAGGAAACAGGAAGCTGAAGATCATCCAGCAACTAATGGCTGGAGCAGGCTGGTTTAAATAGGCCACTGGGCGTCGCTGCATTAGTGTGGGCGGAAGATCCAGCTCTCTTCTTGTGGGAAGTTCCCTGACAGCTCCCTTTTGGAGATTCTCCGCAATATACTCTGACATGGCTTTTGTCTCAGGGATACTGAGAGAATATACCCAGCCTCTAGGGATACTGAACATCAGGTGGCCCACAATGTTATAGAAGAACCAGAGAGGCCTAGGTTCTTTCCAGAACTAAAAGGGTTCTACCCCTGCAAGAGATGCAACATCTGTGCTCTAAATGCGTTTAAGGGTAGGAAGATAGAGAAAATCTGGTCCCATGTTACCGGGAGAGAATACCCGATTAACTCCTTCATCACTTGTTCGACACAAAATGTTGTCTATGTACTCCAGTGTAAATGTGGAAAACAATATATCAGATGAACTCTGCGGACTATGCAAATACGCATGGGAGAACATGTGGCCAACATCCGCAAAGGCTTTCCTGGCCACAATGTGTCGAAACATTTTGACTCCTGACGACATAAAGACCCTCGCAACACGCTATTTGTGGCATTCGATAAGTTTACTCCAAACTGGCGAGGGGTGAATGCCAAAAGGGAACTATCTCGTGCTGAAACACGATGGATTTACATTTTGAAATCCTATGTTCCCTTTGGTCTCAATGTCGAATTGGACATTAACTGTTTCATCAATAACAGTTAATGATGTTGATGCGGGAAATGTATAGCCACGTCTAATCCCAATCATCATTTTTCATGCACTACTAGGAACTTCTTTTTTATATATATTTTTTGGGTTTCTCTATATGTATTTTTAGCTATTTATTAATATCTGTCAAATACATTCAACTAATGGTCCTTTTGCTGGTTTAATACTTATTATGTTCTGCAGGATCATCCATGTAAGGTTATTTTTAAAAGGTCATTTGTAAAAGGGAAAAGTGCTGCAATTCACTTTTTGGCCTTTGTCCTTTTGCTGCAATAAGATTTTTCTGGTGGCAATATATTTTTTGGCCACAAGATGGCGTTTTATATTACTGGCGGCTAATCTGTTTATATAGCCCAGCTTTTTATGTCTTCTTTGGCCGCTGTTTTACAAAATCGGTAAAGTGGCTTAAGTCTAATACATTTATAGCATATTTTAAGATGGCTGAGTAGTTTTAACTCGGCCCTTAGGATTTCTCTAGATCGTAGCTGTACAATAGCTAGTTCCGCCCTCAACGGCCAAACAGCGGATGCGTCACTTCCGCCCTTCTCCGTCCTTGATTGGACGACTTTCCGGAAGTGACGAGCTAATGGGGTATATGTTAGGAGTGACCGCGATGTCCGGTAACCACGCCCCTGACAACGTTACTCTGACGAAACCGGTCGGGAGGTTCCAGACATCGCGCTTGTCACGCCCCCAGGACGCCGGCTTTGTGTTCATCGTAGCGGGACGCCGCTTTTTATATTTGCCTGCATGTATTTGTCTACTACCATGTAAGTAGAACTTAAATAAAGCTGATGATTTTACCATACGGGATTACGCTATGATTTCCTCTATCCCTTGCATATTGCCACACATACTGGAGTCATATCTGGATTTGTGACTGAGCGAGGTGTAGATACATATGGAATCAACCTTGGTTTATCGAAGCAGAGGAGAAAGTCCATCCCATAAGGGTTAACATCTCATGCTTAAGTGGCCAGTCCATTAATTTGGAGGCCCACTAGTTGCGGTAAGCAGCCACCTTATTTAAACACACGGGTGTCTTTCCATCTCTGCTCTTCGCATCTTGGGATTTTCATTCTGAATTGGACTTTCTACCACCCCTGCATGCTGAATGAATTTTCGATGCAATGGACTCATGTTTTTATGCACACTCTCGTTTGGTTTAGTGACTAACCATACTGCACTTTTAGTCTGTTAAATGCACAATTTATTTTGATGTTCCTAGCGCTGCACTATTTGATACATATCTAGGGATACTGAAACCTGGGACTAGATCTATAGCCTATGGGTAGGGTCTGTGGGGAGGAAGATGGTCCATCTTGCATTTGAAAAACACATCCATAAATTCAGAATAGTGTGTTGGCACCAAGGAAGAAACCTCCGTGGATGCTACTGGAAGGGTCTTGCCTGGGACCACCCCTAGGCATCTGGTGTGACAGGTAGGCCCCCCAGGAAAACAAATAAGGACCAAACCAGTTGAATAATGAGAAATGTTCTTGAGACCAAAGGAAAACCCAGGACTAACTGAGAGGCAGCCAGTGGTAGCACCAGATGGATTCCAGGCAAAACACTCACACCGACATCTTGATGGGAGTGGTGTAAGAACGAATAGGATCCAAGGCCAGAATGGCTCCATCAATGGACGAGAATCAAATGATCTGAGGAAGGGGTTCAGTAGTCCAAGCGACTTCCTTTTACCAGGGATGCAGAAATGAAATTTTACCCTGCACTGGAGCCAACAAATGCATCCATTAAGATAGTGGAAGTTGGGAAGGACAACTGAACAGCGATAGTCAGACGTGGACTTGAGGGGCAAGAATTACAGTCTAGCATACTGTCAAGGTCTTACTTTGCCTTTCTGTTGGCAACCATCTTGGACATGTGCAGACTGCTGCCTCTTATAAACTCTGATTGCATCATCACTTGCCTGCTGCCTGGGTGTCACACAGTGATGATACTGCACACCTGACTATATCTATCACCGGATGGGTTGCAGTCCTTGCCCTTGTGTTTGTGCTCCAAGGTGCATCTCTGTGTAGCACTGCACCCTTGAGGGTTGCTGGTTTTACACGCTTTTGGATTTCCCTGCATTACCCGTAGCAACTGCTTTCAATAATCTTGGCACTTTACTTTCTTGACTCGGTTACTAAACAGTCTAGGAGTTGTTGTTTTTGTGGTTTTATTTTATGTTGGGATGGGAGAAGGGATGAGTGGGATACTCCAACAATCAAACTATTCACAATGCTGAGGACATCTGATTGAGAATGCGGCAAGACAGCTGCTTCATCCTGCCACTAGGTAAATGTTCCTTTAGGTATTTCTCTTCAGGGCAAACACCTAGCACCCTCTTTTTAAGGCAATTTGTACCTCCTCCTCGTGGAGAATAAGGCCGTGGAGGAGTACATTGCGGATGTGCTTGTCTGGGGCACATTCGCAAGTCCACTTCTCCAGCAGGTGACGGTTTTTTCTTCGTAAAGAAAAAGGGGGGTGAGTTGAGACCTTGCATTGATTATAGGAGCCTCAGTCACATCACGGTCAAGAATGCATACCCGATTCCATTGATTACTGAATTGTTTGACCGCCTTAAGGGAGAAACGGTCTTTACCAAGCTTGACCAAAGGGCCAAGAGAGAGACACGTAGAGCAACAGGAAATGAAGGGATCCACGGACAGAAATCAAAAGGAATATAACTGCACAGTCAGAGGGAAACGCTGAGAACAAAGACAGGATCAAACAACACATAGAATAAGGGAATACTCAGAAACAGCAAACACCAGAGGAGCAGGAGGGTCCAGCTTAAGCGTGGAGACAAACATGTTATACTTACCTACTCTGTGCAGTGGTTTTGCACAGTGTGGCCCGGATCCTTCTCTTCTCGGATCCCTCTTCAATGCTCCTGGCCCCTCCCTCCTGTTGAGTTACCCCCATAGCAAGCAGCTTGCTATGGGGGCACCCGAGCCGAGTCACAGCTTCCTGTGTCCATTCAGACATGGAGCTGAAACCCGGCCCTGCCTCTTCTCTCTCCTGATTGGCTGACCTACTTTTATTGACAGCAGCGGGAGCCAATCATGCCATGCGTCTATCTCAGCCAATGAGGAGGAGAGTCCCGGGCAGCAACATTGCTGGATAAAGATGACCTTAGATAAAAATTTGGGGGGCTGAGGGGGGCTGCTGCACACAGAAGCTTTTTTTATCTTAATTCATAGTATGCTTTAAAGCAGAGCTCCGCCCAAAAGGGGAAGCTCCACTTTAAGGACTTGTCCCCTGCTTGCTCCTCTTGCACAGTTGGCACTTTTGAGGAGTGGGGGGGAGAGCAAGTACCCAATATTGACAGGTACCTGCTTCCCACTTCCGTTCCGAGCACTCGGCAACAGACGTTTTCCTTCGCCCCTCCCCCTGCAGTCTTCTGGGACACTGACAGGTCCCAGAAGACTGCATTCACCCTTCACAATGGGCAGAGCAACTTGCGCATGCGCAGTGGGCACCCTGCTGTGAAGCCGCAAGATGTCACAGCTGGGTGCCCATAGTGAAGATGCCGGTGTCACTGAGGGAGGACAGACAATGATGACGGCTGGGCCAAGTGCACCACTGGATCCTGGGACAGGTGAGTGACTCTTTTTTAAAAGTCAGCAGCTACAGTTTTTGTAGCTGCTGACTTTTATTTTTTTGACAGGTGGCTGGAACTCCTTTTTAAGATAAAAAAAACCTTCTAATCCCTTTAATCATACCTAGGTTCAGGGTGGATTGGCAGGAACCCGAGCAGCTTGAACAGGAGGTAAAAGGTCGAGCCGGATCAATGTACACGGAACCGTGACATACTGTAGTGAAAGCTGATTGGCTTACAATACTTCCCCTTTCACTCCCATGCATTATATAGCTGTGCAGGGAACTACGGGTAGATAATGTAAAGAAAGACTGAGGTACTCTTTGAATATACATTGCAAAAAGACAAGGGGACAACACAGCAGGGCTTCACCTATTGAACAGTTCTAGTTAAACAATTGCAATGGACAACTCCTCATCTTTACAGTTTACTAGATGCTGGCATACATCCAGAAACTGAGCAAATGGCTTCAAACAGGAGGCTATGCAGAGCGGGTGACATTGGAGACATATGTGTTATATGGCAGCAAAGTTCCACAGTGTTAGGAATCAGCACTCTACAAAAATAGACATGCCTAGTCAGTAATGGTAAACTTCTAACATAATGAGGAAGCAGTTGGATGAAAAATGCTTGGTCAATGCCATCAGACAATTCTTTGATGAAGATAAAAAACAACCTGAGAATTTATAACACCTGTTGATCTTGTTGATTTCTGTCCTCTCTAAGTCCCTTAATGAAGTGACTATTCCACCAGCTACCAATTCTGCCAGAGTGATGTCAACCACCTGTGTGAACTACAGGCAGTTGTGCTTCATCCATTCTGCTGCCACGAACATCCTCTGCTGGTTGACTAGCAGCCACTTTGACCATTCAGTTGCCAGTACTGGAAATATGTGCTTTATTGAGGTCAATAATGACCGGTGGATGCTGGTGCTCAATGTTTTTGGGGAGGATGCAAACAAACCCCCTGCCAGGTCTACAACCCATCCACGGTCAATGTTTCTCCGGCTTCTCCTCCCAGCTAATCCGGTCTTAAGGTCCCCCTCCTGTCCTGATTGGCTGGGAGGAGAAGCCGGAAGACAATAGTGAACCACGGCGGCTGGTGCTCCATCAGTCGGGGGGGGGGCAGCGGGCTGCAGATGGCCACCCTCCCCATTCACTCCAGCCCACACCACCATACCCCCCCGTGCCAATTTACTTACCTTGCTCCGCGGGACTGACAGGCGGCAGCAGCGGCTTCCCCCTCAGTCCCTATGTTCCCTCTCAGCGGCCGTCTCCTCCCTCCTTGGCCAATAGGATGCATTTTCCTTTTGGCAAATCGGGAAATAGGTCTCAGGACCCGCTTCCTGATTGGCCGAGAGGAGAATCAGTGTGGTAATAGCGAATATTCATTCGCTATTGTCACACAACTGGGTGGGCTCAGGGCGCATTGCTCTGATCTCCGAGCCCACCCTTTTTTGAAGCCTATTAGAGCCTCTGGCTCTAATCACGTGCTTCAAAAAAAAATAAAAATCCCCCAATGGAATCCATGCGTCCGACGACCTGCATGTGGATTGGGGGCCGGATGTATGGATAGGGAGGGTGGCGCCCCTGCGCCCCTAAGGGACGGGCCACCACTGTAGTGAATATTGACTCCCATATCACAGGTGGGTGGGTTTGGGGCACAGCACTCTGCACCCTGAGCCCAACCATTTTCAAGCCAATTAGAGCCTCGGGCTCTAATCGAGTGCTCCATAGAAACCTATGAGTCCAGTACTCTGCATGGAAATTAGGGGGGTGGCGCACCTGTGCCCCTTATGGACCGTCCCCAATGCTGGTAACCCCCCAGGCACCATCTCACTTTCTATAGCCCTGGCAACATAGAATAAGAATGGGCATACCCTTGTAGAAATTTGATACATTTTCTAATGGTTAGTGGGGTTAAATCGACAATCACTTTCACTTTCAGAGCGGTGAGAAAATTCAACAGAGTTTGATAGAAAATGTGAATGTGGTTTTTATTCATCAAAGATCCTACTTATTGTAATGTGCATGCTCTGGGCACAAAAGAAAACGGTTTAATAGGTCTGGGATTCCATTCAAGTAGCAGGTCCGGACAAAATGTTAAGGACTTTCGAATTAAATTAGTTGACTCAATGATGATTGAATGCTTTGATGAACTATTTTTCAGAATCTCCATACAAGTGTTTGAATTAAATTCTACTGATGTATGGTCAGCTTAAATCACTGATAACAGCAAGAGAAAAGGGTACTTTTTCATCACAAAGCCAACAGAATATTAATATTGTATGCCTGCACCTATAGCCTGCATTAAAATGAAATGCAAGATTCCCATATACTGTGATTTAATTATAAATGTAATTAGTGATGTCAAAGCTTTACCACATTCTACACTATACCTCACTCATTTATAGTAACATTCAAAAGTTGGCACCCCGGTTGAGTAATGCTGATATAATATATAACATCGTAAAATATAATGCAATTAAATGTAACGTTTTTCCTGTAGTGTCTCGTAAATGTGTTATTCTCCAGAGCTTGACTAGCTCGGCCAAACCTTACGCTTAACACTATTTCAGGCCATGTGTCAATTTTTTGGTAGAAAAAAAAAAAGGTAACACCATGATTTTTAGCAAATTTTGAATGAAGTTAAAGCTAGGTGTCTTGTTTTCTAACAGGGGAATTCTCTTGACAATCCTCATCTGTGGTTAAAAAGTACTATCAAGTTGTTTATTTCCATCTTACAAGCAAAATTCAGTCAGGTTCACGGTTTAATGGATCCTGCCTTTAGAGGATCACTGTAGTGTTAACACCACACTGACATTCACAGAACATTGTCTTATTTGGAGCCCCTTCACATAGCAGCCGAAGAGTAAAATCATGGTTTATGTGACAGAATGCGAAAAGAGAAAAAAATCGCAGCGAGCTACTGCCATCCAGAGCCGCAACATTAACAATACACTTCGAGGCTGTGAATTCCAATGCTCACTGTTTAATCCGAGTGTAATATGTGGAATCGTGGTCTGGGTCAAGAGAGCTTTGGAAGGCCCTTACAGCATAAGTGTTGGTAATGCAGTAGTGTATTCCTTAACCTATCGAGGGAAATTTTTAATCTTTTGAACACATAAAATCTGCATTATTTGCTAGAAATTACTGTACACCCCCCCCCCCCCACCCACATATTTTCTAAAAGCAGGGACCCTGAATAATAAAATTATGGTAGTTGCCATTTTTGTTTATGTTGTACAATATGGATGCAGTTGTTTGTCAAGCAAAAATTTTCAGGAAAAGAATACACTAAAATGAATGTTAGTGCAAGCATACACAATATTATATCAATTTTTAGTAAAATATAAAAAATGGGGTTGTTATAAGTAAATAGATACCAAAAATGTGTAAAGTCTTAAAATTGCACATGACCGTACAATTGCAAAAAAAGATGGTACACAAAATTCTCCATAAATAATGCATTTAAAAGTTTTTACTATTTTTTTTATCAGTTTAACCTGATTATGTCAGGATTTCTGTGCTAAAAGCGGTACTTTGTTTTGCACGGAAATCTGTTGTTTTACATTTTAATTCAAATAATTTTTATTAAGATTTCAACAAGGTCATAACAAGTGAAAAAAAGCTTGTGAACGCTGCCGCAGACAAGCATATGGAAGAAAAGATAAAGAAAAAAGAACAAATACTGCATGAAGGTGTACAGTAGTCAAAGCACACGGATTATGAACAATGGGATATTTTCCAAAATATCAATTGTTTTACATTTTAAAACTCACCTTCCCCTGCGTTCCCCGCTGTCCTCCCCAGCAGTCCTCCCGCTGTCCTCCTGCTGTGTGTTCGGCCGATGCCGGCACCTGTCTTCCGGTTCCCTTCCCTGCGAGCGTTGTGACACAGGTGGGGTGGAACCGGCGTCAATTTCAAAAATGTAAATACACCAAATGACATGATGTAAATCTGTGATCCTAACGGATTACACTGTATCTGCCATTTCACCACAGGATTTCACCTGGGGACTTTTCCAGTGCCCTGCCTGTGCTTTTCCAGTTCTTTGTGTCTGGAAAATTGAGAACGACCATGGTGTCCAAAAAGCCTTCTTTTTGCAGAAAAGCGCTTTTAGATGAACTGGAAAACAGCGACAGCGAAACTGAGTTACTTGAAGAACTGAGCGATAGCGATTCGTGGGAAAATTCATCATCAGGTACGGAAAGTGATGACAGCGACGATTCTGATGTCTCTTTCTGGCACATCGCTCCATTGGAAATTCTGAAGAATCATTTGATATGCTTCCCAAATTCCACAAGCTATGGAATACTGCCAGGGAGGTTAAAGTTAACTGTGAATTATGGCCCTAGAATTATTGCTTTCACTCCAACATTAGTGACAATGCCTCACATGTCTGGCGTGTGTTACATGGGGTGTGTACAGGGGTGACCGGGGTGTTTAACCACTTGCCATACATATACTGCAGCAGGTCAGCTCTGTCCCGCGAAACGAGATAGCTGTACCGCTAGTGGGGGAGCGGGTGCGCCAATTTGTTACATGGGAAGCCAATCAGCAGCTCCAGCTGCCGCGATTGTAAACATGGCAGACCACTGTTTTGTCAGTTATGAACACAGGAATCCTGTGTTCCTCATATTTAGGAACAGAGATCTCTGTTTTTATGCAGCAAGCACATCCCCCCACAGTTAGAAAGCACCCTCTGGGGACACATTTAACCCTTTGATTGCCCCTGGTGTCAACCCCTCACCTTCCCTGCCAGTGTCATTAGTACAGTAACAGTGCATATTTTTAGCACTGATTACTGTAGTAATGTCACTGGTCCCTCCAAATGTTTCAAAAATGTCAGTTAGGTGTATGATCTGTCCGCCGTAATGTCGCAGTTCCACTAAAAATTGCTGATCGCCACCATTACTAGTAAAAATAATTGCCGTCATTTGGGTTATAGGTTATGGTCAATGACAGAGCAGTTTTGGAGTACTCAGGGTTAAACTCACCTGAGAGTTAGACCTAAAAATGTCAGGAAGCAACCAGCATGTTGATGAGGTGTTTGTGGAGCAGGACGCAATGTAGGAAGGTTGTGGGCTGTTTAACTGCTGAGATGTTGTTGGACTTCTATGAGCCTTTCTAGACCTCTGAAGCAGGCAGGAATTTAAAAACCTTGATGTGGGACAAGTTTATGCTGGAAGTGAGCTTAAGCTTTGTGTTGTACAAGAGTGTATGGACTGTTTTGTTTGTTTTCCTGAAGATATGCTGTTTTATTTTCCCTTCTTAGAAAACTAAAGGCTGTTTGTAGAAAAACATGAGTGGATAGTGACCGGGACCCCCAAATATCACAGTTGTTGGAGGATGCGAGCAATCTAGGTAGAAAAGTTGTTGAAGCCAAATGACTAGCATTTAAAGGGCCAGTACCTGTTGTGTATGTCATGGGTCGGAGCAGCACAGGCACTGTAAACCACTGAAAGGGGTATGGCGAAAGTTATAAAAGCCCTGGTTCGGCCACAGCGACTCAGCAGGAGGCCACCGGTGTGCAACTACAAGCTCAGCAGCAAGCCCTTTGGACACACCTGCTGTCCTTCCTGCTGCCACGAGGAAGTCCAAGTGCACCAGGGATAGACTTTGGATCTGTTAATACAGGCCCAGCAGTCTCAGGCAGCTCAGTTGAAAATTTAGTGGGAGTCTATCTAGACCCAATTGGCATACTCAGAGAGTAATGCCCTCAGGAACAGTGGGCCAGCCTCAGCGCCACATTTCTGTTTCAAACGTTTTTATCAATTGTTTTAAGAAAAACAAAGAAAAAGGATTGTTTGGTAGAGCAGCGAACAATCCTCGCACGTTCCAGACACGTAACAAAAGAGGCATCGAAATGTGAGGCCTAATAGGAACGAGTGAAGACCATAACATGCAGGTTAGGTCTGACAGGAAGCCCCATAACACACATAAACTCATGTATAAGGAAGGACAGTAGCTGTTTATGAACTACATATAATTGAACATCATGCTCAGCGCCGCATTTCTATTTAGGGAACCACAACTGCAGTAGCCTTACTATGATCTACTGACAGCTGATGCCTAAAATTATGCCAAGCTAAAGGGTAGATCTTAGCTCACCTTGGAGGGACTGTTGCTGCCCAGACACACAGGATATATTGTTGGAGGTATCAAGGCAGCCATTCACTTGGGTCCTAAATACATGCGATGCTACAACTGGCCACAAAGTATTAACAGCCAGAGAAGCTAAATGGACCTCAGATCATGAAGCAGGTTCTCGGGGAGTGCTACTTTAGACTGTTACCAGGTGAGCTTTATTGTTAGGTCAGCAACCAATAGCCTCAGATGATGGACTCACTGGTGGAAATGCCGGAGCGCTACACTGTGGTGGAGGATCTGCTTGGACCTGCCAAGTCCCAAGGGCCCCTGTCAGTGTGAAGAGTAAAGCCATCCACCAACCCTGTCCATACAGGGATGGTTGGGAGAGTTGCCCTATAAAGAAGACTCCTAGAGTGGTGTGTATACATGAAGACAGTAAGGAGTACACACCAGTTACAATGACAATAACCACTGCTTGTGGCACAGTTACACAGGTGATCGGTGTAGTACCAAACCTATTTCACAACATTGTAGTGGAACAGGAGTGCCCTCTCTTCATTAAACTGCGACTGTAGGAGCAGAAGACTGTCTGAACAATGTGACCTTTCTGTCCCCTTTGAAAGGAGGGACAATGAGTCTGCAGACTCTAAAGAATGAGGATGTTGGTGGTGAAAGTAATGCTGATAATGTTGCACTTGTGGTAGTTGGTCTACAGACTGTTCTTTCTACAGACTTTTATTTTCAGTACAGACTGGAAGTCTAATTTTCCCTTAGTTCAGGCTGAGTTGAACTCTGATGAAAAGTGGGGTTTACTCTCAATCCTGAGAAATGTGCCATTGGGATGGAATAGACCAAGTACCTCAGGTGCATTGTGGGTAGGGGTTTGGTGACGCCTCAGATAAACAAGGTAGACGCTATTCAGGCTTGGCCCCGCACTGTAACAAAGAATTAGGTCTGAGTGTTCCTTGGCATAGTTGGATACTACTGATCATTTGTCCCCAACTTTGCCCCTGTTGCTGCACCACTGACTGACTTGACGAAGGGTAAGAAATCAGTCATGGTTAAGTGGAGTGACAAAGCTGAGGAGGCTATTTGGAAGCCTAAAGAAGCCTTATACCAGTATCCAGTGCTGATTGCTTTAGATTTTCTTAAAGAACTATTGTCCAAGCGAAGGTTTAGGAGCCATTCTGTTCCAATCGGTCAATGGGGAGGAACACCCCATAGTATTTCTCAGTAGGAAACTAAAGGCCGCTGAGAAAAACTATGCCATAGTGAAACAAAGATTGCTTGGCTATAATGCTGTCTTTTCCTGATAGAGGTACTGTATTTCAAGGAATAAAAATGCACTCTGATCACTAGAAGGAGCTGACAATCATAGAAAATCAACCTATTAAGCAAAATACAGTCAGAATTTGTGATGACTGGGTAAATGCTTGCGATAGTCATCCAAAAAATGTTTTAAATAGACTCCTTTATGTCTCTTCTGTCATAAATGTCCATCAGTGCATGCCCAGCTGATTGTACAGTCTCAGGACGGGTTATAGACTGCAAACCCAGATGAGCATTTATCTCAGAAATGCACATACACTGTTCAGTGTATAGTCTCAGTACAAATCTGTGCTGGGGCAAAGTCATTTTCTGCATGCAGATGCAGGAGTTAGGTCATCTCAGCACGGCCAATCAAAAATCCAAAGAATCAGAACCCAAAAGAAGACTAGGAAAAGATGGTGACGGCGCAGGAGATCCCTAACATTGCACTTGCTAGCTGAATTGCCTATAAAGCGCTAATATGCTATGCATACTAGCACATCATGACAAAAAGTTCCCGGGGGGCCTTTTGGTGTGGTGGACCATGGTTTACTTCCATTTTTTTCTGTAGAGAACATCAAACAGAACAATTACAAAAAATAAAAAAAAAACAAAAAAACATACACTGAGCTTAACAGTCCAAAACAGGTGGCAAATTGGTAAATCGTAAAATTAGATCATAGCCACACATGAAATACAAGTGATACAAAGAAGTATCAAGTTTCTAGGACCTGCTGCACCATATAGAATGGAGTGCAGTCTAATTAGATCAAATCATCAGCATCTCACATGTCATCAGGCAGGTAAAACAATACAATATGGTTAATTACCAAGAACCAGAGACCCTTATGAGGTAGTGGGGGTGCTTGAGGCCGTAGTGGGCTCCGCCAGAAAATTAGACCAGACCTTATCAAATTTGCAAGGGCATCCCCTGTTGAGATAAGTGTCCTTATATGGTGGCAGGCTGTTATTTATCAGTTGATTCCAGAGTGATAGCGGGGTTTACTTCCATTTTAATTCCTAGAGTGCCCTCCTTTAGAGATGACAAGTCCAGACTACAATCAATAAGTGCAGTTACTAGTCACTGCATCAGTATTGTCACTGAAGGTGCATGGAAAGCAATCTGGGGGGAGGCTGTTATGGAGGAAGAGAGAACTTAAAGCGGAGTTCCGCCCCGGGAACGTTTTTTTTTTATAGAAATACCCCCGGGAAAGTCAGGGCTAGTGCATTCCACAATGGCTAGCCTCTGATCTGTCCCGAGTTGCACTTACCTTTTAGAAGAAATACTTACCTTGAAAATTTATTGTCCAGCGCTGCCATCTCAGGTGTGGGCAGCTTGAAGCCAGCGCGATCCTCTTCTGTGTCCTCTTCCGTCTTCTTCGGTCCCACGATGCACTGCACCGGCCCCGCCGTCACTTCCGGTGCCGCAGCGTCATCCCTGCACAGCTTCTGAGCATGCCCTGAAGGAAGAAGCTCGGAAGGAAGAAGAAGGTTAAGAGGGCTTTTGTGGGGTTCTGAGGAGGAAAGGGGAAGACTATAGTTTAGGTATCCCCCCCCCCTCCCCACCTTTCTCAGTTCAGACCTCCTTCCAAGTGGGACTTAAGGGCAGTCTACACCAGATTCACTGCAATCATGATAAAACCCTACAGTAAACGCAGGCATTAATATCCTTAAAAAACCTCCATTGCCATATGTTCTGGTTTAACTGGATATCGGCAGTGATAATTAACCTGGGCAGAGACAGCAAAGAGGCAAAGAAAAGTTCTGTGTATGCAAACACCATCACTACCGCTAGACACAGCAAAATGTCATGGCCAACTCAAGTTAATCATGTTTAGCAGTAGACTGTGGAGCACCAATTTAGCCTTTTGCCCACTGAAGTGTCAAATTAAATAAAAAATAAATAAATAAACACATGGAAAACACAGATTAGAATTCTAGCACCATATTGCTTATCTATCTTTTACCATCTTCATAATGTAACTATGTGTCATGTAGCGTATGTTCACCCTTCTGCAAATATTAAAGAATATAAAGATTCAATGTTCTAATTAATCCCTGTAGAGAAGCTGTCACTTCTTCAATTGGGTTTGAAGGCCTGTGTCATTAATTTGCATAAAAATAAATCTTGACCAAAACTGCATAAGAAAATTCAACAAACCAATACACCAAAATGTTATGGATATAAATGTAATATGTTTAGGGACAAGTAATCATGAACTGCATTTTGGTTGTATAAAAGGCATTATTCAATAGTCACGTATAGTTTTTTTTTCTTCTTAAGGATTATACTTAACTAAGTAAAGGCAGCATGGGTCCGATGCTGCATCTGTCCCCCGGCGTCTCTAATACCCCAGATCTCTTGGCTCTCACAGCTCCCCGAGCAGAGAGCTACTGTCAGTCAGCTGACACCCCCCCCCCCCCAGTGATCACTGAGCGCTGGGATGTGGAGGAGGCGGCTAGCTGGAAGGCTGACCCGGGTGCCAGTCCAGGCATATGGGCAGATTGCGACTCCATTGTCACAATCTTGCCCGAGCCTGGACAGACTCTGTGATGTCAGCAGACAGCAGACTTCAGTCTGCTGTCAGCTGAAAATTGGTTACAGGAGTACAAAATGAACTGCACTCCTGTGATCCACAAGAGAAGAAGAGCCAAACGAGCTTTGGCTGTATGTCTCCTATAAGTGCAGTAGACCCAATTAAATTGTAATTTTTCTTATCCACACATGGTGACTACCTTTTGCATCTTTTGCCCTTCCCTTTAGATCAGCCTTTCTCCACCCTACACACAGCTAAAAAGATAGTTGATATAAGTGGTTACTGGGAGGTAGAAATTCTACAAGGAACACCTAGCAACCTCTAGGAACCCCAGGTTTCCCTGAAACTCTGGTTGACAAACCCTGATTTAGATTGTAAGCTCTCACAAGCAGGGCCCTTCTAATCCTCATGTCTTGAATGGTAACTGTACTGTCTCTCTTTATTTTGTAAAGCACTGCACAAACTGTTGGCACTATATAAATCTTATATAATAAAAGTAGCCAATCAGAACTGCAAAGTGAATTTTTATTGGCTCTGTACTTGTAGCGAGTTTAATACTTGACTAGGGATCGACCAATTATCGGCAACACTGATATATCAGGGGCCAGTATGCACTTTCCCTGATATATTGGAATCGGCCCCTGAGGTTACCGATATTGCCGATATTTCGGGAAAGTGCTGTACCGGAGTGATGCCTGCAGCTAGAGGCATTCCCCCGGTACCGGTGTCCATAGCCGACAGTCGGCTGTCTTGTAATGACAACCGATTCGGCTGAGAAGCCGCTTGGTTGTCATTACAAAGAGCGGGAGGGGACGCCCCCCTCCCACCACCTTCCGTGGCTCGCCCGGGTCTCCTGTACCACCGGGATCCTACCTGCACGGCCGCCGAAGACCCGATCAAAGCCGCATTCGACTCTGATCGGGTCTCCATGTAAAAAACCTGGAAGTAATGTCATGACATCACTTCCGGGTACTCTACGCCAAATTTAAAAAAATACGAGCATTCAAAACAGCCAAACTTGGCGTTTTGAATGCTTTTAAGTGCACAAGAGGGGTTGGGGGTCTTTTAGACCACCAGATCCATCCACAAGAGTACCTGTTAAAAAAAAAAAAAAACATTTTAATGTCCTAAAATATCAGCCAATATCGGCCGATACCGATATCCGAAGACCAAAATATCGGTATCGGCAATAAAAAAACGATATCGGTTGATCACTATACTTAACCACTTGCCTATCAGCCAACAGTAATTTTACTGTTGGCTGGCGGCTTAGGCAGGCACTGTGATGTACCAGTACATTGCCCTGCTTATGTATACTATGTGAGTCCCCTGGGGCGCATAGTGGCGCGATTTATGAATGCTGTGTCCACCGGCAAATTGCCATATGCTCATAGTGATTTTATCACTTTCTATGTACATACACATGTGCTGTGCAGTGTACATACTGGCTTTTAATGGACAAGCCAGTAATGGAGACAAGTTCCGGGACCAATATAATTCCTGCAAGCATGCACACAAGTTACATAATCAATGGCCAAAGAAGATTTCAGCAGTGCCCTGAACCCAAGAGATGGACAGATTGAGTGTCTATACTGATTACAATCCAGCAATACACTGTTTCCCTCTGCTCTGCACAGGCTCAGTTGCTCTCCCATTTTAGGCATTGCTGAATTTGTAGAAGCCGATCTGCTGACAGCTTTAAAAGGGAAATACACCCTCCTATCCTTTACAGCAGTGCTTCTCAACTCCGGTCCTCGGGACCCACTAACAGGCCAGATTTTAAGTATTACCTTGGGGAGATGCAGACTAGAATACTGCAATCACTGAGCAGCAAATGAGATCACCTGTGATGTAATTTCGTTATCAATAGACATTAAAGAAAAACATAGGCACAATTTAAAAGAACATTTCCTTACAGCCCAAACCCCTATCCATGATCATATAAATATCTTTTCCTTGCCATTTTTGTGTTAACCACTTGCCGACCGCCGCAAGTACATATACTGCGGCGGTCAGCCCCGTGCAGGCAAAGTGACGTATGGGTACGTCACTCGCCCGCGAGCCAATAGGGGGCAAACGCGCGCCGCCGGAGGCGCGCTCCCGCCCCCGCTCGCTCACGGGCATCCCCGCACGAGTGACCGGCGTTTTTGATGTCCACCGTCACAAGATCTCCCGCTGGAGAGGGAGAAAGGCAGGCGGCTGATGTAAACAATAATCAATAAATTATCAGCGCAACCAACTAGTGAAAAAAACCAAAGATGGTATAAACAATTGAAACAGCAAATGAATACTGGTGCAAATAAGTATACAAATATCAGTGCAATAATCCGGCTGCAAACACAAATTGTGTAACACCTCACAAATAATATGCAAATGCCTATAAAAGTGCTGCGCCAGAAATACTTAATCAATATATTAACAGGTGATATTGATGGTGTAATAAATATCAAAAGAGTCTAAAATAAAGTCCATAAAGCCCCGTACACACGTACTGATCGTCGGCCGAACGATCGGCCGTCTTTTGTCCAGGGCTGTCGTGTCTGTTGAAAACTGCAAAAGACTGCACACGAATTTTGTCGGCCAACAACAGCCGACTGCAGAAGTGATGTCATGTGATGGTTAACTTTCCTTGTCTTTTTTCTTTTCTGAGCATGCCCAGTCTTGCAAATCTGCTGTCTGTCGGCCGAAATCTGTACTGACTGATGCACAATCGGCCGTTCTGGTGACGGACAACAAAAATTTTAAAGTCTGCACGACAGATTCTGTTCGGCCGAAAATGCGCTGTCGGCTGTCGGAAGCATCATACTAACAAACCTACAATCGGCCGATCGGTCGTCGGCCGAATATTTACGGCCGACAATCGGTACGTGTGTACGGGGCTTAAGTGTCCAAATAAAGGTGAAAAGAAGAAACTACCAACAAGGTAGTAAAAAAAACAAAGGTGGTAAGAAAATCATAAAAATTTCTTCACAAACACCGCTGTGCATATATCCCACCACCGTCTAGATTGGTCTCTCACCTCAGCCACAGACCCATAAAGGGTCAAAGATCGCATATATCAGCTGTAGCAAACTGGGGATTATCCTCTCCTAGCTCTCGGACAGCCCAACATAGATCACTTAGGTGGGGATGGATGAACTCCAATCAAACTCAGAAATCGGTGTATATATAAAACAAAGGGGACATATATAGTGCTCTCCGTCTGAATACCAATGTCTTTATTAGATATAGTAAAAGGTACTCATATTTAGCGGCACTCAGCGGTGCACGCAATGCAGACAGATACACATGCAGCTGGGACAAAGGGAAAGTACGACGTCAGGTACGCAGGCTCCGCCCCCTATACGCGTTACGTCGGAGCTAACCAATAGCCTTCGACTTCTTCAGTAGGGGTGATGTAAACAAAGCCGCCTGTCATTCTCCCTGATGTAACAGCAGAGATCATACGATCCTGCTATGTAGGATTGTATGTCTCTGTGGTTACATCACAAGCCACACCCCCCCACAGTTAGAAGCACGCCTCCAGGGACACACTTAACCCCTTGCTCTCTAATACAGTTAACCCCTTCCCTGCCAGTGTCATTTTTACAGTAACAGTGCATATGTATAGCACTGATTACTGTAGTAATGTCACTGGTACCCCCAAAAGTGTCAAAAATGTCAGTCAAGGGTCCAATCTGTCCGCCGCAAAGTCGCAATCCCGCAAAAAAAATCGCAGATCGCCACCATTACCAGTTAAAAAAAACAATAAAAATGACATAAATCTTTCCCGTAGTTAGTAAACGCAATAACTTTTGCGCAAACCAATCAAAATACGCTTATTGCGATTTTTTTCACCAAAAATATGTAGCGGAAAACAAATTGGCCTAAAATGTTAAAAAATTTAGATTTTTAAATTTTTTGGGGGAGAATTTCATATAAAAAAATGTGAAAAATATTGTTATTTTTTCAAAATTGTCGCTCTTTTTTTGCTTATAGTGCAAAAAGTAAAAATCGCACAGGTGATCAAATACCACCAAAAGAAAGCTCTGTTTGTGGGAAAAAAAGGACGTCAATTTCATTTGGGTACAGCGTCGCAAGACCACGCAATTGTCCGTTAAAGTCACGCAGTGCCGAATCGCAAAATAGGCCCTGGTCTTTGAGCAGCCAAATCCTCCGGGGCTTAAGTGGTTAATACTAGCTCCAGGAATGAACCTCAGCCTACTGTAAACACAAACTATTCAACATCCTTGACAATGGGCCACACTAGAGGAAGGCTTGTGGCCCGCATTTTTATTACTTATTTATATAGCAACAAGAGTCCCCTCTATGCAAAAATTGATGCATCTTGGAGTGTAGGGATTTATTTTCCTTTTTGTGTGATGTGTTAATGTCTGATAGGTAGACCTCTTAAGTTTTGCTGTTGTCCCCTCCTCCCATACCATCCTTCACACTGGCCAAGATAGTGAAGGCTCTCCCACTGTTATCATGATTTGAATGTAACCAAAATTGAAAGTAAATCACCACAGCAATGCTGAAATGTCCACATACTGTATCTGGCAAAGATTTATACTTCTATCTATCCCTTCCTGAGGTTTAGACAGCCCTACCAAAAATTAAAATTGAAGTACCACACCACTGCTAAGAGGTCAAGATACAGCGTTATTCTAGTACAAGTCAGGGGCGAAACTGTAAGAGTAGCCAAAGCATTTTGGTTCCAAAAATGCACCATGCATCAGGGCTTATATAAAAACAATAACCATTCTTTAAGATAGCAATACCAATAAGCAGTGGCAGCTGGTGCCCAAAATTTTGGGGGGGGGGGGGGTGGGCGCAAACAGAAAAAATGCGGCAAAAAATTGCATGACTTTGAGGTCACAAAAGTGTGAAAGGGGCGTTTAGTAATCAAAGTATAGTGTGCCCCCTTCAATGCAGAGTTACTACAGCATGCCACCTTCAATGCAGAGTTACTACAGCGTGCCACCTTCAATGCAGAGTTACTACAGCGTGCCCCTATTCAATGTAGTGTTACTACAGCATGCCCCCATTCAATGCAGAGTTACCACAGAATGCTCTCATTCAATGCAGAGCTACTACAGCGTGCCCCCATTCAATGCAGAGTTACTACAGCGTGCCCCCATTCAATGCAGAGTTACTACAGCGGGCCCCCATTCAATGCAGAGTTACTACAGTGTGCCCCCATTCAATGCAGAGTTACTACAGCGTGCCCCCATTCAATGCGGAGTTACTACAGCGTGCCCCCATTCAATGCAGAGTTACTACAGCATGCCCCCTTCAATGCAGAGTTCCTACAGCATGCCTCCATTCAATGCAGAGTTACTACAGCATGCCCCCATTCAAAGCAGAGTTACCACAGCGTGCCCCTATTCAATGCAGAGTTACCACAGCGTGCCCCCATTCAATGCAGAGTTAATACAGCTTGCCCCCATTCAATGCAGAGTTAATACAGCGTGCCCCTATTCAATGCAGAGTTAATACAGCTTGCCCCCATTCAATGCAGAGTTAATACAGCATGCCCCCATTCAATGCAGAGTTAATACAGTGTGCCCCCATCAATGCAGAGATAATACAGCGTGCCCCCATTCAATGCAGAGTTAATACAGCGTGCCCCTGGCCTCTGGCTGAAACATGAACGAAGTAGTCACTTACAGTACTGAAGACAGTCAGACTGAGGCTCACAGCAGGCAGCAGGGGTCAGGAGTCGGGACGGTAACGCTTTGGCTCTGGATCCTCTCTCGTCGTCTTGGCTGGCTCAGCCGGGAAGGAGAAGGAGACGGTGACGCCCAAGCACCGCCCACCGCTACCGCACCAATCACAGGACGGCAAGCAAGAAGTGGGAGTGTTCAGGGCGCATCGCTCTGCGCCCCGAGCACATTCTAAAGGCCGCCAATAAGCTTCAGGAAAAAAAGCACATGAGGACAAAAACCCCACCCCCTCCATAGCAGCAGCATTGTCCGGCGCCCCGCTGCAATTAAAGGAACACCTTTTTTTTTCTGCCTTGGGGGGGGCGGCCCCTGCGCCCCCCTATGTATCAGCCGCCACTGCCAATAAGAAAACTTTGCAGGTCCAGCGCTATTTTTCAATTTTTGTCAGCACAGTCTGGTTGGTTACCTGAATTTTCTGTACTGTAATTTAACAACACAGAACACAGCTAGGTAACCTCCTTGCCCTAAGCCTGTGATTAAACAGTGAAGGAGTAGCAGCAGACTGATGAGATCATACAATTACTCTTTCTCTTGCCCTATCAATATGTTTCTTGTTAGCACAGGAGCCTGTGCATAGCTGGCCCAACACTAGCAAAATTTCATTCAGATTTTTTTGTTTGAAGAACATTCTTTTAATTTGCTAACCATTTGTGAGGTCAAATCGAGGTTTGTTTTCTACTGCAGTGATGAGAAATTTATAAGCAGGCAAAAGTTTGAAGTACTTTACAATGACATTGAAAAATGAAGAACAACATAGACACGTAATTGAATCCACTGAGAATTGTCTATATAAATATTCATAGAAATTTTCATACGAACATTTGTTCCAAAATCCACTAGAGTATGGCCGGCTTAAACACTTCATAACTATGCTATATTCGAAAGACGGCTACAGCGCAGCTCTGCTGTTTTGGAAGGATGTCCATGGACTCCATCAGTGCTGCCTATCAGTGCCTCCTGATAGTCCATCTAGTTCAACCAAAAAAAAAACTATACAAACCCCAATGCCCACAGTTGATCAAGAGGAAGGGGAAAAACCCCAACAAATCATGATCCCATCAATGCTGCCTACCTTTGCCCATCAGTGCTGTCTATCAGTGCCCATCAGTGCAGCCTTATCAACAAACATAATCAAAAAAAAATAATAAACATTTGTACAATGATGCTGGGTGGGACTGCTCTTGTTCTGGAAGGATGTCATATGACGTTCTCCCATTCCTGCCACACAGGCGCGCCCCCGGGTGTGCCCAGTGAGGCAATCGGTGGTGAGCTATATCTCCCAGACACAGTGCATCACTGATCGGGGTAAAGAGCCAATGACATTGGCTCTTTCAGGGCCTGGAAAAGGGGTGAGCTGGAGGGGTGGCTGCCCTGGGCACTGTGGTATCATGTGGGGTGGGGGGCACCATAAACAGATTGGGGGGGTATTTGTGATGAGTGGGGGAATTTGGGAGAGGGTTACTAGGAAAAATAATTTGGGGGGATTTGAGTTGGGAGGGGGGATGGAGAAGAGGAATTGTGCAAGGTGGGGGGATTTGGGGTGCTTGTGCTAGAAGAGGTGATATGATAGAGAAGCAAGAGGATTGGTGCTAAGGTGGGAAATATTTTGAATGGGGAGGGGGAGGGGATTTGTGCTGGTAGGGATGAGTGGGGCATATTTGAGCTAGGAGGGGAAAAGTGGGGGGGGGCGATTTTGGAGTGGGAGGAGAGGACGTGTACTCGGAGGAGAAATTAGAATATAGAAATTGTGCTAGAAAGAGCCATTTTCTTTAGGGGGGTTTGAAGAGAGAGGGGATTTGAGCTGGGAGGGGGATTGGGGGGGGGGGTAAAGATTTGTGCTGGTAGGGGAAATTTCAGCAGGGGGGCAAATTTGTCCTGGGAGAAGAGGGAATTTATGCTTAGGGGGTAGGCATGCTACTTGGGGGGGCGCAGTTTGGCATGTTCGCCCTGGGCTCTAGATGACCTTGTCCCAGCACAGGGTTCTTTACTTTGTGATCAGCTTTGTCCAATCACAACTGATCACATGTAAACAAATTCCAATTATTGACATTTCCTTTCCTCAGCGCTGTTACTGTCTGAGGAAAGGAGAGCCGATACCCAGCTTTCCTGTGACAGGGCACATTTACGCTGATAATCAGGGCACTGATCATCACTGCTCTGATTATTAATGCAGCCCCATCAGTGCCAATCAGTGTCCATCAGTGCAGCAAATTAGTGCAGCATATCAGTGCCATCTATCAGTGCCCATCAGTGCCACCTTATCATTGCAGCCTCATCAGTGCCTCTTCTTTAGTACCCATCAGTGCAGCTTATCAGCACCCATTAGTGCCACCTCATTAGTGTCTGTCAGTGCCCATCAGTGCCGCCTCAGCAGTTCATCTTCATGAGTGCCCATGAGTGAAGCCTCATCAGTGTCCATCAATGCAGCATCATCAGTGAAACCTCATCAGTGCAGTCTCATCAGTTCCCATCAATGCAGCCTATCAGTGCCCATCAGTGCAGCCTCATCAGTGCATATTAGTGATGAAGCAAAATTCTATATTAGAAAGGAAGAAAAAGGTTCTTCTTTCTTTTTTTTTTTTTTTAATTTTCCGTATTTTTTCATCTGTTTAGCAAAAAATGTAATAAACCAGTGGTGATTAAATGAAATAAAAAAAAACTGTCTCAAACAAATTGTAAAAATGTCAAATGGGTACAGTGTCGCACAATTGTCATTTAAAATTACATAGTTACATAGTTAGTGAGGCTGAAAAAAGACACCAGTCCATCCAGTTCAACCTATGATGTGTGTTTGTGTTTGATGTTAACAGTACATTGTATACCCCTGTATGTTGTGGCCTTTAAGGTGACTGTCTAATAATTTTTTGAAACTATCGATGTTCCCCCCTGATACCACTGCTTGTGGAAGAGAGTTCCACATCACCACCGCTCTGACAGTAAAGAACCCCCTAGGTATTTTAAGGTTAAACCATTTTTACTCTAGTTTTAGTGAGTGGCCACATGTCTTATTGTATTCCCTTTCTCTGAAAAGTTTGTTCCTTATGCTAGGGTCACCAGTACAGTATTTGTACATTGATATCATATCCCCCCTCAATCGTCTCTTCTCCAGAGAGAATAAGTTCAGTGCTTGTAGTCTTTCCTCATAGCTGATGTCCTCCATTCCCCTAATTATTTTTGTTGCCCTTCTCTGGACTCTCTCCAGTACCAGCACATCCTTCCTGAGGACCGGTGCCCAGAACTGGACGGCATACTCCAGATGTGGCCGGACAAGAGTCTTGTAGAGTGGGAGAATAATCTCTTTATTTCTGGAGGGAATCCCCTTTTTTATACATCCCAATATTCTATTGGCTTTGCTTGCAGCAGCTTGGCATTGCATGCCACTGCCAAGCCTGTTGTCCACTAGGACCCCCAGGTCCTTTTCCATCTTAGATTCACCCAGAGGTTTCCCCCCTAGTGAGTAGCTTGTGTTTGTGTTTCTGACGCCCAAGTGCATTACTTTACATTTTTCAACATTAAAACTCATCTGCGATGTAGTTGCCCACCACATTATTTTGTTCAGGTCTGTTTGTAAGGTTTCCACGTCCTGTATAGAAGGTATTGCCCTGCTTAGCTTAGTGTCATCCGCAAATCCCGAGATTGTGCTAGATATCCCCTCCTCTAGATCATTTATGAATAAATTAAACAGGATTGGTCCCAGGACAGGTCCTTGGGGGACCCCACTTTCCACACCCGCCCAATCCGAGTACTCCCCATTTATCACCACCCTCTGCACTCTCCCCTGGAGCCAGTTCTCTATCCAGGTACTCATCCTATGGTCCATACCTACGTACCTCAGTTTGTACAGTAAATGCCTTTGCAAAATTCAGATACACCACATCCACAGGCCTTCCTTTATCTAGGTGGCAACTCACTTCATCGTAGAAGGTTAATAGATTGGTCTGGCAAGAACGATTTTTCATGAATCCATGCTGATTACTACTAATAATACCGTTTTCATTACTAAAGTCTTGTATATAGTCCTTTAACATCCCCTCCAAAATTTTGCAGACTACAGATATTAGGCTGACAGGTCTATAGTTACCCGGGATATATCTCGGCCCTTTCTTTAATATTGGTACCACGTTGGCTTTTTTTCCAATCAGCTGGCACCATTTCCGTTTCTAGACTATCTGCAAAGATCAAGAATAAAGGTCTGGCTATCACCTGGCTGAGTTCTTTAAGAACCCTCAGGTGCAAGCCATCCGGTCCCTGTGATTTATTTATGTTAAGTTTCTCTAGTTTCGTTCTAAGTCTATCTTCTGTTAACCATGGCGGTACTTCCTGAGGTGTATTATTTAATTTAGCATTACAAGCTGGGTTAGTGTAGCCCCCCAATTCTTTTGTGAAGACTGAAGAGAAGAAATTTTTTAGCACTTTTGCCTTCTCTCTGTCCTCTGTGGCCAGATTCCCTTCATCGTCTTTTATGGGGCCAATGTGTTCTGGCCTCACTTTCTTACTATTTATATACTTAAAGAATTTCTTGGGGTTTTTTTACTCTCTTCCGCTATATGTCTCTTGTGTTATATTTTAGCCGCCTTGATTTCACCTTTACATTTCTTATTGCACTCTTTATACTGTTGAAATGCTGCCAATGACCCCTTAGCCTTGTATTTTTTGAATGCCTTTTCTTTGGTATTAATATGCCTTTTTATGTTGGGGTTTAGCCACCCAGGGTTTGCTCTTTTAAACTTATTCCCCTTTGGAATACACTGACCAATCCCTTTGTTTAGTATGCTCTTGAAGCACTCCCATTTTTCCTCTGTGTTCTTTATTCCCAGGGGTCTATCCCATTTGATATTTTCTAGCAAACAGCGCAGTTTAGGGAAGTTGGCTCTCTTGAAATTCAGTGTCCTTATATTACCCTTGTGTTTCTTATTACTATGATTTATACTGTAACTAATTGACCTATGGTCACTGTTTCCTAAGCTGCTCGTATTTGTATATCCGTGATTAGGTCTGTATTATTGGTAATCAGTAGGTCAAGTAACGCACTGTTTCTGGTCTGTGCGTTCACCATCTGACCCATGAAATTATCCTGCAAAACATTTAGGAACTGCCGAGCCTTGGAGGAATGCGCGGTTCCTTCTGCCCAGTCTATATCTGGATAATTAAAGTCCCCCATTATACTTACATTTCCCATCCTTGCTGCCAATCCAATCTGTGAAAGGAGTTCCACCTCCCCCTCCTCCCTCTGGTTGGGGGGCCTATAGCATACGCCAAATATTACTTTCCCCATAGTGCCTTCCCTTTGAAGTTCTATCCATAGGGATGCTACCACCTCCTTAGCTCCATTATTAATATTTTAATATTGTCCCTCCTATTTACCTGTACACTGTTCTTAATATACAGACATACCCCTCCCCCTTTTTTATCTTCTCTATCTCTGCGGTAAAGGGAATACCCCTGGATGGTTGCCAGCCAATCATGAGAGCTGTCAAACCAAGTCTCTGAAATCCCCACAAAATCTAAGTCTCATACATCAGCAAGTCCAGTTCTCCCATCTTGATGGCCAGGCCTCTAGCATTGGTATACAAACCTCATAATTTTGTCCGGTTGCATACTATATCCTCGTTTGCTGTTGTTTTTAGGCTGCTCTTGTGATTTTTCCCCATGCCCACCTTGGGTTTAGGAACTCTGAACACCCTACCGCTTCTGTGACTATGGTAAAATTTGCTTGCGCCCATAAAATGGAGACAAACTTCAGTATCCTATATTTTTAAAGACGACACTTTAACCACTTGCCGACTGCCTAACGCCGATCTACGTCGGCAGTCAGCCCCTCACAGGCAAAGTGACGTAGGGCTACGTCACTAGCTTGTGATGGTCTAGGGAGCAAGCGCGCGCCGCCGGAGGCGCGCTCCCGCTCCCGCGTGGTCACGGACCCCCCCGCGCGTGTGACCAGCGGACCCGATGTCCGCCGGTCACTCGGCGATCGGCGGGGGAGAGGGAGAATGTCAGGCAGCTTGTGTAAACAAGCCACCTGTCATTCTCCTTGCTGTAAACTAGACACTGATCACACGGATCTAGTATGTAGATCCGTTGATCAGTGTCCTTACAGCTCAAGCCACAGCCAATCACAGTAGAAAGCACGCCCCTAGGGATACACACAGCCCCTCCCTCCCAAATAAAGTTAACCCCTTCACTACCAGTGTATTTTTACAGTAACAGTGCATATATATAGCACTGATTACTGTAGAAATGTCACTGGTAACCCCAAAAGTGTCACAAATGTCAGTCAAGGGTCCGATCTGTCCGCCCCAATGTCGCAGTACCGCAAAAAAAATCGCAGATCGCCGCCATTACGCGTTAAAAAAAAAAACATAAATGACAAAAATCTTTCCCTTTGTTAGTAAACGCGATAACTTTTGCGCAAACCAATCAAAATACGCTTTTTGCGATTTTTTTTACCAAACATAGGTAGCATAAAACAATTTGGCCGAAAATGTTAAAAAATTTTGATTTTTACATTTTTTTTTGGGGAAATTTCATATAAAAAAATTTGAAAAATATTGCTATTTTTGCAAAATTGACGCTCTTTTTTTGTTTATAGCGCGTGATCAAAAAAATCGCACAGGTGATCAAATACCACCAAAAGAAAGCTCTGTTTGTGGGAAAAAAAGGACGCCAAATTTGTTTAGGTACAGCGTCGCACGACCGTGCAATTGTCCGTTAAAGTCACGCAGTGCCGAATCGCAAAATACCCCCTGGTCGGAATGGGGGTAAAATCTTCCGGGGGTTAAGTGGTTAAAAGCCTCTTATAGATCATCAGTTTAGAGTTAGAGGTCTGGTGCTAGAATTATTGCTCTCATTCCGGCGTGCACGGGGATTTGTAACATGAGTATCCCAATCAACGTTTTCAGGCATAGGAACCAAGACAGTTCGTTTACGTTTGTACGTGCGTGTATAATTGGGGGGGGGGCGCCTCCATTTTTTTGGAGAGGGGGGGTTCAAGTGCTTGGGTGTACCCTAAATTTGTTACAATTAGAAAAAAAACTTTTTTTTTTTTTTTTACTTAACTTTTTTTTCAACACGTGGGGGACTAAAAGTCTCCAATGTGATGATTTTTTAGTGTCAGGTTCTTTTTAACACTGCACTGCATTACATTGCTTTTTGGGAAAACTGTCAGCCGGGACCCAGAAGTGACGTCTTACAAGTCACTTCTGGCTCAGCAACAAGAAGGGGAGGAGAGCAGACGTGTTTCTGCTGTCCTAGCTCCCCTCTACCTGGCTGCACCCGTTATGCCATTTCCAAGTCCACAGATGGGAAAGAGCAGGGCCCGGGATACATAGGAGGTGGGGGGGGGGTTGTGTGGAGGGTGAAGAAGCTTTCTGGTGGCAGCAGAGGCGCCAGAACGCAATTTCATGTCGCCATGGTGAGCTGGCACCTGGGATTTGTCAAGCCCTAACCTAACTGGCAGCAAGGGCTGCTCCTCCCCTCCCAGCCTAAGCACTACTTTTAAGGGGATTAGAGGTTAATTTGATATCTGCCTGGAGTTCTGCTTCTGTAGCAAGATATATAAAAGGAGAATCACTATGGTAATCAGAGGCGGCTCTAGGCTTTGTGAGGCCTAAGGCAAAACTTGGACATGAGGCCCCACTCACGCCCATAATGGGAAAAATAATTCAAGCAATAAAAATGAACTGTATACATTGCATATATTAAGAGCCTTAACCTTTGTACTATGAATTCACCGTTTCTAGAATTTTCTCTAACCAAATCTTCTTTAATCAAAGATCATTAAACATCGGGTATGTATGTGTGTGTGTGTATATACTGTATATACATATTTACATCACAGTCCCCAGCATTTCCCTATAGGTCATGATTCCCTGAGTCCCTCCTTACATCAGAGTTCAGTGTCCCCCCTTACATATAGTAAGAGTTCTCCTTTAAATCAGATTCCCCCCAGCATCTCCTCCTTACATCAGAGTCCACAGAATTCCTCTTAACATTAGAGTCCCCCTCTTAAATCAAATTTCACAGAGCCCCCTTTACATCAGAGTCTCCAGAGTTTTCCCCTTACACTGTAAGAGGGAACTCTGAAGACTCTGATGTAAGAGGAGTTCTGGGAACCCTGATTTAGGGGGAATGTTGGGGACTCTGAGGTAAGGGGAGTTCTGGGAACCCCGATTTAGGAGGGAATGCTGGAGACTCTGATGTAAGGAGTTCTGGGAACCCTGATTTGAGGGGCAAAGCTGGGGACTCTGGTGTAAAAGGGAACTCTGTAGTCACCAAAGCTCCCCATTGCATCAGAGTTTCCAGAGACCCCCTTACACTTCCCTTCCTCAGTCTGCCACAGTCTAGGGCACGACAAGTCCCACTGCAGAAGGCTGCCATACCGGAGTCCCCACAGAGGGCACTCTAAATTCCAGTATACTGCACTGCCATTCCTCCCTGAGGAATGGAAGCCTGCTATGCTTGGACTTGTACTGCTCTCTGTAGGGGACTGAGGAACTACTGCCTGCTATGCTAAGACTTGTAGTGCCCTCTGTGGGGACTAAGGCATGGCATCCTGCTATTCTGAAACTTGTAGCGCCCTCTGTGAGGGACTGAGGATTCCTCAGTCCTCCACATTCTAGGGCACTATAAGTCCCAGCATAGTGGGCTGTCATTCCTCAGTCCCTCACAGCTGGGGGGGAACAACAGAGTTAAACATCTAAAGGACAACTCCAACCAAAACTACCAATAATGTACAGAGTCCATATGCTATATAATGTCACAGCCCCGCTACCCCTCACCTTCCACCTCGGGTGCTGTCATTGTGTAGGGCAAAGGCTTTGATGTCAGATATGCAGGACTGGCTCAGCTCCACTCTCTTCCCTAGCAACTGACTCTGGCGTCACGGGGGGCCTTTCCTCCTCCCCCAGCCACCCAGGGGCCCTCTCCTTCTCCTCCAGCCACCCAGGGGCCTTCTCCGCCTAGCCACCCAGGCACCCTCTCCTTCTCCACCTAGCCACCCAGGCACCCTCTCCTTCTCCCCCAGCCACCCAGGGACC